>NC_136483.1:54372381-54444881 GCF_053919585.1 Euprymna scolopes
GATGCCTAAAAAAAAAAAAAGGGGGTACAACCAACCAACCAATCAACGAATCGTTTCACAACAGGTATTGTATTTCAGCATTCAATAACCCAAAGAGGTTTGAGATGCTATAAAATAGGCGAAACAAACTAATCTTCCAAATATCAAAGACGATATAATGAACTGATTAATCCCTGGAATAATGATATTACCAGCTATGAGAGATTGACACATTAGTAAGACTTGATCGCCAATTTATCAAAATAACAATGAGTAGATGGAGTTGTTTAAATAATTCATGGATTAATATCAACACTTGATATAAAAGGTATTCACATAGAGTTAAGGAAGACTGCAGAGAGTCCATTAGTGAAAACACGTTGACAAAGTAAACAAAAGATCAAGCGAATCGGATAGAAACGAAGAGATTCAAAGTATTAATTTATTTATGAGACGTTGCACAATGTTATTGAAAAGGTGACATTGCAAATGCGATGAAGTCTTTCATATCATGCGAGGCTGGAAATGATATTAATCAAGATGGAGTGATCAAAACAACAAGGATGAAGAAACCAACCTGAATTATTCATGGAACAAATGTTCATAATTGAAATGATGCATTCACGCAAAACAGTGGCTGCATGACTGGACTAATGGATACAGCCACGGAACGTGGAATCTGTTATAGAAAAATAAAATCCTAATAAATCTATTGTAACCAAGACGTTGGTAAACTATAAACCCACAATTTAGCCGCAGCACCTTGCGTTCAATTAGTTATATCTATTAAATCATTTACACTAGGTGATGGTGGTTAAATGGTTAACAACGCCAAATGACAGCCGGGATGTTTTACGTTCCACAAAAACTCACTTTCACTTAAAATGTTAGCAATCTTCACATGGTCCCTCCTGTAAGTACCTGATGTTTTTCTAGGAAGAATTCTGACTAGAAAAATATCATGGAAACCAATGCCAACAATAGAATCATTCGATATGATGACTAAGTAGATATTTACTTGCTGCAAACCTTAGCAAGATGTGACACAAGGCCAGAAAGTGGAGATATCCAACCAGCACTCCTAAAGAAGGGGCATTCGTGTCCAACAAAAATTACTTGGGCATCTCATCAGCATTCTCCGGTAAGGGCGTCTGAGGCGACAAGCAATAAACTTGTCCCAACCGAAAGCTGGGTGGCAAGGGAGGGTGGACCTCCTTGTTAATACCTAGGCAGTATATCAGTCCGACAAGTTCTGGGCCAGTTCCTAGTCCAGCACCTGTTGGGCTGATTGTCAAGAATGGATTTTTGACTGGTACTTTCTACCTAGATCTCCCAGCAACGGAAGCATCAAGGAGACTAATACCCATAATTCAATGACTAGATAATGTGAATCGGGATTAAATAACTCAAAAAGGTTTGATATGCCATAAAAGGGACAAATCAGAGCTAATAATTATTTTTAAAAAATAAGGATAAATATATGAAAGATTTGAGATAGTATTAATCTAAATTAATATGAGAGAAGAGCAGCTGTTTGTATATATCAATTTACTACTTCCAGGACTATTAGACTTAGGAATGTTACATTTGCTAGGAGTTACCATCTAATTGAAAAGACTACCCTAACATATATTCATTTTCTTTTTCTTATAAAAGGATCCCTGCTGACCATGAAAATCACCTACTTAATCAAATGTTTTAATCTCTCGTTCTAATTATAGGTATTAATTAACACAAAATTATACATATTTTCAAACTCTACTGTATTTATTTCTAATAAAGAATTATCTCCACAAAATTAAAAATTTTCCAAGCTCTCAGCTTCAGTTATACAATAGGTGGTATAACTCAAAGAAGAGAGAGAGGGGGTACGGCAGTTTGTTTGTTTTTGTTTTACGGCATATCAACCCTTTTCAGGTTATTTAATGCCGAATCCAGTGATTTTGAAGAACAATTGTTTAATAGAGTATATTTGTTTTGTTTTTTTTAAGTTGGTTTCTATTTAACCCATACTTGGGACCCTAACAGGTACTACCACTCCGGGTCAGAGTGGACCTGGGAGCAATGGCAATTAAAGGGTGGCTCCACACTCCCCAAAGCCCGCAAGCTGGGGTGGATATAGTTTAGGGTCATATCCAGGACGAGGCACGGCAGAGTAAATAAATCTAGATATAACCAAAACAATTGGAGTTGAATTTTCAAGAATATTATGGTAAATTCAGTAATTTTTTATTAGTTTGTATTCTGAACGCAAAGTATGGGGGTCTTGAGAAAAGTTTTATTGGCAAACTTTTTTAGCATGAGTGGTGTGTGTGTGTGCTATATTTTGTGGTTTATGGGGAATGTTTTATTTGTTGACCTGGTTTCGCCTCATATTTTGATATTGTTTATCATAGCAAATCATTTTACAAATTCTATGCCAGATCCTTTTATACGACTTCATGGCTATTTATTAAAATATGTCACATTCTCTGCAGTTAAAAAAAGATAAAATAGACAATTATTTTGTCTCCTCATCATATCCTGACCTACCAAAAAATAATCCTAAATCCTATAGATATCTATATTTAAATTTCATTTAGAAATATTTGATGAAGTTAAGATACTAGCATTCCTTTTGCAACTAGTTTATCTAGGAACGTCGCTGTAACTGAAAATAGCTAACCTCATGAATTCTAAAAGTTGTTAAGTCATTTAGACTAGAATTATGAATGAATCATGCTGGAAAGTGATGACAATGAAGCATTGATTGATGATGTCCTTCATTTAAGAATCCAATGTCAAGATAAATTTGATTTTAGTTTTTTAGTGTCCATAAAAGGTTTAGATAGAAAACACATTTAGATTTTTATATATATATAAAAAAAGAGGAAAAAAAAAGACGCTTATTCAGCAAAGTTAGAGACGTCCAGACATTGAATTGTTTAAAATCCAAACAAATCAAATCTTTAGATCGGTTGTTTGCCACCACACGATTTGATGAATTCTGTTGGTTTTCAAGCCATTAAAGACTCACACAAATCTTTTTTTGATGCTTTTTCACCCTACAGGTACAGTCCCAATTTGACGTAATGGGCTACTATTCGGAACTAAATATACAGAGATACTGTGTAGGGATTTGAGCAACGAGATGTTTGTTCACATTACACTTGAACTTCTACATGTCACTACAGTCAGTGAAGCAGTGACCCGGTAGGAAATTCCAAAATGCAGCAGTTCGAGGAAAGAAACTAAGCAGAAGGCTTTCCAGCATCTAGAGATCTCTACAGTATTTTGTTACTTGTCGGGTTAGTCGGGGGTATTTACATCAAGAAGTTATAAGTTCTTGGAGTTCGTCAGAGCATTTTCCATTAAATACTTGTAGATTAGGCAGCACAAGAATCCAACATTTCGTTGATGGGGCAGAGGTTGCAGTTTGGTTGAAAGTGCGGTAGCTATTAGGTTAGTGACTCTTTTTTTAACCTTGTCTAGGGGTGAGAGATTAGTAGCAGATGCACCAGCCCAGATGTGGCAACAGTACTCCATGCATGGACGAATGGTGGACATGTAAAAGTACAGGTACTTTCAGGCGTGAGTAACTTTCTAGCATGGTAAAGAAAGCTCGCCTTCTTTGCAGCAGACGTGAAAATGCCCTCGATATATTTTTTCAATTCATGTTCCTGTGAACGTTAAGTCGAGAAGTGTGAACGGAGAGATATCAGGTGGTGTATCATTAGTGGCTATCAGTAGTTGAGACGGTTTCTTATCTTGGCACCCATTGTATGTAACCGTTCATTATTTCCCCTTACCGATACAGACTGGAAGTCTTTCTCTAAGGTTTCAGCCATTTCCTTAGATATATGTTTATTTGTTTTCCTCTCGTGCCTCATCAGCAAATATATTCATCTCGGAGACAATTTTATCGGGAAGGTTATTTATGAATATGAGGAATAATAAAGATCCAAGTATCGACCGCTGAGACAGACCCTCATTTATATCATGTTGTTCATTAATTAAAGTATCTTAACTCGTCCAAAGTTGAGTTGTAAACAAATAAATTGATGTCGCGCTGCACATAGAGCAATCTGTTGGCTGTCTAGTAAACTGGTTCCCTTTCATGGTTTTATTTTGGATCAAAAGAAATGTCAAGGAATCAGTATTGATATGATGGACATAAGGCGAGCAAATAAAACTAAGCGTAATAATTCTGGGATGATTCTAAAAGATTCACATCACACTGTCTGCAGTTACAAAACTGGTCAAAACAAACAGATTTGTCCATCTCCTCTGCCATATATATTAAAAATTTGGGTTTATCTTAAATAGTTTGAACTCATTCGTTTTCCATTTTCTATAATAAGGCTTCCTTCAGTCTTGAAAGACTATGGATACCCACTGTAAGAGTGCCTGCACATTAAATTTTTGTGGCAAGAGTTGCGCAATCTTCAACCACACCTCTCCTGAGTCGATATTGTTGAATACCAGTGGCAAGTGAAGGTTCAGAACAACTGGAAACAATGCCGAGATAAGCGGAAAGCACATAAAGTGCCTACAATTCCCAAATGGTCACGCATTTGGTACTAGTCGAGCTCAACATTGCTTAACTTCGGTGATCTGACAGGAACCGGTGTGTCAACATGACTATGTCGTACATACTATAATATAAAGAACAGTTATCTTTGCAGTGGCGTAGCAGTTAAAGGATACAACATTATTGATTACATACGTTGCAACTCCTTTAGAGATGCAGCGTTTTCAGGCTAAATCCTCTGCCTATATGCAGTCAATAATGGTTGTATAAATTAATCTATCTATATATCTATAAAAGTGAGCGTGTCTGTGTGTCTGTCTACATTTCTCTACGCAATAACTGTCAATTTTTAATCTATAGACTCGAAATTTGATATACAGGGTACTGAGATTTGGGAAAATCGATGTGATCGGTTGTCGCCAGAAATTTGGCTGTTAAGAGGTCAAAGTTCAACGATTTGACCTTTGAGAACTCTACCAAACTCCTCCGACAATTTTTGGTGTAAACACTTGAAGTTTTAGATATAGTTCCCTTTGACATGGATCTAACTTACTAGCTTGATTTAAGCCCAAAACAATACATGTTAAGGGGTTATAATAGGGGTCAAAGTTAAAAAGATTGACCGTTTCTTATTTTTATTTATTTATTTTTTTTGCTCAGCATACACCTCCAAACACTCGAGCAACGCCGGGCACCCATGCTAGTTTATCTATAAAAGTGTGTGTGTGTGTGTGTGTGTGTGTGTGTGTGTGCATTTCCCAACACAATAACTGTCAATTTTCAGTCTACAGACTCGAAATTTGATATGCATGGTACTGAGGTTTGAGAAAATCTTTGTAATCCGTTTTCGGCCAGAAATTTGGCTGTTAAGTGGTCAAAATTGAACGATTAAGCCTTTGAGAACTCTACCAAACTCTTCCGCGAATTTTGGGTATAAACAATTGAAATTTTAGATATAGGGTCCTTGGACATAGATCTAACGTAATAACTTGATTTGAGCCCAAATCACTAAATGTTAAGAGGTCATGATAGGGGTCAAAGTTAAAAAAATTTAGCGCTTTTTTATTTATTTATTTTTTTGCTCAACATACACCTCCAAACACCCGGGCAACGCCGAGCTGAAATGCTAGTATACTATAATTACACTGCTTCTTATTGAGCACTTTTAAGTTTCAGTGGATTTACATCTAGGAAACTATCGATACAATCATTATACAAGGGTCGTTCCAAAAAGTAAAGCCTCCTATTTTTTAACTCAGAAAGTCGAAGAACTACAAAGGCGGAAGTGATTCCATTAAAAACAAGCAACCTTTTGTGTGCAAGAATTTATTTTTCTACATATTGATGCACTTTTGTTGGGAATTTAATAAGTTTAATCATCATAACAATGTAATTTATTCTGATTGATCCAGGTGAAATAAAAATCGGAGCCATTACTTTTTGAACATCCCTCATATATATATATATATATATATATATATATATATATATATATATATATATATATAAATATATATATATATATATCGACCCAATCAAACAAAAATTTGCACGAAACTATTTATAGTATTTATGGAAATTGAGAAAGCAAATTTAGCTCCAATTTTTATTTTTACTTTCTATACCGATTTATTATGTTTTTTTTGTGTTTTTTTTTTCATTTCTTTTTCTTTTGTTTTTAATTTCACCAAATCGGGCGTTATTTTATATGAATTGGTGCAAACACTGACGAAGGATAATTTTTCCATCATTTTTTACGAAAAATGTACACTTGTATATTGTAAACAGTTTGTTTCGAATAAAATCCGACAAAGTTAATGCACTAGTATCATCTTTAAAACTTGTTTATATGGTTGAAAGTGAAAAATCATAACTTAATGAATCCTAGAGTTGGCAATGAGTCATCTAGTCTCTAACGAATAAATATATGTCTGGAAAATCATTGGGAACAGTTTAAATGATCAATCAATGGTATTTACCGACATCTAATGAAACATAAATTGATGATGTATGCCATTTAAGAGTTCATGGTCAGTATAAATCTGATTAAATCTTTACAATGTTAATAAAATATTTAGATTGCAAACAAATTCAAAGCGGAAATCAAATCAGACATTTTTATTCAATGGAGTCAGAATTATTCATACATTGAAGATTTTAAGATCAAAACAAGTCGAACTCTAGATCAACCATTATACAATGATGATGCATTTTACCGACATTTCAGATCAAATACATAATTCTAACATTAAAAGGGGATTCTGCATTCTGTTAGGACGCAAAGGGGGTTTAAAAGATGCAAATCCATGATTGGTCAAACAAGATAACGTGTAAATGAGAGAAAGGATTTTGAAATGTTAGATTAAAACAATCGTCCAGAGATTCGAAACAAAGGTGGCAATTGTTTTATCATCTTTTCCATTATCAATTAGATTATGAAATTATAACGAAGAACATGTTGGGCCAATCAGAAATTGTTTGCTGAATTAATATTAATATTTTAAATGTTCTTTGCCCTGTAATCAAGAAATTAATATAATTATAAAAACAATACTCGTTTCAAACACAATGCATTTAGTGAAGTTGTAAACATAACAATGTAGAGAACAACCAATATATTAACGAGTCACTAGTTCTTAAGGATCAGTATTAACGAGAGTGTCAGTTCGATGATGACCCGTAGTACTAGAAGAGGAGTGGAAACGATAAGTGGAAATGACAGAATTTGATTATTTAAAGATGATTCAGCACGTATTTGTTGATATACTTGAAAACGACTATGTTATAGTCAGCTAGGAAGCAACCGTATGATATTGTGTTGTACGGATGGAGAGTTCTTGGAAAGAAACTAGACAGTTATCTGGTTATCAGAGTAAGAAAGGAAAACTCTTGGTAGTGATTGTAGCTAGACGGGTTTTTACATGGGAAAACAAAGTTCAGTTAAACGTCTTTAATGAAAATAACTATAGAGTAGAAATAAACAAGTAACATTACTTGTCTGAGAATTTGTCCCATGTCAAGGCAAAAAAAAAAGAGTCTTATTGGTTCCACTACTTCTGATATTACATTGATAAGATGGATTAAAAACTCATGCATTAAAATGTTTTTAAAAGATCAATTCACGATGATTACATGTTTTATTTATTTGTCTCCACACGAGGGTAAAGGCACAAAATTAAGCATAAGGTAGATTTTTAATGTGGAGAAAGTCCAGGTTCCCAAAAATTATATTCTGGATTGAAACAAAATTAAAAATTGCCTTAGTCTAAAAGCACTTGTTCTTCGATTGATCAAAGACAGAATAGACTAAGTGTAAAAGCAGAACAGATACTACACTTCAAATGCAAACATTATGATCTTTTTTTTTAATTTAGTTTATTTAAATATTTTAGGCAGCATTAATCTTTTTTCATTTAGGGAATCAATTGTTTTCAACATAATCAGAAACATGAAATGTTGAACATTTAAAAAATCAAAACAGAATAAATCAAACATTGGCATATATAAACCAACCATTATTCAATGATTAAATGTAGCTTTAAAAATAATTCAGATTAAAAATATAATTTTAAACATTAAAACGTCATTATGAAAGTATTGAAAAATTTAAATCAAATGTTTATATATTTCAAGTTTCTGAATTCGATCTCTTATCACCAGCTAATGTCAAAATGAACAGACTAGTCTTGTCTTATGTTCATTGCATTTGCCAATGGGTACTGGTCATCGTCCTGAAATACCACTAAAACCGCATCTTACATATGGCATTTGATATTCCTAAATGGTCGCTTACTTAAATATATGGTAACAGGATAGAAGCAGTTCATGAGACGTTAATAAAAACAGCTAACATTACAATTTTTATTGAATTTAGTAGTCGACACTCGGCTATTTGATCAATTAAAATCAAACTGAATAAAATTAAACAGAAACATTGACTTATAAAAAGGGAGAGATGTTCTTTTAAGCTGAGATGGGCAAGTCCATTATTTGTGTTCTAAATGACTGCTAATTCAAGCAAGCATTTTCATATGAACTATTTCGACTTCTTCATTCCAAAACGCATCAGTTTAATTAAACACTTATTTCTATTCCCCAACTGGTCATATATCCTGGCTACTTTTATGCCAACTCTTAGACACCTTTGCTATTGTTTTGAGATGTAACTTAGTTATGGTTACAACATAAAAACAGTTCAGGACGAAAATACTGAAATACATTTTTGTGATATAGTTCAACTATTAAATGAAAATATAAAATCCAGCTGTGTCAGTTAAAGGAAATGGAAATGCATAGAACACATGCTAGAGAAATTAATTGATAATTTATTATTCTGAAAACTATGATAGTATGATTCAGAAGATAATTGGGTAAGCAGAATCAAATATTGATTTGTCAGATTCAAAGCTAAACTAAAGTTAAACTTCAAGAAAAAACTAACTGAATTTTATGTATTGACTATATAAATGTTTTGTAATAAAATACATATCAAGAGAGACACCTGTCTGATAAGTATTTTATTACTACAATTTTAAATTGGCTCTGATTGCATCAATCATTTTGCATTTATTATAGTTTTACAATTTTTTCAACCTAGTTGACATTATATATATATATATATATATATATATATATATTACTAGAAGCATACCTGTCTGAAAACGGATAAAATGTTTCATACCAAATTTAAAGTCAAAATATTATGATACTATACCTTATGCCTAGAATCATTAAATCATTATTCAAATTTGGATCAAAATCTATCAAATTATTTTGATTCTAGAAAATGTCTAAAACTTAAATTGAAATTCAGGAAATCTTGCTTAATTGTTGTCTAATAACTAATATTAAATGCAAATTTGAAATATTACAATTTTAAAATTAGAAAACTTGTCCCTATTTTAAAAATACTTCGATGAAACTGAAATTTGGGAAATTGATATCCATTGTTACAATTTTACGAAAATTGGAGATACCAAATTTTTTATGAAAGGCTTCCAGGTCTTTTACCCCATCTTTGTCTCCTTTTGCATGACATTAAATTAAATATAGTCCATAGTAGCCACCCCTACGTAAAAATTCATAATTGATTAATTACTTTAGAAGTGAACCCTATACCTAAAGGCCAGCCTTAAGAACGGTTATATAAAATTATCCCTAATCTGTTCGATGATACTAACAACATTTATTGTAGTTGGAAATATAAGTACTCCCTTCTCTGTACTCACCCAATACCTTCAAACCTTGCCTCCTATCAACTTATATATGTAAGTATGTTTTGTATATATGTGATTATCTTGCATTGTATCGTTAAATAGGAATACTAACATCTGTTTGTATTAACAATATATTTTGTGAATTATATTTATAATTCGATAATCCTTCTAAAACTTTTTATGTTATATTTTATTTTGCTTATATTAAGTTATAACTTGCATGATTAGTCTCAGACATGTTTTTAAAACTCGTTTTTATAGATAATATTCTTTATTTAGTTGATTTTTATCAATTTTATACTAGCAGTTCAGCCTGGCTTTACTCGGGACGTATGTACTGCTCATAACTTAATGGGCATATATATATATATATATATATATATATATATTAAAAAGTTGGACTAATACTCAGGTAACCTACATCTAAAATTTCAAGTGTTTAGACCCAAAATTGGCGGAGAATTTTGGTAGAGTCTGAAAAAGTCAACTCTTTCAACTTTGACCTTTTGACAGCCAAATTTTCGCCTAAAAACTGATTAAAAATCTTGCTGCATGCCTGAATACGCTTTATGTAAAATTTCAAATGTTTAGATGCAAAATTGGTTGAATAGTTTGCTAGAGACCGCAAAGGTAAAGTCTTTTGAATTTTGACCTCTTGGCAGCCTAATTTTTGGGCAAAAACCGATTAAAAGCTTGCCCTATGTCTAAATATACTTTATGTAAAATTTCAAATGTTTAGAGCAAAAAATCGGCCTAGTAATTTGGTAGAGATCGCAGTAGTCAAATCTTTTTAACTTTGACCCCAATTTTGACCCCTTAACATTTGTTTTTTTTAGGCTCAAATCAAATTAAAAAGTTTGATTCATGTCCAAGTAACGTACATTTAAAATTCTAAGTGTTTAGACTCAAAATTGGCACAAGAGTTTAGTAGAGTTTTCAAAGGCCGAAAACTGATTAAAAAGATTTTCCCAAATCTCAATACTCCTTATGTAAAATCTCGAGTCTGTAGACTGAAAATTGACAGAGTAGTTTGATAGGGAAATGTACACACACAAACACACAATTTCACTTATATATATATATAATTATTTACTATAATGATTATTGAATACCAACAGACACTAGTGTTTCATCCTTTCGGGAATCATCAGTGTAGGATGTGTAAAAAAATTGGTGTTTATCTAAAAAAAAAAAATTCAAACAATATCCTCATAGCTAATGCAAACGGAAAATTACTAAAATATATGCTCTTATATTCTTAGTATATGGTCATCAATAAATTGTATTTTTAAACATATTTTTAAAGGAAAGAGTACCGTGTAGTAAATATTTCAATTTTGAACTCTTTAACGTGGAAAAACGGAAAACTTGTAATTTTATTCACCGTGTATACTAAGAGAGAAATTCACTTTTTTCCATTAAATGGATGTAGTTGCTTTTTTGGGGGTAAATATGAGAATCAATTTATTGATAAAATTCGGGCTTTTTAAAAAAAATATTATCCCGTTTATATAGGGAAACGGCTGTATTATTTATTTTTTTGTTTTTTAGATAAAGACCAATTTTCGATTTTATGAAAACATTCTTTTGGTGAAATATATATATATATATATATATATATAAATTTATAACTTTTTTCGAATTAAATATTAATACCGTATAGAATTTATATTTGTTATTCGAATTACTATTGAATGTTATTTAAACATTTCAGTCGATGTAACCGCCAACTTTCTTCAGGTGTATTTTGTCGAACTCAAGAATTAAATGAAGAGTTTCATTCGCAATTCCATGCAGATTCCCGAGTTCTATAGAAAAATTACGAAGTTCGATAAGATATACCGAAAGAAAGACTAAAGTTACATAGACCAAATTATTGTTAATCACATAATTAACAATCAAAATAGTAATCTGATGAATAATAATCCAAATAATATAAATAGTTGAACTACATAACCTATATATATATATATATATATATATATATATATATATATATATATATATATATATATATATATATATATATATATATATATATATATATATATATATATCCCCAAAGTTGTTAATTTTATTTTGCGTTAGTTTACAACTGTCCAATAAAAACTTAGTCGTAGAAGTTAAACATGAAATGCTAAATTTTATTCATTGATTTTTTCTATTTTCTTTTTATATAAAGAAATCCAGTTTTAATGAACATAGTGCTCGTTGGAAACATTTTTAAAAAATTCCCTTTTGATGTTTCGTGACATTTTACTGATAGGTAAGTATAGTAAGCATATGTTAGGTCAGCTGGGGGTCGAAAAGACAACTCTTTGATGTATCGTGTCCTTTCCTAAAGTCAGATTAGTTTACAGTAAAATGGCAGTCAATCTCGACTGGTTGGTTGCTTACTGTTTGCTCTCAAACTCTCTGATCTTAGTCTGTAGGTCAAAAAAGAGAGGATGAGTAACTTGGTAGGATTTTTACTTAAATCTTTTTTTTTTTACATGTATCCTTGTATCTCTACGGGTTTTTTTTCTTCTTAAGTCATTCTGTCACGTTTCAGACTGCAATTGCATTCCCATTGGTCGGTCACATTTTTACTTTAACTGGTGTCTTAAATAAGTTTCCAGATTTTTTCATATGGGCACTTTTATCGATAGTACACACATGAAACACTGGTCCCCTCTATAGTAATCTTCTTTGGTTGCAATGCACTTGTTGTAACATTCCAGCATCTTCTGGAATGCCTCATAGAAGACCTATTGTGTGAGCATATCAATAACCCTCGTCACAGCCTCTTTCATCTCCTCAATTGTCTAATAACGACAGCCTCTAAAGTTTTCTTTGAATTAAGGGAATAACCAAAAGTCACAGGGACCAAGGTCTGGACTGTGTGATCTGAATTAATCAGCTAGTTCATCTCCATGCTTCTATAGCAACGTTTTTTTTTTTTTTTTCTCTGAACACTCTTGAGACAAACTTTGAGCAAATTTTCCACCTCTTCAGTTTTTCACAAATAATTGTGTACACTGACATCAAACTGTGCACTTATTGTCTCTATAGACGCACAACGGTCCTTAACAATGAAATTCTTTATTTGGCCAATCAACTCTGGTGCTCTAACTTCCTTACTCTTTCTACATCTCTCATCATCCCTCACAGGCTCCCTGCCTTCCTTGAATCCCTTATGCCACTCAAAAACTGATGCTGGATTCATGCAAAATGGTTCAAAAACAGTCTGAAGCATTCCATACATTTCTGCAGCATTTTTTCCAAGTGTAAAACAGAATTTTATTGCATATCGTTCTTCTAAAGTGTCCTTATGTAATCTATTATTATTATTGTTATTATTATTGTATAATCTTTTAATCATAACGAATAGTGTAACATCGGTTCTGTTGTAATAAGACAGTCCTTCCAGTAATCACCCGCTCACTTTTTAAGAGGAGAGGGTAATTATCCCAAATATTGTATCTTCCTTTAGCATCGGTTCTGTTTTCATGAGATAATCTTTTTTTTTAAGAGACTAGTGTAATATCGTTTCTATTGCTGCCATACTTGCAAGCATTATATTCTCCTTTAATATGGGTGGAGGGGTGGTCCTCCCTAATATAACCATCACTATTTTGGAGGACTAGTGAAATATCTGTTCATCATGATACCATCCTACTTTTAGGAGGGGATCCTCCCAGGCATTACTACCTCCTTCGGGGAGTAGTTTAGTATATTTTCATTCATTGCCCATGATACATTCTTCCTAGGCTTCACATTGTCTTTTTTTTGTGTGTGATTAAGTAGAGAATATGTTCATTCTTCATGATACTATCCTCCGAGGATTACCGGCTCCTTTTTTCGGGGGAGGGGGGGATGAAGATAGTGTTGTATTGTTTTGTTATCATGATATTATCCGGCATGAATACATGAATATTTGCTAAGAATTTTAAAACGAGAGATGATTTCCTATTTTTTTTAATTTTTATTATTGCATTTTCTCCCCAAACAAGGCACACTGCCACTTTGGTGTAAGAGGCTGCCATCTTGGACATAATTTGCAGGGATTTTTAGGGAATTGAGCAGCAATATGTCTGTTTACATTGCAATTGAACTTCTGCATGTCAGTACAGTCAGGGAAGCAGGGTCCCGAAAGAGAATTCCAAAGTCTAGCAGTCCGAGTGAAGAAACTATTAGAGTAGAAGGAGCTCTACTGTGTTGGGGTGGACTTGACACTTTAAATGCTTCCAAATTTCTTTCAAATTTGTAAGTAAATCATTTTCCTTTTTCAACGATTGACAAGAGATTAAAATGGCTGACTTGTTGACGAGTGACACAAGTGAATTCTAGAAGATTTAAGTTTGTAAATATTTTTTTATAATTTTATTTTATCCATGCTATTGTACGCCTGATTTAATTAAATATCTGATAAATAGTAAATAAAAATCATTTTTTAAATCACGTAGAGGCGATAAACGCAGGTACATGAGAAGTGGTCACACAATTTTATTAATATAGAGATTAGTTATCCTTCATCCTATCTCTTGGAGGCACAAAAGGTACTAGCATATCCTGACATACAAGAGAGGCTTCTTTGAAGAACTTGTCCATTTTGGAGATTCTATGAAACAGTATTTGTCCACTATGAGGCATTGTTGTTCTTCTTCTGAGTAAATCTTTGCAGCTTTTTTTCACAGCGTTTCTTCACAAGGTCGCCAATCCTTTCTGCACTTCTCTTAAAATTAAAGGAGATTCTGTTCAAGTCAGATAGCAGCAATAATGGAACGTAGTTCATATCATTGGTCATTTTTAATATTCTCATAGTTTTCCTAATTTTACGACTGACAATCATTCAATCTCATTAACTTTTATCCTTTAGTGGATCTTGGTCTTAACAAGTGAGAACGCCGTAGTAAAAATATCTTAGATGTATTCTGCAGTAGTTGCAAATATTTCCTAAGTGCTCCAAGACATTCATTTTCTATCCTCCAGTCACCCTTCTATTTCTCTTTCAGAAAAGCTGAAACTTAAATGCTATTTTCTTTTTCATTTAATGTCATCAAGGTTAACCTCATCTTTTTATTTATTTATTTTAGTAAAAGGGTCGATCCATTATACAACTCTTGATATTCTGTACAGCACTGCATTTCAGTAACTAAAAGCAATATAACTATCTTTAGAGAATTCAAAACCTGACATAAGTTTTTGTTGCAATGTGTCACGATCTTTACCACAACGAGGTTGAGATGGGGTGGCATAAAAAAAGATTTCAACAAACAAGACTTGCCTCTATAATAAAACCCGGAAATCGGTGTGAAAAGGAACGATAATAAAGGCATCCTTACTTTTGTTGCAATTTTCACTCAAGTCCCAGTAAGAGGTGAGCAATTTGTTGGTTTACAACAAAAACGTGCCAGGTTGCTTACAACAATGATGAAATTCTTGTAAGGGGAACGAGAGAAAAAATATAATGGAAGGGTTGTTCAAAAATGCAAAATTAGTGCACAATTGCAAAAAGGGGAAAAAAGAAAAAAAAATGAATTTCTTTTATAATGCTATACTCTCGATGCTCATCTATTTAAATATCACCCCATTCAATCACATGGTAACGAACCACGATAAATACAATCGGCAAATTGAAAAAGAAATAATCAATTTTTTTTTTGTATTTGTATGAGGCGCTTAAAAAAGATTCCAATATTTCCACCTCACATGAAGTACAAAATGTTATTATATCTATGTAGTTGCATGTGTTAGTGTCTAGTAATCTTGTCATATTGTCTCTTATTATAGGATATTGCAACAAAATCCGACACTCGACAAAAAGTTTTTTTTAGCAACAGTTACAGTTCCATACTATATTATTTTTCAATGCAACTGCCGGCAGCTGAGACGACCATCACAAAGTGGCCGCAAAATGAGTCACACGATTTGGTGAACATGTCCTTGCTTGTAGCGATAAAGTTCTCCACAATGGCAACTTTCAAAGAGTTAACAATGTTGTTGGGCTTGGCCTCGATCACGCATCAGAAGGAACAGTCAAATCCCGCAAACAACAATGAGAAACATTGTTGAGCATCCACACTTGAATCGTCTTGTCCTTGTGTGTAGGAGCAGAGTATATGCAACTCCCTGTATACTCTTGTTCAGACATTTTAGAAAATTTTCTAGTCTTATCCCCTTTTTAAAGTTCTTATCAAGGTCCAAGAAAACTCGAGGATAAGGGTTACGGTGGTCACTGAGAGCAGTGTAGTGATCGTTAGTGGTGGTGGAATTATTTAAGAGGACGGTTTGACAAAAACTTGTTTACATTGGACTTATAGATTACCATGTTGCAGTCAGCTGTGAAGCAGACCAGCGGAACAGAGTTCTGCAGACGGGCAATTATAGGAAAGCAGCTTTATTTATGAAATTTGTGTTTTAGATTTAGGCTCAGATAAAGGATGTGAGAACTTGTGAATAATAATAGTTGCAGCTAGACGAGTGTTTTTTTTGTGGAAGTAATGCTGGTGGGGAGGGGGCTATAGATTGAAGCTCAGACAAGAACCTGCCATAAAAGTAATGGTAGAGCAGAGCCAAATTCGCAACGTCTCTTCTGTGGGAAAGAGGTTGTAGGGAGGAGAAAAAGGTGTCCCCTACTAGGTTTCAGAATTGGTTTTGAATTCTGTCAAGGCAGGATAGGATGCTTCGAGTGGCACCTCCCCAGCTGAGGCAACAGTATTCCATTTTAGGACATATTTAGCTCTTGTACAAGTAGAGGATTGCGTCAGGAGTGAGATACCTTTTAAAATTGTTTATACTTTTGAAAATATTGTAATTGTTTGCAAAAATTATAATGTTGGTTATTGAATTCTAAATATTTAATTATAACACATACGACTGCATAAATTTCATAAATACAGAAGGTAAAAAAATAAAAAATAAACTTAAAGTTAATGATAGTGTTAGAAAAGTAAAATGAGATCACTTTTTGACCTATTCGATTCTGTTGTTAGTATTAAACATGTTGGTACAGGAGTTCACAAAAGATCTAGCGTTCACAATATTTGGTGTTCTATACTTGTTTCATCACAGGAGGCGAGGGGGGGGGTAAAGCTGTTTTAATAAGGGACATAACTCTGGCATAGATAGAAATTTCTCCTAAAGAGAGATTTTTTTTTTTTTTTTTTTTTACACAGTGGTCACCACTTATCAAGGCCCGGAAGCCATTCAGGGATAAGGGTTATTGCAAGTACATTACGTTAGTGTGGAGATTTAATGAAGTGTTTACTTAAGAGGGCGGTTCATTAGGAATTTGTTAACGTTGGACTTGAAGACATCCAAGTTGTAGTCAGGTGGGAAGCAGGCAGACGGAACAGAGTTCCACAGGCGTGCAGGTCTAAGAAAGAGCTTTGTTCATGGATAACTCTGGTCCTGATATTAGCATTGATTTTTTTTGTTTTGTTTTTTGTTAGAATTCGGTATATAGAAGTGATCCTATAGAATGTTGCTAGCGCCTATAATGAAAGTGGTGACAAGCATTTGACAGGATCCAACAGGACTTGAACATCGTACAATTTAAAGCTATTTAAGTTAAGCATAGAAAACAAAACAAAAAAATTTAACTACTAATTATAAGATTTATAAAATTTCCAGTTAATATTTAAGTAAAAAAGCAAAGAAATATTTCATAGAATTTCTTCTTTATTGCTAGTCCAAGAAAATCTTCAGTCGTTAAAATATTTCTTGTACCCTAAATATCTTGTTTTTGATGTAAAAGAATTTTTTTTTCTTGCTCCTCATTCCAAACTTCGACAATAATCAAAAGTTGAACTTTTGCCAAAGATCAATTTGTACAACGCCCGATCTGTGTGTCAGCACGGCTCAAAAAGTCTGAAAACATTCAGACACGGCGCTCGGAGGTGCTGCATGGAGCTGGAAGGGGAAACGTCTTCTTGGCTGCCGATCAACGTCTTACTTCCATCATTTGGCAAAAACAATCAATGTATGTCGAACGAAGAAACGCTAGAGACATCCAGCTGTTTGATCTCTACACGATAAGTAAATAATGTGCCTAAGTCGATGTTGGGTAGAGGAATGGGGAAACCATGTGTTGTGCAGTTTCAGCTGTTTCGATATGTTTATATGTTTGTCTAAGGACGGTAGGTTCAGCGCTATCTCAAATATCTTATAAGTTATGAAAGCTTTATATTATTTCACTCAGTCTATGCCAAAGTTGCGAATTATAAGTTGCATGTCTACAGGTGTTTTGAGGGCATCTTCATTAATCAACCTTGACAGATGTTTACAAATAAATACACTTAAAAATATCCTCACACTTCAAGGGATACGTACGTGTAATGAATAGTGTCGAATGGGATCTGTAAAATAGCTTGGCGGAATTTATCCACATAACTGAAATAAACCAGAAAAAAGTAATTTGGTAACCTCTGACCTGTATTTTTATTTTATTATTTTATTTTATTATTTTTTTTTTTTTAGATCATTGACTCCATAAATAAATACTGTTTATCTTTGGACCGAGAGTACAAATGAATCAAAATACTTTATTTTCAGTTATAAACTCTAATTATAGCAAGAAATTACTGTTGGATTGAATGCTTTAAAATCGCATTCGAATTTTGCATGGCCACGTTAGAAATCGCTGCCAGACATCTTTGTTTTCATTATTCAACACTTGTTAACATGTAAAACAGATGTTAACACAAATATGATTATGGTAATACTATAAACAGTGGTGTTGGTACTGATCTTGCTACCTGCAAAGTTTAAATTTATTGGCTGGTGTCGAGTATTACGGTTAACCTGTGCTCTTTAACTGAAGAAATAATATCGCTTGGAGGCGTCATTAATTTAAAAAAAAAAAAAAAAGAAAAGAAAACAATGATATTCTGTCATAATCATTTGCATCAACTTTCCTCTTATAACATAAAAAAAAACATTAAAGATCACTGAATTTCATTATATATTTACTGGGCTATATTTGCCCCGTTGATTCACTATTCGTTAAATAAACTACAATATAAATGGATCTACCATAGTTGAGAGCGACCTGATGGTTCCCTTTTCAGAAATGCAACCGAAAGTGTCGCCCCTTTCTCTGGATAGCTCCACTTATCCACAAATTATAATACTTTACTGAGCTATATTTTCCCCGTTGGGTCACCATTAAATAATTGAAATATATATATATATATATATATATATATATATATATATATATATATATACCCGTTATGGAATTAAGTTCTCATAGAAAAATTTTTTTTAATTTGATCAAGTAGGGTTTTTTTTTTACCGAGGAAAATCAAATTTTAATGCAATCAATCGTATTCCGCCATCTTGATTATTTCGCAGACAAGGAGGAGGAGATAACTTCATCACCGCTTAAAGTTTGTCAAAATTTGATGTGATTATTTTGAAACATGGACAGAAAAAATACCTATATAAATGTGTTAGGGTTTTTTTTTTTTTCACTTTTTTTTTTTTTTTTTTACAAGGTGGTCACCACTTATCAAGGCCCGGAAGGGTTATTGTGTATACAGTATGTTAGTGTTGAGATTTGATAAAGTGTCTTACTTAAGGGGGCGATTAATCAGGAATCTGTTTATGTTGGACTTGAAGACATCCAGGTTATAGTCAGGTGGGAAACAGGCAAACGGAACAGAGTTCCACAGGCGTGCACTTCTAAGAAAGAAGCTTTGTTCATGGAATCTACGTTTTGGTTTTGGCACAGATAAAGAGTGGAGAAAACTTTTGACAGTGGTTTCAGCTAGACGGGTGTTTTTCGTTAAAGATTGGCGAGGGGGCAGGGATTGGAGCTCAGACGAGCATTTGCCATGAAGTAATGATAAAACAAAGACAGGCTCGCAACGTCTCTTTTTCGCTTATTTTACAGAGTTTCTCTATCCTTTTCTAAATCTATTTTTCATTTTGTCCTTTGTTAATCTATTTTTGGTTTAAGGGCTACCCTTTATCGTCCGCGAAATAGGCAAGATGGCCGGAATACGATTGATCTCATTAAAATTTGATTTTCCTCTGTAAAAAAACTACTTGATAAAATTAAGTGAATTTTTTTTTATGAGAACTTAATTCCATAACAGGTGGGCACAATACAATTTTTTTCAATATTTTCATTTTTTAATGACTTGATTTAACTAAACAAGTAACAAAATAATTGTGCATAAATCATATAGTTTCTACAACTGTTGCCATAACATAGAAAAGAAAACGATCAACTTTACATTAGTATCGAAATTTGAGGAGTAACTCACTTGAAAAATAAAGGACAAAATATGTTTACCTGTTTGATTATTTTATTATGGTAATTATTTGATGAGTGAATATGAATTGTTGTCGTGACATTTACGCAGAGTTCGTAATATATTTGTCAGTGTTTTACTCTTTGCCTAAATGCTAAAAAATTACTCTGATTTTTATCATGTCCATCTATCTGGCCAAGGCAATGAGGAGGAAACACCTGCACTAAGTGAGATATGTACTCAAACTGTCTTGTATGCCATCTGTCCACTTATTGACTATCAAGACATCAACTTACAAACCAAAATTATTCAATTGAAAGGCACCTGAAGACGCCTGGAGAATACAATGGCCGACAAACTGAACATAACTATCAAAATTAGAACACATTTTAAATAAGTTTTAGCTTATATAAATATTTTTCCTTTCTTATTATGAATTAAAAAAATTTATGAATTAAAAAAAAATATTTGGGTTTTTTTTTCTAATTTTAAAATTCCTATCTTTAGTTGAACAAATTCACAGATTTTTCTTTTAAATATTCTGGACAAAATTGGTTTTCATGTTTGACTTTATCAGAATTTATTCAAAATTCAAACAGTTGCTTTTTCTTTAGCTTAATTCCTTCTCTTTCATATAATTTATTTGTGTGTGGATCCTGTGGAGAGAGACATTTTCTTATTTTCTTTTACCTCCGAGTGTCCATATCCGGTAAGGTAATATTAATGCGCTATCTGAATCAGAAAGAGATATGATTTAAGCAGACTATAACAATAATAGTGCATATCAAACAGCGCACGACCTTACAATGTTAAAGTAATGTTTCAATGGTTTATAATTATCATTGCGCTTTGGTATTAAACAATTTACAAAGTTTTACTGTGCCATAATAATAGACTAAAAAGACCAATCATGTTTCGAATTTTTTTTTTTTTTTTCAATTTACGAGTGATTATCTATATTATTCAGACAACTGTTTTCATCTGAGATGTTATTCTTGTAACGTTTCGGTCGATGTAACATCACAACATAGTTGTTTTGTTTTACGACATATAAACCCTTTTAACGTTATTTAATGCCGAATGTTGAAAAACGTATTTATACCTAACGTTATTTATATCTTTAAATATTTATTCCTGATGTTTGGTTTGATTGCTTTGTAGAGGAAAATTGTTTTTCGGTTTTGACTTTGCAAAACATGATTGAGTTGTTCAAAGGAAAAGAAAAAAAGACAATAATATAAATGTTTGGTGCATTTTAAGAGAGGGAAGCCAGTAACTCCAGACAGCCTAATTTGGTAGCACACGCGTAACCTTCGACCTTTTTTATGTGCATCATATAGAACTCACCAATTTTTATGTCGAATCTGTAAATAATTTCTTTTATTTAATTAAGGTTATTCTCTTTTTATCAGTCATGACCAGATAGAAGTCTTAAATAATTCTTAATTATATTCTTAATATCGTCTGTACTGAGAATTGAACTTTCAACCTCCAGAAGCACATGTAGATAATATATATATATATATATATAGAGAGAGAGACAGACAGAGACAGAGAGATAAAAAAGAAACAAACTAAATTTTTTCTCTCTATCTCCTCGGAATACTATTTCCATTATTCGCATATATTATACGAGTGAGTTCCCAAAAGTAATGCTTTCTATTTTTTATTCTGCTCAAATGGATTAGAGGGGATTGCAAATTGCATTGTTATGATGACTGAACTTATGCATTCATGACCTGACAGTTTCATCTCTCTGTTGCCGATATTGATGATGTGAAACTAAGAAAGTAGCCCTTGTCACGAACATGCGTTAGAAGCAGATATGCAGAAAATTCCTGACAAAAGCACATTGAGAGTGATAGCGACTATGTAGAAAAATAAATTCTTGAGCATAAAAGGTCACTTATTTTAATGGTACTACTATCGTTTTCGTAGTTCTTTAACATTCTAAGTTAAAAAAAAATGAAGCACTGCTTGTGGATGTAACACTGTACATCTAAAACAAGAATACGTTAAAGTCACTCAAAATTCAACCAATATTGCCTTTTAGCATTAAACTGCCCAAAAAGAGGTTGATATGGCATAAAATAGACAAGACCAAACCAATTAGTGATATCCTGCATGACAAGCTTGTCATCCATTGCTTGTTAAAAATATCAAGATGACAAATTGTCAAAGTATTTAATTGCATTTTTCCATTTTAACGTGAATTTTTTATCAATTCTTTAACAGACTAAAGAGATTAAACTGTAAAAAGAGAACATTCATATTCTTTTAGTGAAATCCTGCATTCAGGCTTTAAATTGAATTTAGTTTCACTGAATAATTAATAGTCGAAAGTGATTTGGACGCAAATAATATTGACAGGAAATATTAAAAAAAAAAAAAGAAAGAAAAAAGAAAAACTGATGTAAAATATTGTTGAAAACAAAATAAAACAAAAAAAAACACCGGAAAATCATTTATTTATGAAAAACCGATTTTTATAGCTACGGATGGCCAAAATAATTTACAATTTTTCGCTACCTTCTTTTTTTTTTTTTTATCTTAACCAGTTTCATGCTACATCTACATGCATGCTATATGTAAATCAGACATTTCGAGTAATGGATGGTGTAAATCTTTATTATTAAACTAGCAGTTCTTCCCGGCTTTGCTCGGGCCCTATGTACTGTTCATAACTTTATGTGCATATGTATATATATATTAAAAGTGTGAATATTTACGGTAATGCCTCTCCATATAATTGGCTTCCTTAACTACCATAGAGAAAAGTTGGTAGAGACCGCAAGACGTCAAATTTTTTAAAACTTTGACCTCAATTTTGACCCCTTAACATTTATTGTTTTGGGCTCAAATTAAATTAAAATGTTTGACCCATGTCCATCTAAAATTTCAAGTGTTTAGACCCAAAATTGGTGGAGGAGTTTGGTAGAGTCTGCAATGGTCAACTTTGTAAACTTTGATCTCTTGCAAGCCAAATTTTCGCTCAAAAACTGATTAAAAAGCTTGCTGCATGTCTAAATACCTTTTATGAAAAGTTTCAAATGTTTAGACCCAAAATTGGCTCAATAGTTTGCTAGAGAATGCAAAGGTCAAATCTTCTGAACTTTGACTCCTAGGAAGCCAAATTTTCAGAAAAAAAAAAACGATTAAAAAGCTTGTCTACACTTTATGTAAAATTTAAAATGTTTAGACCAAAAATTGGCTGAGTAATTTGTTAGAGACCGCAGAGGTCAATTTTGCAAAAACTTTGACCCCAATTATGACCCCTTAACATTTATTGTTTTGGGCTCAAATTTAATTAAAAAGTTAGATCCATGTCCAAGTAACCTATATCTAAAATTTCAAGTGTTTAGATTCAAAATTGTCGGAGGAGTTTGTTAGAGTTCTCAAAAAGGAAATCGTTGAACTTTGACCTCTTAACGGCCAAATTTCTGTCCAAAAACCGATTAATAAGATTTTTCCAAATCTCAATACCCCTTATGTCAAATCTCGTGTCTGTAGACCGACAATTGACAGAGTTATTTGGTAAGGAAGTGTAGACACACAGACATTTTCACTTTTATAGATATACTAACATTTCATCCCGGCGTTGCTCGGTAGTTTGGAGGCGTATGTTGAGCAAAAAAAAAAAAAAAAAGAAAACAAGCGGTCAATTTTTTTAACTTTGACCCCTATTATGACCCCTTAACATTTATTGTTTTGGGCTCAAATCAAGTTATTAAGTTAGAGTCACGTCCAAGGAGCCTATATCTAAAATTTCAAGTGTTTAGATCCAAAATTCTCGGAGGAGTTCTCAAAGGTCAAATCGTTGAACTTTGACCCCTTAATCGCCAAATTTCTGGCCGAAAACCGATCACATCGATTTTCCCAAACCTCAGTACCCTGTATATTAAATTTTGAGTCTCTAGACTTAAAATTGACAGAGTTATTGCGTAGGGAAATGTACACAGACAGATACACAGACAGACAAATACATAGACACGTTCACTTTTATAGATATATAGACTAGCATTTCATCCCGGCGTTTCCCGGGAGTTTGGATGTGTGTGTTGAGCAAAATAAAAAAAAGTGGTAGTAGAAAGGCAGGCTCGAACCCGTACCGCGAAGGACGAAAAATCCGGGAAAAAAACCTGACGTCTTTGTCGTTACGACCACCGCCGAACCAGAAGTGACGTAGGTTTTAATTAAGGCTAGACAATAGAAAGGAGAGGATGGCTTTCAAAAATATCGGCGAAAAAAGCGACCCCCTCCCCGTAAAAATGTGCCTAGTTGAAGGTGAAGATATTAATGTTTTTAGCCAATTTTGCGATATTTGTCATCTGAAAGGTCGAACTTCAAAACGATACTGATCTTGTAAAAATCCGTCGCCTCAGTCTAAAATATTAGGCACGCATGCAAAAATACATATATACATACATACATAGATACATTTATATATTGGTAACTAAAAATTTTTGACCCAAACCGATTAAAAAGCTTGCTCTATCTCTGAATACCCTTTATGTAAAATTTCAAATGCTTAGACCAGAAAGTGTCTGAGTAATTTGGTAGAAACCGCAGAGATCAAATTTTTTTTTAACTTTGACCCGTATTATGACTCCTTAACATTTATTGTTTGGGGCTCAAATCACGTTATTAAGTTAGATCCATGTCAAGGAACCTATATCTAAAATTTCAAGTGATTAGACCCAAAATTGTCGGAGGAGTTTGGTAGAGTTCTCAAAGGTAAAATCGTTGAACTTTGACCCCTTAATAGCCAAATTTCTAGCCGAAAACGAATTACACAGATTTTCCCAAATCTCAGTACTCTGTATATCAAATTTCGAGTTTGTAGACTTAAAATTGACAAAGTTATTGCGTAGGGAAATGTACACACACAGACACACACACAGATACGTTCACTTTTATAGATAGATAGATATATAAACAAAAATATTTACGCATACATAAATAAATATAGAAAGAGTTTGTCTCTACTTTAAACTATTTACGCAAATATTACGCAAGTATAAATCATGTAGAATATCTGCATGAATATAATTACACGTAATAGTTAACCAAAGATTATCATCCCATAAGAAAATCGAAAAACCTAATTAAAATGAATGTTTAAAAGAATATGCAAATTAGCTAGATCTTTTGCTAATGAATGCAATCCCACAACCCATATATAAGAAAATTGTATTTTCTTTTTAAATAAATAGAAAATAGGCTTGCCTTTTTTCTGTTGTTCTTGGCCTTCGGGATCAAAGTGCAGTATCTTTTCTGCAGATGCTGCACTTAAGGTAATTTGCCCCAGTCAATGGAGGGGAAACCCTCTATACTGGCAGTATTATTTTTGGTAACCAGAGTGCCCCCTTTTTGCCTACTTTTAGGGGAGCTGGTTTTTACCCCACATTAAAAACGGCCTTGTGCCTAATTTGCTTTGGTGGGGAAGCAAATAAATACATTAAATATATTAAATAAATAGAAAAAATGGTTTTTAATATGAATATCAATAAACACAAAAGAAAAACGAATTTATAGGAGTATAGATAGATAGATTAGGAGACAACTTTGTGTGTGTTTTCTCATCCTAATATAACTTTGATTATTGAACATACGATTTTTTTTATTTGCAATTAATTGAATATTTATGAAAACCAAAAATGTAATTGCAAACGAAATTTAAAAAAAATCTTATTGTAAAAAATTATTTAAATCAGTAAAGCTTCATGTTATGTAGACTTCCCCGTACACAAGATATGAACTCTTCCGAACTGTATAAATTAACTGAGAGTTACGACTCTCTGTAGTTTCATAGTCCGCCATCTTGGTGGTACTTACTATAACAGTTGCTCTTTGTATACGCTGTTTATTTATTTATTTTTTTTTCAATATATTTTAACTTTTCTAACTCATATCCGTGTTTTTCTTGGTGATCCTTCCAGGGCCACAACAGTCCACCAGAATGCATTTCAGTTTCTTCTCTCTTTCACTTGCACGCTAAACTGATAACTCTAGCTACCTTTACATGCATTTATTTATGAAAATAATAGAGTTCCAAATCGCGCAAATAACGTATCAATTAGTATTAATCTATTAGCAATATACAAGCAGTTACAATGAGGGTATAAGAGTGGAGTATTAAATGTAGATTTAAATAAATGAGTCGAAGACAGGCATCGACAAAAGTGCTAGAAAAGCAGATTAAAAATCGAGTGTCGAGAGAAACCAAGAATGGCAGAAGAAAAGAAAAAAAAATAGTGAAACGCATTGGAAAGATTAGGATACAAAAAGTTTACACATTTGAAATATGAATTAGACTAAAATAATCGGAGAACCGTATATATATATATATATATATATATATATATATATATATATATATATATATATATATATATATATATATATATATATATATATATTTTAATCAATTTTCACCCCAAACAAGGCACAATGCCACTTTGAAAGTAGGAGGCAACTATCGGAGACATAAGTTGCAGGGGCATTATGAAGGGAGGTGAGTAGCAAGATGTTTGTTCACATTACACTTGAACTTCTCCATGTCAGTACAGTTGGGAAAGAAGAATCCTGGAAGGGAGTTCCAAAGTCTAGCAGTTCTGGGGAAGAAACTATTAGAGTAGAAGGCTTTCTTACACCTACAGATCTCTACTGTGAAGGGGTGGGACTTAGCTACTTGTTGGGTAGTCACATCGAGAGGGTACAAGTGCTTGTAGTTCAGAGCATTCAAGTACTTGTAGAACAGGCAGAGGGATGCAACGTTTCGTCAGTGGGACAGAGGCTGAAGCTTAGATGACAGTTCAAGATCTATCAGGTTGGTGACTCTTTTGAACCCTGTCAAGGAGTGAGAGACTAATAGCAGATGCACCAGCCCAAATGTGACAACAGTACTCCATACATGGGCGAATGGTGGCCTTATAGAGTTACAGGATACTTTCAGGCGTAAGTAGTTTTCTAGCACGGTAGAGAGAGAGCCCCCCTTTTTTGCAGCAGCCTTGGCAATACTCTCAATGTATCTATTCCAGTTCATGTTCTCTGTAAACGTTAGGCCGAGGAGTTTAAAGGAAGTACTTTCAGGTAATGTGTTCTTGGCCATTGCTATTGGTGGTAGAGAAGGTTTCTTATAATTATTGAAGGAAACAAGCTTTGTCTTGGCAGCATTGAATGTGACCATCCATTTTTGTCCCCATTCCACTACAAATTGGATATAATTAAACCTTACTAGAATCTCCCATAACTGATTTTGTTTTTGAAAATATATGCTGATAGGGATTAGTGCTATAATAAAATGTATATTTTTTTGTTTCACAAAACCAACTTTCAACTTTTAAAATAAAGAAAAAATAAAACAAAAGATAATCGCCTCTCGTAAAAATTCCATGCTTAAACAATATTAAAAAAAAAAGACTTGTTTAAAACTATATTATTGAATTAGTTTGGAATTATTTTTTAAATGAGTAAATTTGTATGATTTATTTTATTTAATTATTTGGCCTATTATCCCCATCTTCTAGTTGTTTTTATTACGTTTCGGCCAATTATTCTTCTGGCCTTCGTCAGGTAAACTGCAATGGGATAGGAATGTCGAATCCTCCAACTACATCCACAGCAATTACTGCTTTCAGTAGTTGTTATCTCACCACGGTTTGGTCAACTAA
Organism: Euprymna scolopes; assembly: GCF_053919585.1. Taxonomy (NCBI): domain Eukaryota; kingdom Metazoa; phylum Mollusca; class Cephalopoda; order Sepiida; family Sepiolidae; genus Euprymna; species Euprymna scolopes. The sequence goes on from NC_136483.1 coordinate 54,400,001, forward strand.
TCCTCTGATCGGCTTTGGGTGTGATTGAAACCGCTACCTCCAGACAATGCTCATTTGGAAACGTAGATATTCCGCATCTCTATCCACAATCTTCCAGTTGTCGGATTCGTACAGATTGCTATATTATTGAATTAATTTGGAATTATTTTCAATCCTACCCAAAGTCGATCAGAGGATTAATTGGGCGAAATCTTGTAAAAACAACTAGGAGATGAGGATAATAGTCCAAATAATTGAATAAAATAAATTGTTTAAAACTGTTAAAAAGTAAAAAAATAAATAAATAAATAAAATAACTAACTTCTCACACCTGCCACTATCCTATATCTCTACAAACCCACCATTCACTTATTTCTAAAAAAAAATGCTTTTAATGTAATCGGTCTCACACCGCTCACCAAGATCCAGACCCTGTCCCATCACCACCATGTTGTACCCCATTGCTTGTTTTACAATTAGTTTAATGGAATGTAGTCCAATGAACTTTTAGCACTGGTGCATACATCCAATCAACCTGGTAAGCAGAAAAATCTGACCCCTTCAGCTCGTTAGATGACGGAAGGCTGTCTACTTTTACAGCTTCTTTCCTCAAACTACTAAACTTTCGAATTCTCGCGTTCCTCCCTGTTTCTCTTACAGTACAGACATGCAGAAATTAAAATTTAATGTGAACAGTTATTTCGCTGCATAACTTCCCACTGAAAACGCTCCTGTAGCTATAGCTTCTAATTCAGAATATTCTTTTATATCTCAGTCGCAACGCTCCTTGTTTAGGATGAATAAATGCCTAAATAAATAAATAAATAAATAAAAAGCTTTAATATAATGCAGAGCACCTATAACACAGACTTGTTTTCATTGTAAATGTAATGTAGTATTAATTAAAAGAAATTTCGGTAACACTCTGAGATTTATTCAGCATTTCCGAAAAATCAATGAGGAACTTCATATTTTTGTACATCAAACCGAGAATCCCTTATTAACAGTTTCATTCTTTTTTATTTCTATAATTTGTAAACTATGAATAAAGTAAAACATTACATTTTCTGTTTATATTTGTCAACTGCGAATGTAGATCGTTTGATCATGTAAAACATTTGCAAGCAATCATGAACTACAACTTAGTGTGTAACCATGCGTTGACCCTTGCTCTGCAGGCTCTTACCCGTTAGACCTAGTCAAAAATCTTTCTAAAAACAACTATAAAAAAAACTGTTTCTATTGCGTTAATATTTTTATTCTACATTTTGAACCATAGAGATTTCTTTTTTTTTTTTTTTTTTCTTCTGAGTTTGGGTGATATTTGTTCACTATTCTTTGTTTCTTTCCCTGCTTTATCACTTTCCTACATTTTTAGTCGCGTGCAAGCGACTCTATAAGTCACTCCGTCGGTCGGTCTGTCCGTAACACTTTTGTGCTTGGCCTTTTTCGTTAAGATCAAAGGTCTGTTGTTAATAGATGCTGTTCTTAGCTTTTTAAGCTTTTCTTGGACTTTTGGCCAAGATCTGTTCCGGCAGATACTGCAAGCAAAGACCATATGTGGGGGTAACTCCACATAACAGACCTTGGTCAATGTAGGGGCAACCCTACATACCAGTTGTTACTATCCAGCTCCCATTTCCCACCCGTCGGGAGCTGGTCCCCTTTTTCCCTTCCACCTCCCTCTCTCTCCACATTAAAAAACGGCCTTGTGCCTAATTTGCTGAGTGGGGAAGCAAATAAATACATACTGCAAGCAAAGACCATATGTGGGGGCAACCCCACATATAAAACCTTTGTCAATGTAGGGGCAACCCTTCATACCAATTGTCACTATCCAGCTCCCCTACTCCCCGGGGAGCTGGTCCCCATTTCCCTTTCACTCCTCACATTAAAAATCAGCCTTGTGCCTAATTTGCTCGGTTGGGGAGCAAATAAATACCAACCCTTCATACCAATTGTCACTATCCAGCTCCCCTACTCCCCAGGAAGTTGGTCCCCATTTCCCCTTCACTCCTCACATTAAAAATCGGCCTTGTGCCTAATTTGCTCGGTGGGGGAGCAAATAAATATCCTTTCCTTGGCTTTTTGGCCAAGATAAAAGTGTAGTGTCTGTTCCGGCAGATACTGCAAGCAAAGACCATATGTGGGGGCAGCCCCACATATAAGACCTTTGTCAATGTAGGGGCAACCATTCACCCTTTTCTTGGCAATTTGGCCAAGATCAAAGTGTAGTATCTGTTCTTACTACATGCTGTACTTATGTTTGTAACTTTGTGTTATAAAGTGGGTGATCACTTTTCTGTATTAATTTAATGTAAAATGATCACTCACTTTACAATCAGTAAGTCTCAAAGCCATTCGTCATTCTCCAGATCATTCAAGTTGTTTTTGAAGGATTCCAATCATTTTTTTTAGCATTCAAGCCATTCTTAAGGTCATTCAATTCATCCTTAAAGTCATTCTAAGTCATTTACTTTTTATTTATTTAAGTCATTTCAGCCCATTTTTCGGTCAGTTTAGTTTATCTTTAAGAATTTCATGTCAATCCTACATTCACGCATTCATTAATTACACGAGAGCATGCAACTAATGGCTATCGGGCTTGTTTTCCTTAGTTCGGGCTGAATGGCAACTTTATGTAACTACTAATTTATTTATTTTAAATGTTATCCATCAACATTCCACTCGTGTAGATGTGTCGACTGAAAGGTATCTCGAGTTATAGTTTTATACTTTTAGCGAACTGTTTATTTTTTAATTTTTAATTTTTTTTTCTATTTTTTTTTTTTTCGATTTTAGTCGACTGTTATTATAGTTTTTTCTTTTTTCCCTTTTCCCCTTAACATTTAATAGTCTCCAGATTCCTCATGACTCCCCTTATTCGTTTTAAAACTTTAAATAAATACATATTTTAAATTACTCATCAGCATAACAAGATCTAATGAGATTTGAAACTAGGACTCCAGTGTCTGAGACTCACTAGGTTCAGTCACACTAATGAAGTGTAAATGCCAAAACAAATGGATAATTAAATTTTCTAAATATATATGTCACTTACGCTATTGAAGAGAAAATTATTCCCAACTAACATTAAGTTAAAAATACTTTTATTTTTATATAAATAACTGAATTCGTTCAAAAGTATGATAAACAAAAATAAACACACACATATATATGTGCTGAAATTCATATTATACATAGATATCTTTGCTAGGGTCATGCAAGTCATTCTTAGTCAGGCAGGTCAGTAAGTTAGAGGGCAGTATGGGAGTAAGAGTCAAACATTTTAGCATGACCCTCAGATCCAGGCCAGCTGACATGACATTTTTCATGGCCCGACAAAGATCATGCAGTTCAGTCCATCATACAAGTCTTTCTGATAAACAACATAGGAAAAGAAAGAGAGAGAGCACTTTGGTTTCATCTCCTGCCAGAAGAACTCCCCAACCCCTACTCTTCACTTTCCTATCATTTGTAATATGAAGAATGTTTTCTTTTCCTTTAGATGACACAATCCATCCAAAATAGTCTAGTAAATTCTTATATTGCATGCACAAGGTTGTTTTAGAAAAGCTTTTCATTTCAAAAAACGAATGGCTGAGGTTCTAAGATGGGTTTTAGAGGCGTCCATACATCCTCTTTTGAAGCTACGTTTGTCAACCTGTCAATCTTCAGTTTAAAGTAGCATGTAGCGATATATATATATATATATATATATATATATATATATACACGAGGAGCGTACAATAAGTAATGCCCCTGACCCACTTCCAGTTGTCTGATCTAGCTGAAATTTTGCATGTTCAATGATTTATATCTCTACGGGTTATGTGGCAAATGACAGCTCTGAACTAATTGTGGTTTCTGTTTTACAGGTGTTTGAACTGAGTCAGGTGTGAAATGGAGCCTGTTGAATTTCGAGCAGTGATCCGGTTTTTGTATTTGAAAGAACGCACACCACAGGAGACTTTTGATGAAATGAAAGAAACTTATGGCGATAATGCTCCATCATATGACCTTGTAAAGTCAGGTGTGAAATGGAGCCTGTTGAATGTCGAGTAGTGATCCAGTTCGTACATGTTTAGTAAAGCACAAAAAGGTTTATTTATGTGCTTTTTTACGTTCTACATTTTCTTATTTTTAATCGAAATAAAAAGAAAAATCTTCATTTGGTTTTGGGGTGTTTTTTTTTTTTGCGTGTTTTGGGGTTTATTTTAATTTTTTATTTTGGTTTTATTTTGGGGGGGAAGTATGGTGATAAGTCAAATCATTGCAATAATTAAAATTGGATAGAGATTAACAATATTAGTATTCAATGCAAAAACAAACCCAAATTTAACAATATCTGAACATTATTTTAGCACGAAGCACTCATTCTAAAATCAGAGGGATAAGTTTTAATAATAGTAACAACAGTAACAAATAGGCACAAAACAAAATATAATCTCAAATTAATGGAAGGAAACCGTTGCTGTCTTGTCGAACTTATAAATAATACTAATGCATTGAGTGTGCTGCATGTAATGCCTTTTATTTGCTGCAATATATACTGAAATCTGTGAGATCTTTTTTCTTTTTAAAGAGATTAAAGAGATTATAGATTAAAACAAAAGATGCCAAAAAGGCATAGTAAATAAATGTCTATTATGTAAATCTCATTAACCGATCAACATTAGATACCTCTCCACCTCCTCAGCAAAAAAAAAAGTGTTAAAACACCATAAAACAAAAGGAACAAAAAAAATCCACCAACTCCTTTGAAACTTTTTTGTATCCGGTAATGAAGAAATAAGACCAAAGTAAAAAAAACAACTACCTTAAGCAAATTTCCTTTCACCTACACTGAGATGGAGCAACTGATTTAGTCCAGTATCTCAAACGGCTATTATTTTCCTAACCAATGGTATCACTATCCAATCAGATCAACGCATAACCTCCTGGCTTGAACTCCGAGGAACCCATTATATGGTATTATACAATAAAAGCAATGACTGCGTCCTGCAGTTAACGTGCAGTGGAGCCAGGATCTGTCAAATCTCGTGGGTCGTTCACTAATGCTGCCCGCAAAAGAAAATAAAAGAAAATGTCGATAAGCAAAAAAGAAAGAAGAAAAAAATTATTGAGCTATGGGTCATAACTGTCCAAGTAAATATGATCTACAATGTAAATATACCGGGGCTAGCATGGCTAGATATATATTACACCAATAGCAATCATGGAATATGAGAGTGCATGGGGCAAATAATGACTGTTGGTGGGGAGAGGAGAGTTATGAATTCAGGAAGGAGTTACTTCAAGTCGAACTCGTCACAGAAATAGCGAAATAAAATAAAAAAATAAAAAATAAAAAAATAAATAAATAAATAAACTGTAATACCCGAAATGATTCCTGGATTATTAATGTCCAAAAATTCAAATTGCTTATATTTATGGTATTGCTGTTCTATTTAGTCCAAAAGATAATGCGCATAAATATTTGATGACCATTCTTCAAAAACTAATAAGATTTTAACATCAACACAAAACTATAAACACGTATCTCTCTCTCTCTCTCTATATATATATATATATTATATATATATATATATATGAGAATGAAGAAAGAAAAATATTAGAATATAATGTGATATTGTGTATAGATTTTCAGCATTTACTAAAACGGTGCTTAAGTAGTAGTATAAAAATATGTCTATGGCAAGTAAGCTACACAGAGGCGGCTATGTTTTATGCCCCACAGGAAATCATTAGGCTAAATACGTTTAGATATATTCTTATACTCTCTCTCACATATATATATATATATATATATATATATATATATATATATATATATATATATATATAGAGAGAGAGAGAGAGAGAGTAAGATGATTGATAATTTATAATTAAAATTAAAAATCTGTTTCATAAGAAGGAACACAACAAAGTTAATAAATTGTACGATCGTTTCGGAAACGATGTTTTTATTGAGATAGACATTAAGTCATGGACAATAATTTTAACATATAGTTTTTTAAACAAAGTCTCCTCATCAGCAAAAATATTGGGTGTTTTTTTTTTAACACCAAAAATAAACCTAACATTTTTTAAGTAAGGCAGATGTATCTGGAAAATATTTAAATATAAAGGAAAATAGTTATTTTATGATCTTGATAAACAAAGTAAGATAAATTGGGAATAAAATTAGAATAAAATCATAAAGTTAAATTGGGTTTAAATGCAAGATTAAAATAAGATGCTTTTAAGAAACATTAACAAAGATATATATATATATATATATATATATATATATATATTTATCTTATAATGGTTCGCTTTTTAAAAATCGTAAGTATCATCGTCAGAACATTTATTTTGATGTTAAATATAGCTTATGAATGCTTGAAATGTTGAAATTTAAAAGTAAACGCCAATGGAATAGTTTTATCGGCTAGAATTTGTTAGTAACGCCGAATTTCAAATTTAACAAGATATTTAAAAAAACAAAGGGAGATAATCACTATTTATGTTGTTTTTTTTACAGATAAAATAATCTTATTGGTAGTAATTAAATAAGAATAATATTATTTTAATAGCAATTATAATAATTATTTACGGAACTTAATAAAAATAGTAACATGTAAAAAATTAAATTTAAATAGATATTTAAATAAAATAGAAAATAATGGTAAAAATATCAGATAAACTAATAATAATCCAAATTATATTAATAAAGTTATTAATTTATAAATTATAAATTTTAAGGAAATTTTAATGACTTATGGTGGTTTATATTTGTCAAATCTAAACCAACGTTTATGAATGCATCCAGAGAATATTTCATCTTTTAAATTTAGGAGAATGGTTTTATTTTTATTATTATATTTTAAAATCTTAAGGGCATCATATCTGCAAAGTGCACAGAATCTGTTCCCCGGCATATATGCTATATAAAATGGCTCTAGGATATATATGCCTATATATATATATTATATATCTGTAATACAACGAGCACAGGCTTATTTTCTTGTATTTTAATTGCATTAGTGATTTTACTATCACATTAAAATACACTCTGCTCTTTAGACATCTGTTCTAATCCTCTTTAAATTTATATATATATATATATATATATATATATATATATATATATATATATATCCAATTTTAGTCATTCAATAAATTTAAAAATTTATGACGTGAAATGGTAAAAAGAATATATGTGAAATGTTTTAACTCCTTATCCTATAGGATTTCCATGTCTACTATCTTTTACGGGGAGAAAATATTAGGAAATAATTACACCTTATTTGCTAAAGTCAGATAAATAACATAGATTTTCATTGCATAGATTTTCTGTAAACCTGTAAATGTGTAAAAACATAACACTAAATACATATAACTTTAACTAAAAACTAAATTATAAGTCATGCTGATTTTTTTAAAATAGTTTAAGAAATTTCATTTAACCTATAAACTAATACATTCTTATTTCCATATTTTATAGAAACTCACCATACACGCATTTACATACTATATTTTAAATCCCAGCACATAATTTACACTTCTAGGATTTTGTTCGAATACTATTTCAAATTTGTTTTTAGCATCTCTTAAGGAGTTTATAAATCTTCTCTCTTTTTATTACCCACAAGTAGAGTAAGCATTCCCCATTGGAAGGTACTTTCCCAATTCACATATATGAATATGAACACTAAAAAATGTGTTATCTTTGTGGTACTATAGAAACCCTGCTTTTATAGGCGTAGTTCCCTTACCCTTTTCTCTTAGTTTAACTTAATTATAGTAGTTACTTTGATTATTATTGTTATAAGTATTTTTATTATAATTATTATTATTACCATTATTATTATTATTATTATCCCTTAATATTCACATATATAAAGCTTCTTTTTTCAGTTAAGCATTATTATTAATATTATAATATTTATAACACGTTTTATTAATACACCTAGTTTTAGTTTTGCAAATTACTTCCACAGATTATTATAGTTACAAATTTTCAGTTTAATATTGTCATATAAAGGATATTATCAATACATATAAAATTAGCAAGAATTGTACTGTATATATTAGATAAGATTATTTTCAATTGACTTGATTTAAATTTATTTAAGCGGGAATTTCTACTTGACATGGCGTGATTTTTTATTTTTATTTTTTTTTCTTTCTTGCATATGTCTAGACCTACTTTCGCGATCTGATCTATTTTTGCGGCCTGCCATTTTATCTTTAAAGGTTTATTGACTTCGTTTTCTTAGTTCCTCTTCCCCTGTCTCTTTTTCTTCCCCCTCTATTTTTTTTTTCATTGTTATTCTCTAATTTCTATCTCTCCCTATTCTTTAATCTATTTCCTTCCCGTCCCCTTTATTTTATCTTCTCTTATATTCGCTAATTCATTACGCGTAAGCATTTTCTTTTCTTTCTTTTACTTTTATTTTATTTATTTATCCTTTTCATTTTATTTTTAATTTCAGTTCAGTTTCTTTTAATTTGCGTAGCCTCTCTACTGAAAGCGGTTTTATTTTATTTTATTAACAATTTGAAGTTATTTTGGAGTGGAATTTGAAGCTCACGTTCTAATTATAGAAATATTAGATATATTAAATTATATGTTTATTAATAAACAGATCCACCGAACCTATATAAAAAAAAATGTTTAATTACCGGACTCATTATACAAACAAAGAAAATTGCTCCAGGAAAATGCCTACTTCGGACTATTTGTGATGTGGATTACTCAAAATACAGTTTGGATCACTTTACCACGCTGCTATCAAAGACATTCACTTCAGATTTTACTATGCAATTTGGATGTGAATTTTCATTAACTTCTCTTACTCTATGATATTTAGATACTTAAAAAACGTTCAATTGTGATTTTCAATGTTTCACTGACTTTAGCAAATAAGATGTAAACCATTATGATTATTTGCTAATATTTTCTCCTCTGAAGAGGTGGTAGACATCGAAATCCTATAGGATAAGGAGTTATAACATTTCACATGTATTCTTTCTCTTACATAGAATAATAAACATCTTTTGATTTGAAATTTAACCATTTCACGTCATAAATTTTTAAATTTATTGAATAACTAAAATTTGATTTTTTTGCTCTATCTTGTATATCGAGCAATTTTTATTTAGATGGGATAGTACTTATAGAATATTACTGCCAATAATATTTTGTAAGACACACAGGTTTCCATACCAGTTGAGTGTTAGATAATTTTATTCTGAAGTATATATATATATATATATATATATATATATATATATATATATGAGAGAGACATACATATATACATATGTATTGTTGCAGTATTTTTTATAATAAATGGGGTAAGCTCCCTCAAAGTTGGGAGATTCTATTTATAAACGCTGTTAGAAACTGACGAATCAAATTAATTCGCGTTCTGCTATCAACCAATCAGAAACCAGAATTGCTCCATAAAAATTAAATCTTTTTAGCATTTCAGCACATGATTTTTTCGTGTCAACACAAGAAGGATCCTTTGCCTTTGGCTGCAAATTTATAAAGTTCAGAACAGCTTCCCACTGAGAATTCTTCATATCCAGGACTTGTATAGAATAACTACTCATTGGAAACTCTTCTGAAACTAAACATGGCTTACCGGTTTTAGAAAAAAAGAGGTTATGAGCCCAGCGGAATACTTTACTTCAATGGATCAGAATCAAAAATCGAATTGTGATCAGGGAAATTTTTAGGATATTTACGAATCCAAAAATTACACAAAGTAATTTAGGCACAACCTGAAAACAGAAACGACCCCAAGTTTATTGAAAATGCAACTGTCTTTGCAGAATTAATACAGTGCTCAGATGTCAGAAGTCTATCTCTGGTAATGCAAGAAGCTTTGGACGATGGCTTTAAAGCATTGAACATATTGAGAGCATTAGTTATCAAAAGGAAACCCCCTAAATTACCTCTTTATATACAACTGACATCTCTAAAATGTATGGAAGCTGAGACGATTACAGATCATAAGGGCTGAAACAACGGCAAATTCATTAAAAATGTTTGAAGTTATTAGAGACAATCTGTTAATCTTTATGGTCCGTAAAGGGTTGTCAGGTGATTTTAAGCCGTTTGCCACCGTGATAACTCAAAAAGAAGAACCCATGACTTTTAATTAATTCAAGGTAGCACTTAGGAGTTACACGGAAACTGAGAAAGTGATCACAGAAAAAAGCACAAAAAAAAACGAATCTACAAATATCATGAAATTTAAAAATGCTTACTTAAAAACACCTACATTAAATTATATATTTACCTCGAATAAAAACCGAAACTTTTCCAAAAACTACTTTTCTCCTAAGAAAAGTACGAAAATTATTTGCTATAATTGTGGGCGACACAATCACAAGAGTTTCCAATGTAGATTTTTAAAATTTAAAATGAGACTTCATTAAAAATGTAGAGAGCTCCATTAGCGAACATACATTTTTTATTTTCATGTACATTTGACGCTTCAGCAAGCAGTAACAACTTTCTTGTCAACTGTGGTGCAACGGCACATGCAATTACGAAGGAATCGGATTTTATCAATTTTGACCTTAACTTTAACACTCAGAGTCACTTTGTAGAGCTGGCCGACGGCAGTCGAGTAAACGATATCGTTTTGAAGAGATGCTAAAATCTCACTAAGGAACAATAAAGGTGAACTTTGTTTCTGTTTTCTGAAAAACGCTCTTCTAATCCCGAAATTTAAACAAAATATATTTTCTGTACAAGCCGCCATTAAACAAGGTGCAACTATAAACTTTAGCCGCAATAAATCAAAACAGGTGTAAATGGAAGACTATATTATTTAAATAGCATAGTCCCATCAAAAACCGCCTGCCATGATTTACTAACATAGCAAAAATTCTTAGGCACTGCAATATTTCAGATATCAGAATGTTGGCGAATATGGTTGACGGAATGAAAATAAAAACTTCACAAATATTGACAAACTGTGACGTTTTTACACATGGAAAGATGACAAAGTACTAAAACAAGATGTCAGACAAAGTGCATTGTAATTTGACCGGTCCCATGGAACCGATGGGCAGATAAAATTTCAGGTATGCATTAAATTTTGTAGACGATTATTCCGGTTTAAGAATGGTATACTTCTTAAAGAACAAATCTGATACCTTGTTAGCAATTAAAAAATATTTAGCTGACATGGCCCCCTACGGTGCAGTAAAGTTTATTTGCTCTGACAATGGTACAGAATTCACTAATAAAGGCTTTGAAGTTTTATTAATTGACCACCATATCAAACATGGAAAATCGACCCCTAATTCACCTCACCAAAACGGAACTGCTGAAAGATCATGGCAGGCACTTTTTGAAATGGCAAGATGTCTACTCATTGAATCCAAACTCTCCAAAAATATCTGAACTTATGCACTTATGGTTGCTGCATATATGCACAACTGGTCTTTTAACAAAAGACTATTTAAAACCTCATATGTAGTTTCTGTGGTAGAAAACCAAATTTAATCAGAATGCATGTATTTTGGTTCAACTTGCTTTGCACATATAGATACGAAAAGCAAATTAAATATCAAAATCGGTCGCGGTATATTTCTTGGGTAAGATAAAAACAGCTCAGCCTACTTAGTATTTTTTCCAAACAAAAATAAAATAAAAAGAATCCGATGTTTAAAATTTAAAGACATGTTTAATTTCAAATACGAAAATCATTCATATGAAGGGGATGAATTAATATTTCCTTAAATCCATAAAACAAATGACAACAATGAAGTCGCCGTTGGCGAGAACAAGAGTATTAATAAAGATGACAGCGATGATGCTGATGTTAAAGTCAAAAAAATTATCAGAACGTTACCCCAAAAGAAGTAGAAGACGACCCGATTTTTGTGGTCGAGAATTTAGAAGATTATCAAATCGACTATTGCTATTCCATAGATAATTCGCCAAAAAGCTTTGACGAAGCAATTAATTCAAAACATTGTCAGCAACGGAAAACAGCAATGAAAAACGAAATACCTATTCGGTAGTGCCTCCCCCAAAGAATAAACATATCATTTCTACAAGATGGGTCTTTACAAAAAAAGATTACAGCGTCAGGCGTTAAGCAGTACAAGGCTAGATTTGTTGCTAAAGGATACTCTCAGATTTACTGTATAGAATATTTTTCTACGTTTTCACCGACTAGAAATTTAACGAGGATCAGAATTCTATTGCAAATCACATCGCAATATAACCTAAACATCCATCAAATGGAGGTAAAAAAAATGCGTATTTAAATGCGTCAATAGACTATGAAATTTACATTATCCCTACAGAGGGATTCATAATGAAAAATGAAAGTTGTGTGTAAGTGCTTTACAAATCACTGTACGGTCTAAAGCAAAGCAGTCAATGCAGGAATGCAGTATTTCATGATTATATGATTGAACAACAATTTAAACAATGCCCTGTGGACCCCTGGTTGTACACTAAAAACAAAGACAAACTACTGATTTTGGTTTTATGAGTCGATGACATTTAAATCACATCAAATTGTGGCATAATGATAACAGATGTTAAGAACAGATTAAATAAAAAATTCAGAATGATCGATCTTGGCAAAATATGGTTTCTGGGTATACACTTTACTCATGGAAAAGGAATTATTAAAATCAATCAATCGAGTTACATTGATAAAATCCTATTAAAGTTTGGAATGTAAGAATGCAAGAAACGCTCTACATCGGTCGAAAATGGTATCAATAAAAATGCAGACAAAGAATCTGAAATAATTGACAATAAACTATACCGTGAAATGGTAGAAAGCCTTATATACTTAATGACTGCTACGAGACCTGACATATGTTCCACAAACTATCACAAAAATTATCAAGACCGACAATGAAGGATTTAAACAGAGCTAAACAAGTCCTTCGTTATTTAAGAGAAACTAAGGAACAGCATTTGGTATTTAGAAAATCAACAAGTCATCTAAAATTAGAAGGGTTTTCAGATTCAGATTGGGGAAACGAAGGTCGATGAAGTATATCTGGATATTGTTTCAGACTGTCAAAAAATGGACTTATTATTTCATGGAAATCTAAAAAGCAACAGATTGTATCTCTCTGTGTGAGGCGGAATTCATTGCACACATACATATTATGCAAGAAGCACTATGTCCCAAAACTATTCTAAGGACTTTTTTAGAACCAGAATTAACTAAAACTCCCGTAGTAAATAATTGTGATAATCAAGCTAGCATAGTTTGAGCGCAGAACACAGTAATTCCCCAAAGATCTAAGCTTATACATATCAAATATCACTTCATAAGACATAGAAGTAAAAAAGGAATCCATTTTGTTTGTATTCAAACTTCAACATACTAATGCGTAACAAATACTTTTACTGAAATTAAAAAAAAAACACATTTTCAAACATTTTCTTGGTATTTTTTATAAATACTTTTTACATACTTATTTTAAGGCGTACATAAATTAAAATTGATATTTTTGCTTTTATTTTGCGCACAATGCTCTCTTTCTAATTTGAATACTATTTTCGTTTGCTTTGCTTTTAATTTGGCTTCAGAAAAAAATAAATTCTTTTTTTATAGTACATGTATATTTATATATACATTTTAGAACGGGAATCCATCATTAAAATTAACCTTCCTGTTGTCTGATGACCTTGTGGGCTCCAGTTAAAAATATAGTTAAAATCTCGCAATGAATTTACCAAAATTTTGGATATAACACATTAAGGGAAAACATTTAGAAGTTTGCCAAATTAAAAATGAAAGTATATGTACATTTTAAAAAAAATCCCTTGTCTAATAAGGACATTATACATATATAGGCAATTATGTGTGTACACGCTGAAAAGAAAAACATTTTTAGAAATTAGAGAGAGTTAGTGGCACATATAAATGTTACATAAAACTATTAAATACATTTTTACTACAAATCCTAAGTCTGAACGGTAAACAGTGGCGTAGCTAGAGGGGGGGGGGTCCGCCCCAGATGACAGCAAAAGAGGGGCGACACAATATCACCAGCAAATTTTTCAGAGAGGCTCAGGTGCGAAAATCGTTTGAAAATGGGATTTATTTATCATCATATTATCTAAAGTTTTTAATCTTTTCTAAAATATTTTACATTTTTTTAAAATTAGTAACTGAAGAATATTTTTGCCGATGTCTATTGACAACTACAAACCCTATATTTTTTGTGTTTTTTTAAATCATCTTTGTGGTTTTTAAATGATTTGATGCCACTGATTTTATTTTATTTTATTTGTGAAAAATAATTGGAGAAAGTATTAAGTGGTTTATATAAAGTGTCGTATCTAATGGAGGGGGCGCTCCGGGTGACAGCAAAGGAGAGGGGGACATAATGTCCGTGGGGTGACATTTGAGCAGACCGCCCCGGGTGACGTTTACTCTAGCTACGCCACTGACGGTAAAGTCGTATAATCATAAATAATCGCTTTAATTCTCATATTACCACCCGAATTTATGGTTAGTAGTAGGAAAGAGACAATCTTTTATGACTTTTAACAATGACATATTTTCTACCAGAGGTTGATTAGGAACAGTAATATGACCAAGAATTAAAACAAATAAAATTGTTTATATGTCCTTAAAACGTTGTCTGTTTCAAAAGAGGTGATCATTTAACATTAGATTTATATGGGAAACTGATTTTGTTTTTTTAACCACTAAATTTTTCGGACTGTTTACATGTAATTGTTTTAAAATGGAGAATCGCAATTTTGGGAGAATTAATTAGCATAGTATGCAGAGCTATAATATTACCTTATTTTCTTTCACAACAAACAGTTAAAATTGTGAATTGATGTGTAGGAATACATCATCTCCATCTATTAATGTTATTCATTCTTTTATGTTCTCTTATTCCAGATTGACTTATTGGCTTTGCAATGTCAACTGATGCTCTCGCTTGCTCGACACACGTTCCATGTGATTCTATACGCCATTACGAACAGGATTACCAGGTCAGCTCACCAATTCAACCTCATAGATTGAATTCTTTGACAAAGCAGGTACTCCTCCAATCGAACAATCTTCATTATGCAAAGATTTTCCTAGAGAATCACATCACGGAGAATACTATTGCCAGCATCACAGAACATCTGAAATACATGCCTTCAATAATCAAAGGAGTAGATCCTTCCATGAAGATTCAATTTGATATATTCCCCTCGTAAATGGAATCGTGCACCAGATGCACTTTTTTGTTTTCCTTCTGAAAATTCCACGGTGTCACCAATCCTTATGGAACAGCCTACCAATCGAGAAGTCAACACACCAGAAAGCTTGCACAGCCTGGAAAAGTCCAGGGCAGAATAAATTTAAAAATTGGCATAATAATTACACAAATGATTCTGCGCTATGAAACAGGTGCTATCAAGAATTGAACATTTTAACATGCTGAAAGTAATAAACAATAAGATGGAAAATATCTGGAAATTTAGAATAAAGACCTTTCTGTTTATATATATATATATATATCTGGAAATATATTTTCTTATAATATATAGCAATCCTTATTTAAGCTCAATGTAATTACAGAGCAATATAGTGAATAAATGACAAAAGACTATATTCCAAAGTGCATGATGTCGACCATCTTATAATTTATTTCCTTTGACATTTACAATTCTTGACAATATCTGTTTCGTAGCGCAAAATGAATCACTTAATTATTATATCAATCAGCGAATCTATTATGCCCTTAATTCATAAGAAATAGCAACCATCAATCCATCAAAAGAATATATATATATATATATATATATATATATATATATATATATATATATATATATATATATATATATATATATATAATTATTTACTATAATAATTAAATACCTAGAAACACTAGTTTTTCATCCATTCAGGAATTATCAGTGCAGGGTGTCACGATTATAATATATATATATATATATATATATATATATATATATATATATATATATATATATATATGTGCTACATCATTGCATATGTCTGTCTCATCAAGTTATCAGAGCTAAACAGTTTTACAACATTTATTAAAACTATAAATAGAGAGAGTGCTACGCATACAAACTAAGACAGCTGATTGAAGCAGTTAAATTTAAATATAAGGGAAACTGGGGTCGGCTATCTTCTTTCTTCAAGATAACGTGCCTGTTTATACTGATTTTGCAGTAGCTGGTTATCATTGTCATATATACCGTGAAAAATCTTTTGAAAGATCAATATAACACCGTTTCCGAGTACAATGCATGAGCATGATTGGACCAAGAACATTGAGCATCAGCAGATGAAAAAAATAGTGAAAGACTATTGTTATGGGCTTAAATGGTAATAAACGAAAGGAACACAGGACTTTTAGGAAAACATGTGTATTCACATATATTATAGGCAAAGCGAGTTGAGCATTATCATTCCTCAACACGACCTCTTTGGCCGAGTACCAATGGGCACCGGTACTCGTTACCGGAAGTGACAGAGGAAGTGACGTCATGAGATAGTCCATTAATCCGTTTTTTGTTCATAAAAGCTGTCAGTACCTCTTCCTTTTAAGGTTTACCCTCAATGGCTCGGTAACCTTTCTCTTACAGCACAACCGCCATAGTTCAGGAGTCGGTTGAGGAGGTTCAAGATCAAAAGTTTCGAAGACAGTGTCTATCGACTCATCTTCTAATGGTGGACTGTCACTGATTTCAACTGATCGACATCTTCTTACTTAGTTCTGGTGACTTTTGTGGATATATGTTGGTCCTTGGATGATATATAGCATGTCACCGACTCTCTTAGTAATTGTACCCACATCCCAGAATGAGAGTGTTGTTTTTATAACTTTTGAAAAACACTTTCACCTGACTTGAAACGTCTACTGGGTACATAAGTGGTCACTAGTGGCCTTGACTAGCTGTATTAATACTGCTTTAACCTTTTCCATCTTGTAATGGCTTTTTTCCAAGCATAGGAAAAAAAATTATTTCTGTTTTTGACTGGAGAAGAGAGATAAAATAATAAAAAAGAAAAGAAAATGCCCTTTCCTTGAGTGTGTGCGCATGAGGAGGGAGCAATGTATCCTTTGCTTCTTGGTAAAAACCTTAGAGATAACCCAATATGAGGGTTGACAAAACAATTTTTTTTTTTACTTGCAAAACAAGAACAAAAAAATATACTGTGATACAATACAGTTGCAAAAGAATAAAAATAATTGTGGAATTGTCTGGAAGTAAACCAAAATGGCTGTTTTTTTTCATGTGTGCGTGTGTGTGGGGGAGTTGTCCCCATGCAGAAGAAAAAAATTTTTCACTTTAGAATAGAATATTTCAGAAAATTCCACTCAATGAAAAAGTATTTCTTTTAGTCAAAGTAAAACGAAAAGGGGAAAAAACATTTCTCTCCCATTAAAATATTGCATAAAGTTAGCAGCAAAAAACAAAGGCAAAAAAATAAACTTTTCACTTCATTTAAAAAATGTTCAAATTTGCATACGAGTAAACAGTCGACAAGTTCGAATAGAATTGTTCTCGCGGTGAAATTGGATCAACATTTTTCTCTTTTTTTTCCCTCTTTTAATAAGCAACCAAACTAACTTTTAGGCCTTAACAAAAATGCGTTTATCACAGTTCTTTTCAATCTAAATATAGAAACAAAAAGATTAAACTTACAACCGAGTCGATAACTTTGCCATGTGTTCGTTTTCTTCTTTTTTTTTTTTTTTTGGTTTTCAGAAATTTGTTTTTAGAACGTAATTGCCAGTCGAATTCTTAGCTTGTAAATCCGAAGTTATTTTGAAGTCAAATTCATTTCATTCTTTTTCCTTTTTTTTTTTTTTTGGTGGAGTTAACCTGTGTGAAATTCGAATCCGTCGTCACCAGTTGTTATGGGGTTAAATGGTAATAAACGAAAGGAACACAGGACTTTTAGGAAAACACAAGTATTCACATATATTACAGGCAAAGCGAGTTGAGCAATACAATTCCTCAATGGTAGGGCGTTTGCACATAACCTCCTTGGCCGAGTGCCAATCTCTGACTCCGAGCAGCGGTACCCGATACCGGAAGTAACATCATGAGATAGTCCATTAATCCCATGGAGGGGCGTCTCCAACAACTATTTTGTTACTTAGATTTCTCACTTGGAACTTTTTGAAATACCTTTCTATACATAAATATATCACATACATGCACAGAAAGTTTATATATATATATATATATATATATATATATATATATATATATATATATATATTATATATTAGTCCAGAAATTAAAGTTTACTAACTGAAGAATTTTGGAAACTTCAAATAGGCATATAAATATTAATATTTATAGGACAACCCTAATGAAATTGCTTAATATTCGAGATAGAGCATTGGTATTAGAAGGAAATTAAAATTTTGCAAATTAGAATTTACATTTATTATTCGAAGCAAGGGATACAGATTAAAATATTTTTCCTTATTACATGGAGTTTCAAAGAATAGTACTTATCCTCAAAGGAAAATAGCAAAATACCATGTATATAGACTAGCTCTAATTTTGCTGGTTAGCACAATGTTTGTAAAATTGAGTGTATGGGAGATATGTTATTAAAGATAATATAGATCAATATAGATTCCTCGTTCCCAGACCTCAATTAGTCATATGCACTTCGACTTTCTCCAATTAATTACCAATCATAGTTAACTTCACTTATCAACACCTTACCCTCCACCGCATTTATTCACTCTTCATATCTTGCCAATGGAAGACTATCCCTCCACAGATTTTAACGCCACTATTAGCACGTCATTCAAATTTCTTTTAACCTTTCAATACATAGCTTCAACGCTGCAGAACTTCTCATGCAATTATAGATTTATAGGTCTACATAATTTGGATTTCATGAATTTACAAATGGATATTCCTACAATTGGATTTACGGATAACACCATCGAATCTACGCTTACAATTTAAGTTTCAACTAGCCCCACTATTTTTGAATTTGTTACAGTTTAATTTTTCATCTTCTTACATGGACTCAAGGTTGAATATCATTTTTATCTATATTAATTAGGATTAATCGAGCAAGATTGGTGATATCATTCTTGAGGATTGAGAGTCTAGTCGACCCTACTATTTATTCCATAATTGAAGAGTGGGTATATGGGTTCATACTTTTGCAAGTGTATTAATGTAATGAATTGACAGAATTTAAACCCAGCACACTGAACCAACAGCCGCATCTGTTACCATTAATCCACTTCCATATATATATATATATATATATATATATATATATACACACTCACATACATAACATGTGCACAATGGAAGCCTACATATATATAAACTTAACCCTAGGCAGAGAAACGGTTATTTTTTAAAAAAGGAATCATTAACTTTTTGATAAAAAGAGGGAACCCAGTTTTCCAATTCCGTCTAAAAATGAAATCAACACTTTCAAGAAAGTTATAAAGAATTCCTTTCAACTCGTTTCTTAACAACTAAATTGAAAAATCATATTACATAAGAAAATTACATACATTGAATTTGCGACTGCGTTTAAATGTTTATTGAATTTGCTTGTCAAGTTTTCACTAATTTTCTCTCGCTTCTTCAACCAATCAATTTGCTAACACGAAAATACTTCTTCAAACAAAAATTCAAAAGAATTCAGATGCACAGAGGAACACTTAAATAACACACGTGCACACATATTATATATATATATATATATATATATATATATATATATATATATATATATATATATTAGATGTCAATTCTTGTATACAGAGCGTGCAGAGGTCTTAATGGTTATTAAATCAGACTTTAAAGTCAGCAAAACCAGAGTTAAAATTCAGTTTTATTTAATATATAAACTAAAGTTATTTCCCTTTATATTAGTGCTCGATTCGTAGCAAAAGCTAAATGTAGAAATATTTAATTAATGAGATATTGGTCTGTTTTAAAAAGAATAAATTTACTTCCTATCTATTTCTTCATTTTATATTTTATCCTGCTCATCATTTAATTTTTCATAAAAAAAGTAGGAGGTTTATTCACTCTCTATTTCAGATGTGCTCTTTCTCTTTGTATACACCAGAGCCACAAATTAATTGAATATATTTCTACCAACTTACCGGAAAATAATAGATATCATGCGTTCAATCACACAACGTGCCGAAAAATAAACAAAATATTAGAACAGTCTCTGTTTCGTATATAAATTAATTTCTTTTCCAATATATATTAGTAAAAACTTATTACTGTTCTAAGGTACTATTTACATCGTGTCAGTTTTTTTTCTTTTGTGATCAATAGGTATCAACGAAACCCGTCGACTTCTTTAGGTAGGCAAACAATACTGTCGCCGCCTTCCTATTCAATATGGTTTACATTGTTTTTCAAACAAACTATTATCTTTTAATGACGGACGAATTTTTAAATAAAAATCTACTACAAATGCTTTTGTTGTACATATTGATAATTTCATTGTGGTATTTTTTAAAAGATATATGAAATACTAAACAATGGTTATCATTTCTCCCCTCTTGTTTGGTAACAAACAGTACAATAAACAATAGGTCAAATATTTTCATCTGTGTATACGACTAAAGATGCCTGTGTGTGTGTGTCTGTGTGTATGTGTGTGTGTGTGTGTGTGTGCTCTTGACTCATCAAATTGAGGCCTGAAGATGGTTTCAAACAAAAACAACTTAATATTCTCTTCTCAAAATTATCAATTTTTCATCTAAACACTAATTTCTACTCTAGTTTTTTTATTGTTGTTTTTATTATAATATTTTTGCTTCATTCTTTCTTCTACAGGTTTCTAATCATCACTATTTTTTTTTTGCTAATACATTTACAATTTCCTATCTTATTTTAATAGCATGTTAACGCTTTTTAGATTATTCAATCCTGAAAGCATTCATGTTAATCTTCACAGTGCCTAGCACCAGGAAGAATTTTCACTAAAGGGATTCACCTCCGTGGAACACATTACCCCGGTATTCTCTCTGCAGATTACAACATGATCAACAGATTCTTATTATGAACCATCCTCGAAAGTATCCGAACTTGGTCCATTCTATTAGTTATTCTCGGTCCTCTTATAAAGTTCTTCATCTCTCAACTGACATTATTTTCATCTCATTAACTTGTGTCCTCCAGTAACTTTTGGCCTTGATATGCAATGATTAATAAAAAAGTTTTTATACAGTCTTCAAATATTTATTCATGATGTAAATTTTTTATTCTTTCATGTATTCATATTTTGAGAGGGGGGGGGGGCGATTGATGTTTGAGATATAACTGAGATAACAGTTTATTATATATTTTTCGTATTCTCATGAATGATAAAATTGTTTCTATGTTGAATTTTTCAAACCAATCTACATTTCATATTGTAAACCTATATCCCCGTGGTCACTGTTAATGTAGTATTCTTGGAAGGAGCTAGTATTCAAAAGTGATGAAGAAGAATGTTATTTGGGCCTCTTCATAACTATAAAAGACCGATTGTGACAAATAAATCTGTTTAGGGTCTGCATATCAACAAATTGTTTTTTTGGTGAAGTAGATTTTATAAATTTCTGCTTTTTTTTTTTTTTTTGATTAAGTACATTTTATAAATCATATATATATATATATATATATATATATATATATATATATATATATATATATATATATATATATATATATATTTGGTTAAGTAGTTTCTATAAATTTATGATTGTTCCCATAGGGTGTTGCTGCTTCAGAAATAAAACGCCTCTTATTTGTCCAGTTTCACAACATATTCAGATTTTTCTATTCTATTTTTTATCAAATCAACATTGGAAGTCCTGGGAATTATATCATTTATTGCACTGATATATGTTCCGATAGCAAAGTCCAAAGAATTCCCCTCGGATCATCCCAATGGGATGATTAATTACTTTAGTCAGATCGGATCTAAAAAAACATGACCTACTCTTGTTAGAAAAGATAAAATAAAAAAAAAAGATCCCAATAAAAAGGGGCATTCCTATCTTCCTGCAATGGATAGCTAACCCTTTTGATATGCAATAAATAAAGACCTTTATCAAGGTAAATATCTCATATAAAGCAATTACAATACCAAATGCAAAGAAAAGACAAAAATTACATAATCATAAATATGATTCTTTGTATGGCATTATGGAGGAAAAAATTCAGAACTATTTCGGAGTTGTGTTAATTTAGTTTTATACAATTTAATCATGTACGGTACAAGGCTAAAAATAAACAAATCAAGTATAGTATTTTATTTGCTTTTAAAATGTTTTTAAAAATCAGTATTGAAGATGTCTTTTTTAAACAGATCTTGGACATTAAGATAAAAGGCTAAATATGAGCAGATCAAGTACTCGACCATACTCTTTTTTTTTTCAAATACTTTAAAATCAGAATGAAGTAGCTTTTTGGTGACCAAATGTAAATAACTGCTGAAAGAAATGAAGTATTTTTTTCATGGAAAAAGAAGCCAAGTAAATTTAAAATATGTGTTTTATCTACATTTTGGAAGGTATGCTGTTAAATAGTGTTATGTTCATGTTTCAGCTGCTAATACAATTATAATGCATGACATTTAGTTTTCACTGCTCAGCTACCTGACCAGTTAAACTCAATTAGAAAACTGAGATAGAAGCATTACAAGTGAATTTATAAGCAGGCTGAGATGTTCTGTTATGTTTAGAGGTGGAAGTTTATTCTCTGGGTTCTGATTGGTTTCTAGTCCATGTGTGGATAATCTATTATGTAAATATTGCTTCATTTAAGCAAGAATTGATTTAGTATCAAATATTTGGAGTCCTTTATGCTGCAAAGTGTTGATTCTACAGAGTGCTGGGAATACAATTGGTTCTTACGTTTAACGGATATTTGACATTCAATAAACGTGCATCTATAATTTATTATTATACTAAATGCGAGTTGGTCAATGTTTCTTTTCTTATGGGTTTCCCTATATAATTTGATAACATAAAATACATGTAAAAATATGCCTCGAGATTGAGTTATATTTACAATAAATGTTTTAATTAGTAGGCATCGTGATGCAATTTGCATACATGTGTTTGTACAAACCAGAAACACGTATGTAAAATAGATGTCAAAATTATAAATCTTTTTACTTTTATATAAGAATAATAAAGAATACTTTTATTTATATAATATTCTGCTTGTTCCTTTTTTAGTTAGTCTGCACGGTGCGCTTTGAAAAAGGCCAAATATAATTTTTGAAGGCCAAACTGCTTTTTAAAAATGCCAAATTCATGAAATATGGCTTTAAAAAGGCCAATCTGGCAACCCCGGACAAAAATTTGAGATTAACTCCTTTTATGTTGTTCCGTTTTCGAAAATCATTCTATTTCGATGTGACTTTGTTATTTGTATTGAACTATGTATCGCAATATTACTTTCTGAGGATTTATTAGCACTTATTAATTTATCTATTTTGAGTCAGTTTTATATTTAATATACAATGAACACTTTTTCATAGAAATGTTAATAAACTCAGATTTTCTGCATGATATTGGTTTTCCTGCAAAAAAAAAAAAATATTTTTTTGCGCTATCTAGAAAAATATCAGCTTTATCAAAACACATTCATTCCGTGGATCTTGTTAGCAATGTTTCTATATTATACTATTACTACTAACAATAATATAAAAGTAAAGAAACTTATTACTTTTCTCTAAGAAGAATTTCAGAAAATATATGTCAGAGTTTATGAATATTTAAATGAAATCAAAATAGTAGTAGTGACTATAACCCAACAGGTCACATATACATCTAGTAATAACTAAGCTAGAAGGTCTATTTTTATTACTTAATAGTTTGTTTACATTTCAATCCTAATGGATGCAACAAATGCAAAACAGAAAATTTCAGATAAATTGTGAAAAATACCACCAAAATATTCCCAAACAAGTTTTGCTCTTTTAAATCATGATATTGAATTTAGTAGTCAGCGCTCAATAGACTAATTGAGCAACAAACAAGTAAATTGAAGACGAAAAAGCCATTTTATAAGGCTTGAATATTCCATCGATTTAATCTGGATTTGGTTTGGTTGTTTTGTTTACAGTATATCAACTGTTTACAGTTATTTAATGCCGATTTCAGAAATTTGGGAAAAAAAGCTTTTATG
Source organism: Euprymna scolopes (assembly GCF_053919585.1). Taxonomy (NCBI): domain Eukaryota; kingdom Metazoa; phylum Mollusca; class Cephalopoda; order Sepiida; family Sepiolidae; genus Euprymna; species Euprymna scolopes. The sequence goes on from NC_136483.1 coordinate 54,424,158, forward strand.
ATTGAAGTTCTTCATATATTCAAATATTTATTCGTGGTGTTTGGTTTGGTTGTTATGTTTTATAGCATATCAATACTTTTTTGGGTTACTGTATGCTGAATCTAATCATATTGAAAAAAGGTTTTATACTTAAAGCTCTTTATATCTTTAAATATTCGTGTTATTTGGTTTTTGTACAGGAAAATGGCTTTGTTTTTGATTTTGCGGAACATGATTGAGTTTAGCAAAGGGAAAGAAAAAACAATAGCATCAGTATTTGGTGCATTTTGGGTAAGACAGCTAATATCTTCAGTTTGATCTGGTAGCACCTTAATCTTTATTGATGGGTCAGTGATGAAACTGCAGACTCCTCAGAAAACTTGAAACACTTGCAATACTAATCCATATTTCCAGCGCTTTGAATCCCCTAAACCAACATCTTGCGATTCCCATACACCTGGTACACAAGTGCTATAAACAATACGAGACAAAAACATTGACAAAGCACCAAATATCAAACAGCACCATTAAGCAAATGCCAAAAAAAAACGTCTGAAATTTTTCAGGTTACTCCCTCACAATCAATCAGACTATTACACTGACGTCCTAGGAAGTGAGGAATGTACAAAGACGTGCCCTTTTGAAGCAGCTGGGGGTCTCCACATTTAAAAACCTTGTGCTTGACTTTTATGGTTCTCATAGGAGACACATAAAATAGAAAAAGTGTTATCAAAACATGACGAAAACCGTGGTTCCATCACTTAACTGAATTGACAGCTTGATGTTGAAAATGTGTAGCGTCAATAGTACTAGTTGAATTTGACAGATGTTTACAAAATTGAGGGCTCAAACCTACTACCGAAAGGTCAAAAAGGCTGAATCCAATGAACTTGTAACCCGGGACTTTTTACCTCACACGAGGTAATTCTCTGAAGAAAATTAATGATGCCAAAAACTTGGTCAAAAACCTGTCAAAACTACATAGGAATTAACCTCTTTCTTAAAAGAGGATATGCTATTGTTTACAACATGAGGAGTTGGTAGTTTCGTGTTCGGATGTAACAGCCTTTCCAGAAACGTCTCTACAGAACAAAAACATCAACTTATACTTGCTGGAGAAAACGATCAAGTTACAAATGTTATTAACAAGTGACAAATTATGCTAATTTTGTTTAATCCTCTACTAAGCGATCAATGAGAAAATTTGATTTCTGTATAAAACCGGGCTTGAGAAGTATCAAGTTTAATACTATAAGTTTGTCTGCATGTTTAATTTTTTCTTTATGATTTGTTTGCAAATACGATTTTGCTTGCTAAGCTATTTACGACAACTTTGTCCTCAATTCTTTAACAGACTCTCGATTGAAACTACTCTTTGTTTTTGGTGTTTATGTGAGTTACTCCATCGTTTAAAAACCGTTTAATAAAATTTAATAAAAATGTTTTAAATACCAGTTAAAGTTTGTTAACTGTTTTAGTCTTCATAATAGTCAGCAAGTTCAGCAACTAAAGTTCAAAGCTGAAATTCAAGTTAGCTTGAATCAATTCTCATTTAACTCGAGAAAGATCTAAACTTGGAAATATTCACTTAAGTCAGATAAACCGTATATTGAAGCCAATTCATCACTTAGCCTCGGAATGGTGTGCAATACAGTTACTTAGAGATCTCTTCAAAAAATCTTTACTTTGTAAACTTATAATAACAGAAAGATGGTTATGTTATTCATTATTCTTTCTTATTGAAGAATGATAGACAGAGCCTTTTTCTTGAACTGCCTGGATGCATCTAAAATAAGATGTTTTATTCAAGCTGTGCTTTAACGATGAAAAGATCTGACAAGCGTCTGCTAGAGGTGTGAAATGAAAAAGAAAAAACAATTTAATAGACAGATTTTTCTGTTATCATCTTCTGGATAAAATGAGAAAATTATGCTATATCTTATTTATGATTAGTTATAATTTACCAATAATACTTTATAACTCCTCTACTTTTAACGTACTAAATCTGTGTAAGAGAGGGGCAAAAACATTTAATATACTTATATATTCACCCACATTATACAGGATTTCATATGTCCTTCTGTTAAGTGAAATCATCAACTATGATTACGAATAATGCAGAGATATTTGTAAAATCGAATATATTTTTCAGTAGTTGACAGTGTTTATATGAACATTGAGATTTTGCTAACTTGTGACTCATGCCTGTCTCTCAGCCTTGATTGAAGCATTTGCCTATCCAGCCACACTGAAAACGGTGATACAGCAAAAGAGTTTGTGAAAGACTACATATGCCCTTTTTGGGCTGAGCTTTATAGTAAGTGACTCACTAACTGCCATTAGTAAAAATGCAATACTTTTCACACACAAAAGTACGAATGGAGTACTCTTTGGTAGTTAGCAGTACTTATGTAAATATTGAGATTTCACTTACCCACTGCTCGTGACGAAAGGAATGATTTCAATTGTTGACTATTAACTAGATGGTCGTTTTTATCTTGGCTTGAAATAATTTCTTGTCTAGCCACATTGAAAAGTTGTGATACAGAAAAACAGTCTAAATATATATAAAGATGTAGTAATGATATTAAACTACAGAGAGCAGTGAGACTGCAGTTCACAAATCTGTATAAACAATTTCTTATTAATTGTTGTTTATCATCAATTTTTTTCTATTACTAAGCATTTAAAATAGTTAAAAATTCCATTTTTTTGTTTAATACAGCACTATAGATGCGATTTGTACAACATTTTCGTTTTGGGGTTATACCATCTCTGTGCTAGGACTGCCATAGTATAATCTAATATATAAAGTCCTGGGCAACGCCGGGTAGCAGTGCTAATCTATATATAATAGATTTATAAAGAAGCATATGCACATATTACATTTAAATCCCCATTGACATAGAGAGATTATAATTTTTGTCAATATTTATTTTAATCATGTTTCTCTTTTGTACATATATATTATTTATCTAGGAATGCGTTTAGAAGATTAGGATTTCATATTTAAGTTTAGACACAATAATTACACCACATTTCTTTTTTGTTTTAATCAAGAAATGTTGAGCTTCCTTTAATCGTATTTTTACACTCTGACATATTCAAAAGATACAGCTGATGATTTTCTCAATCACAAGGCTACAAGAAAGAAACAACTGATAATGTTTTGTATCCAATTAGCTTATTTATTTATTAATTTATCGGGTGTTTTATTTTTAAATATAAAATTGAATCCAAGATGTCGGACTGTCATAAATAAGAGGATATTTTTAGTTCTGTTTTTCAAACGCAGTCAATAGTTTTTGTTTCGGAAAGAGGGAGAATTTTTTTACCGGCAACATGTGTTTCTAGATTCGCCTTTCAGCTTTTCATTACTTATAAATACATATTACCGTTTTTTCCACCTCATAATTAATCCCTTTCTTGAGATGAAGCCAAGTTCTTATCAGAAAACAGAACTCTTCAATAAACTTACCAATACAAAAAACGGCATTAGAAGGATTTTCTTGTAAATATCTCCAAGCGGTTTGTAGTTTCTTGCATATGAATTGCGAAGTTCGTTATTTTCATCTTTAAAGATGAAGAGAAAATATAATTAGAAATTATGGTGGTAGGGGGGGGCTTGTTACACGAATTTTATGCGTTTCTTGTTTGTACTTCAGTTTATTTTTTTTGGGGGGGGGTCACATTTTATTTAGGCGATGCCAAGATTTCCATAGCTTTGTCGAAGCCTTTCTTGAATTGTGAACTAACAAATACATATAAAGATGGATTCGTTTAAGAAAAATTAAATAAATCAAAATATTAGCAGAAAGTATTAGAAAAACAAATATTTACCATTCCAGTTATGGTGATGAGGGGGGAAGGAGGGGGAGGACAAAGATAAAGAAAGGTTAAGGTGGATATAATAAAAAGGATGAAGATAGACATTTGGAGATAAGAAGGTAAAATGGATAATTACAAGTGGAAACTTTCGTTTATCTGTTTTATCAGGAGGAGGAGGAGGAGGAGGAGAAAGACAGAGAGACCGAAGAGTAACCACTGTCAGTAATTTCCGCCATTCTTTATCTGTGCCTAAATCAAAACAGATTCCATGAACAAAGCTTCTTTCTTAGAAGTGCACACCTGTGGAACTCTCTTCTATTTGCCTGTTTCCCACCAGTTCCTGATAAACCGCCTCCTTAAGTAAGACACTTTATCAGATCTCCATTGCTAACAATTACTACGATATTACTGTACACGCAATAACCCTTATCCCTGAGTGGCCTCCAGACCTTGATAAGTGGTGACTTCCATGAAAAAAAAAGTAGCAAGAAAAAGTAGAAGAAAAAAATAAGATCGATGTGACGAAAGGAGAGAAAAATGAAATGCGATGACCCTTATTACGTCAGGTAACCATTAGCTATTAATTCATTCACAAGTCGAAACGTCACCTATTTATTGGATTTCTATCACCAGTTTTAGCTGAAAAATAAAAGAATAGCCCATTATCAGAAAAGATAGATCTATTGAACACAACAATATTTATATACATATACAAATTTACAAAGTGGTATGGAAATATTATTATTCAACTGTTTGTTTGTATGTGCTTACAACAAAGTTGAGAAAATGTAATAATTCTTCATCTCTATTTGGATGCAAGAAACGGAAATAGTGTGTACGAAGTTCGTGTTATTGAATATACGCATATGACTGAGTTGACTACTACATGTGTGTATGTGCTTGCATGAATGCAAGGAAAATTGTCATTGGATGTTTGTGTTTGTGTGTGAAGTACACATTCTTGATTGAGACAGTGTATGTGACATATGTATTTCTTTCAGTTGACAAGTGTGTGTGTTGCTGCTGCTGTTCTGATCTGCTTTGGTGTTATGACAGTGATACCTGGCAGACCTTGCTACCGGCCTGTAGTTGACTCGACTTTGGTGGCATTCACCCCAGAGGAGTTGCGCCAGCTCCTCCCATAGAACACACAGCATCCTGAATGAATGCAAACCATGCATAACGGTCCACAGCAGCGAACACAGCAAATCTGTGAACAGGGCCTAGGTTCGATATCGGCTTTGATGGTGTGTAACCACTAGGGCTATGACAACAGCATATTCTTTTCCTGATTCTCACGTATATATCCATTGATATCTTATGTTTTTATGTAGAGTGATGTGGTTCCTGGTTGATTAATTATGTCTAACTTTGTCGGATATAAACTCAAGAGTCAAAACAATGAAAAGAATATGCTGTTGTCCTAGCCCTAGTAATCACATCTTCAGATGACCTACCAGGCGGCTTCGCCAGTCTCAGCGTGGTTCTGGAGTTATTGCTTTGTGGATCAACTCTGTTTTACGGTACACAGCGTGACCGAAACGACATAGTCTCCTCTTTAAAAGCTTTTGGTTATGGGGGGGGGGTCCTGCATCGCATTCAGATTTGTGTATTGGAGACTGTACGCGGTTAAAATGTTGAGTTCTTTGTTAGCTCACTGCTTTGTTTATATACTTAAGGAACGGCTTTAAATCGATTTATTTATTTTCAAGTAGAAAATATTTAATGATCTTGGATCCTAATAAATTTAGGAGTACATGGATTTAAACTGTGACTGAGTAATAGAGAGTAAATGATGTGACATTTCTTGTCCAATCAGCTTCAGAATTCTATTATTTTCTCTGGCGTCTCTATTTGTATAAAAATATTATATATTTTTAGGCAGGTGTTTATTATATCATCCTTGCTGATTTTAAAACATAGGATTTAAATTCTAGAAAATAAAATCATGGGGAGAAATAAGGAGACAAAGGAAGAATAAAGAATGACAAGCAGAGTGATAAGGAGAAAAATGTTGGTTTTATTCGTCCGTTTTATGACTTATGGAGTATGCTGAGATACCTATTTCTTGAATAATGGACTTACCCAGAGACTATAAACATAGTATATCTAACACTTTATTTGGTAGCGATTCATGGCGGTTATGGCCCCCAGAATTATGACGTGTACTTTTGTAACATACTTCTAAATACACTTTTTATTAACACTACAACTGTGTTTGTCTAAAGAATTACTGGCCTACAAGGCTACAATAATAACGCACCAAGGAGAAGGAGATAAACGAGAAAGGCAAACAACAGGAAGAGGAGGAAAATGAAGAAATAGAAATTCGTGGAGAAGAGAAAGAAACAGTAAAAAGAAAACGTCGAGGAGTAGAAGACAGCCACAGATAAAACAATCTTGAAAAAGTTAAATAAAAAAAAAATTACATTAATAACAATTTTGATATAAATAAAATAAAAACTTTAAAAGTATGATCATTGTAATGGAAACTTTATTTTCACAGTTTTCGCCATAGCAATGTGTTTTTGATTGGTTTCAACATTTTGGGGTCGAAACGTTTGCATTTCTTAAATTGCTTAAAATATTGAAAGTATTAACCCATTCTACAATCGCCATTTCAAATAGTAGTAAAAGAAAAAAAAAGTGAAACAAATTTACTTAAAGGAATCTGCTTTGATTAAATTTGCTTAATATATTTCTCCAGCTAATTAATTTTATGTTTCTGTATTAAGTTTTAATAATTTATTTATTTTTTATCGATTGACAACATAAAAGGAAAACAGAATAAAATTATTGTAATTTTATCATAGCATATGCATGTTTCATGCGTAATATAATTAGTATATACTTTATCATTGTATAATACAATTAGTATTAGCCATGGCAAATTTGATAGCGTTTCTGTCCTTTTTCCTTGAAATAAAATGGTAAAATGTACTTTCCCTTGAGATTTATGTTGAATGTATCATGCGATTCCCATAAAACCGAAGCTAATTGTGGAGCTCACTAAATATTAATACCATATTAAGAGAAAATTAACAGAACTTTGTCAATGACTAAATGATTGATGAGTGGATAGGCAACATTTTCTCTTCAATAAATTTTATATTTTTATTATTAACTCTAAAATTCTGCGATGGGAATTCCTCTTAACGTAAAGATGAGATCAATTAAAATTGAGTGTTTAGCTCTGTAAGATACTACTTTCATGTGATAGTGTGACGACAGATCCTCCTACAGATATACTTCGACGTATCTAAAATAGAATGCGTCCATTCGGTATGTATGGTTAGTGAAAAGTAGTTTAAACTTAAATGTGATAGATCAAGAAAAATGCTATTTTAAACTTAAGCATGCCAGACCAACAAAAATGCTATGCAAAACTTCATCTTGCCAGACCAACAAAAATGCTATATCAAACTTAAGCATGTCAAACCAACAAAAATGCTGTATTAAAATTAAGCCTGCCAGACCAACAAACGTAAGTGCGACAGATCAGCGAAAATTATATTGTATAATAGAATGCAAATACACTAGTGTAGACATAAGCACAAAAGGTAAATTCTATTTTAAACTTTGTATGATAGACCAACGAAAATTTTATTTCAACGTTAAGTGTAACAAAACAACACAAGTGCTATTTCAAACTTAAGCACGGTGGACCAGCGAAAATTCTATTTTAAACTTTGTATTACAAACCAACGAAAATGCTATTTTAAAATCAGACATGACACACCAGAAAAATCCTAGTGTAAACATAAGCACGATAGATCAACGAAAATGCTATTTCAAACTTAAGCACAATAAATCAACAGAAATACTTAAGCATGACAAACTAATCGAAGACCGTTCAAGCCTCTTGTAAAGATACTTAGACGTATCTCAAGTAAGATACGCCTGTACACTAACTGAATCGCAAGCTGCAGCGTGACAGGTCGATGAACCGATAAAAATTCTTTCCGAGATACAAGGATAGGTCTAAAAACGAGCAGAATTAATAATCTATCATGGCAGATATTGTCACTTGTCACATGTAATTACTATTAGTTATATCATTTTTTTTTATCTTCCCCTTTTAAGTAAAATATCCTTTTGAGACCTAATCTATTGTATCTTATCTCCAGTGTGTCAGTCTATAAATGAAACCTGCTCAAAAAGCATCAAGAGAATTGATACTAATGTCCATAGTACTAAGCAATCTTTAGCTTATTTATAATAGAATCTATGGAAAAATTAATCCTGTTTTGCTTGTATATTTGTTGGTCACTTATAGATTCCAAAACTATATAACAGAATGACACAGCATTTGGCAGGAAGCATTCATAAGATACCGGATGTAAACATGTCATTATTATTATTATTTTATTTATTTTTTTATTTGTGAAACAATTACTAAATGTAGTAAAAAAAAAACTCTAACAAGCCCTCAAACTACTTGGTAAAAGTAACAAATTTCAATCACATATTGCATGAGGGTCAAGATTATACTAAATCTATATAATAATTACCCTTACCCTCCCTTCGTACAATCATAACAATATATATATATATATATATATAAAGTGAAAGTGTGTGTCTGTGTGTATATCCCTACGCAATAACTCTGTCAATTTTTAGTCTACAGACTCGAAATTTGATATATAGGTTACTGAGATTTGGGAAAATCTATATGATCGGTTTTTGGCATGAAATTTGGCGATTAAGGGGTCAAAGTTCAACGATTTGACCTTTGAAAACTCTACAAAACTTCTCCGACAATTTTGGGTCTACGCACTTGAAATTTTAGATATAGGTTCCTTGGATATGGATCTAACTTAATAACTTTATTTGAGCCCAAAACAATAAATTTTAAGGGGTCATAATAGGGGTCAAAGTTTTAAAAAATTTTACCTTTGCGGTCTCTTCCAAATTACTCAGACAGTTTCTGGTCTAAATATTTGAAATTTTACGTAAAGGGTATTCAGAGATAGGGCAAGCTTTTTCATCAGTTTGGGTCGAAAATTTTTAGTTACCAATATATAAATGTATGTATGTATGTCTGTTTGCGTGTCTGCCTTTCAATAGAGGCGACGGATTTTCACAAGATCAGTACTGTTTTAAAGTTCGATCTTTCATACGATAAATATCGAAAAATTGGCTAAAAACATTAATATCTTCCCCTTCAACTAGGCACTTTTCTACAGGAGGGGGGTCACTTTTTTCGCCGATATTTTTGAAAGTTATCCTCTCCTTTAGATTGTCTAGTCTTAATTTTTAAAAATGTCGCTTCCGGTTTGGCGGTGGTCGTAACAGCATAAACGTTAGGTTTTACCCCATTCTTTTCCTCCTTTGCGGTACGGGTTCGAGCCTGCCTTCCTACTACCACTTTTTTTTTTTGGCAACATACATATCCAAACACCTGGGCAATGCCGGGCTGAAATGCTAGTATATATATATATATATATATATATATATATATATATATATATATATATATATATATATATATATATCTGAGGTTATTGTTTGCCAGAGGTTAAGTAACTAATGAAGTTTAACGAGGGCAATACAACAATGTTCAATACTGAAGTAGAGCAGAGTATACTCTATATTTGTTTTTACATAAGCAGTAATATGTTGCTACGCATTCATGAGCACGTTTCGGTCAGCATCTTGAATATACTTTTGTTTTCTTTTTGAAAAGGGGAGGATTTTTCTCTCGAAATTAATCAAAGTTCCATGCCACCAACGGACTTTATATACCCGGACATCCCAACAAGTTGGTTGCAAATTAATTATGTAACGAGGTGAGGAATGATAGATGAATAAACAGTTAGATATTCCTCTACTCAAACATACCCGTCTATTTGTTTGTTTTCCTTTTCTTTACTCTTGTGATTCCGGTCCCTTCCGTATTGCTTTTGGCTTTTAAAACTTATATATATATATATATATATATATATATATATATATATATATATATATACTAGCATGGATACTCAGCGTTGCCAGGATCGACATGAAGTTTGGTTTGGCCACACTTGCTATACTAAGAGCAGTTTTTCATTATTATTTGTCAACTCCATCAAATTTCAAAAATAAAAGAACAAATGAAAACACGAAAATGCCCCCCCACCACCACCACGGAAAAAGAAGAAGTACGTGACAAACTCTCCACTACATATTTCGGCAGAAGGGATATGAAAAGAAGCTATTCTCTCGATGTTGCGCACCTTTTTATGACTATATTCCAGTTTAAGTGAATTTCTTTTATGCTACCTCAGTCTAGAAAAATTTGTCTTTACGGTCTGTTGCAATGAAAACAAACTGCAAATAATTCAGTTGCAAAAATACCAAAGTAGAATTTGTGTTACCCGAAATACACGTTTTTATGTTATAAAAATGATGGGTTATGACTTATTGTGTTATTAAAAGAAAAAAAATTAGCAGTTACGATGTCAAAAAATATAAAGAAAAAACTGGTAAAAAATGCAAATTAAAGTTTTTTTTGTTTTTGTTTTAAATAAAGAATCGTAGTTGAATTGGATTGTTTGTTTATTTTAAAATAAAAATCCACTGGATCATAGCGTTGATTGCGAAATCACGGAAATTATTTTATTTAAACTAATTCCAAAAATAATGCTTGAAAGTTTTTAGTTTTAATATCCGCCGAAAAAGAAAACAAAAACAAAAAGAACAAAGTTTCCGCCCAAGGAAAATAACTCAAACCGGTTTATAAAAAAAATTGATGTCAGTAAAAATAAATTAAATTAAATATGTTATTAATATAAATCAAATTTAAATAATAAACTTTAATAGAACACTTAAAACAATTCTCTCACTATAAACAATAACTAACACACCGCTATTTAATAAAATCGATTTTCCTTAATGCAATATGCAAATGAGGTCACCTCTTAATCATATATTTTGCAATAATCATAGTATATAAAGAAATAAATGAAAGAATAAAATAGCGAGCCTTTTGTATATATTAATCAAATTGTGAAAAAACAAACAGGAATTCGAATTTTTATATATATATATATATATATATATATATATATATATATATATATATATATATACTATGTATAAGCAGATTTAATAAAAATGGTTACATATACCAAGGATTATTTTTTAATTTTAAAAAATATTCTCATTAAAGGTTTGTGCACCGAGATGCTTCCTTACGGGTTAAAAATAAAAAAACAACAACATGGAAAAACTGCCTCACAGAGGTCCACAAGCTATATTTACTTCAATAAGCTGGTTAAAATTTTGTTCCTTCTCCCCTTCATTATTTATGCTGATGAGGAGACGATATCCAGAAATATTTTACTTATTTCTCGACGGATTTATTTTGTAAATATCGAATAAATAAAAAGATATCGTTTCCTAATGATCGTACATATAAACATGATTTTGTTTTGTTTCCTCCTATGAAAACTTAATTGATAAATTTTACACACTTTGTGTGTGTATATATATATATATATATATATATATATATATATATATATATATATACTAGCATTTCAGCCGGGTGTTTGAAGGTATATGTTGAGCAAAAAAAAAAAACAAAAAAAACAAGCGGTCAATTTTTATAACTTTGACCCCTATTAACATTTATTTTGGGCTCAAATCAAGTTATTAAGTTATATCCATGTCCAAGGAACCTATATCTAAATTTTCAAGTGTTTAGACCCAAATTTGTCGGAGGAGTTTGGTAGAGTTCTCAAAAGTCAAATCGTTGAACTTTGACCCCTTAACAGCCAAATTTCTGGTCGAAATCCGAGCACATAGATTTTCCCAAATCTCAGTACTCTGTATATCAAATTTTGAGTCTGTAGACTAAAAATTGACAGAGTTATTGCGTAGGAAAATGTAGACAGACACACAGACAGACACGCAGACACGTTCACTTTTATAGATATATAGGTAGGTAGATAGATTAAATAAAAATATATACGTATACATAAACATATATGGAAACAATTTTGTGTTTACTGTAAACTTTTGTACGCAAATAATATGCAAGTATAAATAATGTAGAATATCTGCATTAATATAATTACACGTAATAGCTAACTAAAGATGACCATCCCAGAAGAAAACCAAAACAACTAAAAGGGAATTAATTAAAATGAATGTTTAAAAGAATATGCAAAGTAGCTAAATCTTTTACTAGTGAATGCAATTCCACAACCCATATATAAGAAAATTGTATTTTCTTTTTAAATAAATAAAAAAGAGGATTTTTAATATGAATATCAATACACACAAAAGAAAAACGAATTTATAGGAGTGTATATATATATATATATATATATATATATATATATATATATATACACACACACACATACATACATACACCAACTTGGTGTTTAAGAGTGACAACTCATGAATTTAACGCGGTTATTAACAGAGGAGCAAGACATATTTTTATTAATATAAACAAATTTATAAGATCACAACACTGGACATGCTAATGTTTTGGACAGATGGTCGGTTAAAACCAGAAGTTTTGATCAGGCCACTTAAAAAAAAGGCTACTTTCCACAGAAGAAACCAGTCCTCAAATGAAGAAAAAGAAAACTATTTATTAAAAAAAAACAAAAACGTTTTACAATTTAAAGGGAGAGGCAGAGGGGGCATGTTACTCCAAATATGAAAAGTACTAGCAAAGATACCCGTGCTTCGCACGGAGCTTTGTTGCGCACTCGGGTACCAAAATCTGTGGGCACCTTTCCAGTAAGTTGATGTTGTAAGAGCAACGATTGCATAAGGTGATTAACATTTTAACTACCTCTTGTAGTGACTGAAATTCAATCAGGAACTTCACAAAACATTTTTATCAAAAAGGAAGGTTACTTGATGTTACATAGTAAATTTTTCATTGAAGTAATTTTCAACTCTTGCTTAAATTTTATCTTGCACATTCAATACTAAAAACTTACCACAATCAGATCATGTCAGTTTTTCCTCATATCCATTTCTCGAACTTTTCACTGAAGAGCCTCAGGGTAAACTACATTTCTGCTGCTTTGATTTGGAGCCAGAATGTAGAGTTTTTCTGAACTTCCTGTCCGGCTGATGGAGACGTAGAACATACCGTGACTGAAGCAGTCTGATGTCAAGTCTACGCCAATGGTGTTAAATGTCTGACCTTGACTTTTGTTTATGCTCATTGCAAAACACACCTTCACAGGAAATTGGAGTCTCCGGAATTTAAATGGAAGTTCTGAGTCCGATGGAACTAAGGGGATCCTTGGCAGTAGAACGGTTTCGCCTTTGTAGGGACCACAGGAAATGGTGGCCTCAAGTACATTGGTGTGCAATCTGGTGATAACACATCTGGTTCCGTTTGTTGTTTTTGGCGGTTCCAAGGATCGAAGAATCATGATTGGCGATCCAATTTTGAGATTTAAAATGTGTGGAGGCATTCCAGATATCTCCAAAGAGTTTAAAAACTCCACAGGGTAGTGAACAGCTTCATATTCATTAGTAGCCGAATCAACTGACTTGTATTGCTTTGTGTCTCCTGGAAATTCATTCATTATTGAATTGTTCAAATGATTCACATTGCTGTTTAATGGCGAAATAATAGCCCTCTCAGCAAGCCAATCCGGTGATTTTCCATTGTTTTGCAGGTCTGGGTACATTTTGTCTTTCAGTTGCTTCTGATTACCGACACATTTACCAAGCGCAGTTGGAATCTTAATTGTGTCAGGTGAAGAAGTGATAGGAAACTGACCATTACCGATTTGGAGAAGCAATTTTGAGAAGTCTGCTGTAGCTGTGTTATCAGAGATATAGGCTCTCATATTAGTAGTCAGTCTCTTCACTATAACGTGCCTCCAGAGATAGGATTGTTTCAAACTTGCATTGACAATGTTAGCCCTTGTGCCATTTTTAACCACTGGGAGGATTTGACGGAAATCACCGCAAAATAAGGTTGGAATGCCACCCATGGGATTCTTGTTTCCTGTGATGTCTTGCAGTGTTCGGTCAATTGCTTCATAAGCACTCTTGTGCGTCATTGGGGCTTCGTCTACAATGATTGCAGAGGTGTCTCTAATTACATTTGCCAAGGCTGAGTTACCAGTAATTTTGCAAACTGGCTGATCCATTCGATGAGTATCCAAGGGTACTTTAAAAGTGCTGTGAAGAGTGCGGCCACCTTGTAGTAGAGTAGCAGCAATGCCACTGGATGCTGTTGCAAGCACAATCTTTCTCATGGATCTAATCTTTGCAAGGATCAAATTGATTACAAAAGTCTTGCCCGTACCACCTGGAGCATCAAGAAACATCATGTTTTTGTTCATTTCACCTTGTGCTTCCAACATTGCCATGAATGAATTGTAAACTTCTCTTTGAGAATCGGTCAGTTTTTCTTGCATATTTTTTGCTTGTAGCGAAAGTTCTTCAAGATTATAAGTAACTTCACGTTGATACTCTCTCGCGAGTCTTTCATCTCTCCCTTGCGTTGGTGCAGGTAATCCATAGCTTGCCAATGGTTGACCGCACATAAGAACTTTTTCTTCAATTAGACAAAGAGTTTTATTGTAGATGTCCTCATTAAAATCTGCTTCTGGATTGTTAACTTCTTGCCTGTATCTGTGAAGAATGTCTTCAGATATTACATCACGAAAAGCCATCCAGATCTCAAGAGGATTTCTTGGCTCACAGGCTGTTAAAATTATCACAAATAGGCTTCGCAAATTTGAAGGTGATTGAGTGGCACTTGCCTCTCCTACTGCTTGATGCAAGTGATGGTCATTTTCTAGAAGGCCTCGAGCAAGGCACGCTGCTCTGTATGTTTCAAACACCTGACCATTGTATGCTCGCAAATTTTGAAATGAAGTTGGACCAGCAACCTCATTGAGCAACAGGCGTAAGAAATAACACTCCCCTACTTTTGGACTAATCGTGTAGATTCTCCCAATGCATGGTGCCTTCCATACATCATCATTTTCAGTACCTTCAACTTGTACCCCACGCATTCTTCTCATCCATTTCTTTGTCGATTTGTTCCAAGTGTAAAACTCAGGGACTTCTACGTATTTGAGACCCCTTGCAAAGTCATCCTCATGGCAGAGTTGAAAAAATGGTGTCAAAGTTGTGGCAGGCGGTGGACCTTGGGCTCGTTCCAGAGCAGTATCAGCTGAGAACATGACATGCTGCCCATTTTCAAGATGAACAGAAAGTTGTACAATTGGGGGGAAATGTTCATGGATGGGATGTTCCAATATCCTCCAGGCCGCCTCTGAACTGCCGACATACCTTGCATTCTGGAACTGCTGGATCTCATCCACAATGTGACTTTGTACTTGGCCTTGTTGGTTAGCTGCTCCATCAGTTCTTTGTAGTTCAAACACTGCTTGATCACATCCTTTATTCACGTATTTGAGGACATATTTGATGCTTTGGATCGAGCTGCAAATTTCTACGTTAATGTGAGCGTTGAACTGCTGAAGGAGGACCTTGTTGTACGGAACAATCCACTGGTTTGTTATTTCTTGATTAACATACCGACCATTTCTCTTCATCCTTATTGTACCAGTCTGGCCTCCATCTTCTGGTTTTCTTCGCCTGTACTTGGGGTAAGAGTCTTGGCCTTGCTCGGTACACTGAAGAAATTCTTTTGGGTATTTTTTGGAACATTTGTTGTCAATCGTACATGGACACTTTGGATTAAATGGTCCACAAGGTCCATGCACCATATGTGCCATCACTTTAGCATGAAGATCAGGATCTTCCTCTTTGTCAGGGATCTCTGCAGATATGCAGAGATCCATTTTTTCTGGTAGAAGTTTGTCCTCTGGGGCCTGCCAGGTGAGGATGTGTGCATGCGGCAGTCCTCTTTTTTGATATTCAATACTGTACAGGAAAGCCCTCAACCTGCCAAATCCTCCCTTTTTAATAAATTCAAGTAACTTTTTTAGCTTCTGCCTGAAAACCCTGGCAACAATATCTGGACGATCCTGAGGGTCTTGCCCTTGAAGACAATTTTCTGTAATTTCTGTCCACTTTGGATTTGTTGTGAACGTGATGAAGAGGTCGGCTCGGCCCATTCGCCGAACATATGCCATGGCATCACTTTGACGCTCAAACATGTATCGAGGGCCTCCTGTATAAGTTGCCGGAAGAACAACTCGTTGACCAAACTGTTCTGGATTCCCATCCTCCCTAAGAATTGAATCTCTCAAGTTGCTATAATTGTCAGCTCTCAGGGTCTGTTGCTCACGCCTCAGGAACTGTAAACGTTCTGTTTCAATCTTGCAGTACACATCCACCAGCCATTGTTGAAATAGCCTTCGGTACCAGAGAAAATAGTTTCCAGGCCGAGTCATTAAATGGTACGAATAAAATTGCTGTTGGGTAACTTTTCGCCCATTGGATGCCTTCATGTAGATGTTGTAAGATGGAGAACCATAGGGGTACATTAACGGGTACATTAAAGTATCGTAGAGGGGATGTAGTTCGGAGATCCATTTTAATGTATCATTTCTAAAACGCAAGACAATATCCCGGTTAGCTGTTGGTTCATTCTCCATTAATATTCCAATCTCATACGTTGTTGTTGGAGCATTGAATCGCCGTGGATGCTCTTCTTGCGGCCTTCGGTCTTCCCTTATGACAACTTTATGTTCTACCAAGTGTTCTTCTTCAATCCTCTCCTTTGTTGTTTTCAGCTGACAAATGAAGCTGTTGTTCTCATGTAAAAATTCAGTCAGACTTTGGAGAATGTCTCTATTGAGTCTACTGTCACGTCCCCGATTATGTAGTTCCTCTTCCAGACTATCCAAGAAGTAGACTTGAATAAACTTTGCTGTTTCATCTTCAGGTGGTAAAAGACCCCCAATCTGGTGGCAAACCTGGCCTCGAATTCTAAAAGAAGGATTCCACCCATGTACTGCCACAATTTTGTGACCAAATGATGTCATTGCAAAACAATTGTTATAACTGCGTAGATTTTGCAGAAAATCTTTAGAGATGGGACCATTGCCGGAGAGCAAATCTTGAAGCAACTGAGGCAGTGGTGGAAAGCTATCAAGCACAACTTTGCCAGAAGAACAACAACAACCAGGGGGTTCTCCTTTAAATTTTACAGCTGAGCAATGTTGACATACTTTGTCCATTTTTCCTATATCAGCTGTAGTGAGAGAGTCATTTTTGTTGTAGAGCAATCCTTTTCTATTGCAGTGTTCTATTTCATGGTGTCTCAAAGCAGTCATTCGTTGTCTAGCTGCCTCGTTTTCTGTCAATTGCTGGGGCAAAGTCATACTCTCTCTCCATGCAGCCTCTCGTTGTTGCCCTTGGTATAGGCGAAAGCTTCGTTGGGTTTCCGATTCATTCTGATGTCGTTGAGCCACTCTCAACTGACCTTGTGTACGTCTACTTACCTCATATAATTCATTCGATCGTAATATTGCTTCTCTTTCCAGTGCATATCTTTGCCTTTCTTGAATTTCATCTTGTGATGAATTTAACCGCCTTACAGCATGTCTAGTTCTGTCAGCTTCACGTTGGGTTTCTCTTTCCAAATCTGACAGTCTTGCTCTCCTTTCTCTTTGACGTATCCTGTTAAGTTCTAGACGTCTTTCTCTATCTGGATTGTTTTCATTGGAGCGAATTGCAGCAACTCTTAGTCTATTAGCTTCCAATCTTTCCATTCTTTCTTCCTCACTTTCGTTTCTACTTCGTTTGGGTGGCATAATTTCGGTTTTAAACGGAATTGTTTAACGATATTAATGATTGTAAATTAATTAAGCGTAAAGGAAATGTATACTAACTGAAATGGACGAACTATAAATAATATTTCTGAATAGTACAATTATAAACAATTATATTGTACCTATTTACTATGCCTCCCCACGGGACAGAGTTAGACACCAGGGTCGTTTTTTAACGTGGAGAAAAGGTACAAAAATAAAAATTGTCTCAGTCGTGAAGGATTTCTCCTCCACCGAAAGAGAACAAGAAAATGAAGTGCAGCATCTGAAGAACAGATACTACACTTTGATCTTGACCAAAAGGAATGAATAAAAGCGACCTACGTGTGACTCATTACTTCCGGGTGTAAACGTCAGAGTCTAAAAGTAATAATTAAAAAAAAAAAGTAAATGTAAAATAAATGTAATACCAACTTAGGTTAACTAAGTAAACAGTACAATTAAAACAGTTCTATTAAAACAAATAATTACTAAGATCTAGGTAATTGTTAGTCTCATTGTTATGGTTTTAAAGAAAAAAATGTGTAAAAAAAGTTCTGCTTTTGTGAGTACGTGTATTTCTTTTAAATTACATAACCTTTTTATTTTATTATTTATATCTCTTTTAAATTTATATATTTTGTTAGTAAATTGGAAGAAATTCAGTTGAATAAAACCTTGTTCGTGTTCTTTACGTTAAACTCATATTTTTATAAAAGGTTCATCCGGTTTAAAGAAAGCACTAAGTTTAAATAAGACTGGAAATATATAATATATAATATATATTCAATATATAAATAGAAAAATGAAATAAATATAAGCTTTAAGTCTTAAGATAGTAATAATCAAAATGTAATAAATTATTTGTAGTTCAAATCTATGATAAGACAGGCTTTCGAAATAGGCTCGACCAGAAAGATTAAATTGGAACGAAATTATAATCTCCGTGCCATTTTCAAAACAACCCTACAAAAGTAACGGTATCCTGCAGTTGGTTAAAATGACAACGTTGGTTGTAAGAAAAATGTAAAAGAAAATGCGCTTATCTGTTTATTTTGACCTGTTTTATTTAATTAAAAAAAAATTGGCTATAACTGGAAGAGAGCGTTATGTTTTGGGGGTTGTTTAAAAAATAGAATGGAAATAAAGTTAGTTCCGTTTTAATTGTCTTTAATTGCGGCAAGCGCTAAGAAAATCGAAAAATCACTGTTTACATTCGAAATGTTAACTTTTACAGGTTTGCTGACAAGGCTGGGGGTGTTTAATACAATTATTTTACTAAATTGATTTTTTTCATTTAAAAATAAAATTATTTCTTTTTTAATAAAGTTTTATTTTAAAATATTTGTTTTTGTTTATTTATATAAAATTACGATAGTTGAATTGTATTCTTTCAATAATATTGGCAAGTAAAATATAAAAGATTAAAACGGAACGAAATTGAAATTTCCATTACATTTTCAATACAATCCCAAAACATAAAGCTTTCCTCGCAAATGAATTGTTTTGATAATATACGTAAAGTGAAATAAATCGAATATAAAATTAAATGAAAATATATTAAATAATTAAATGTTAAATAGATTTTGTAAATAGTACAGTTGAAATGATTAGAATATTTCCAATATGTAATAAGGTCGAGGTAATTAGTTAAAGAGATTTAATATAATGTGATATGCAAATGAGCATAAGTCATTCGATACGGGGGTGGTTTGTAGACTAGTATATAAAGAAATTAGGCAATGATTCTTATGTCTCCTATAACAGAAACATCCTAAAATGGGTTCTAATGTTTCTCTACCAGGAGAGATCTACCCTCTTACCTCCTTTATATTTCGTTGATGATGGAGAGCTGTACACACAGACAGAAACACACGAACCCTATTACTTTATAAAAATATAGAAGAGCAGAAAAGAAGAAAAAAAGGAAGGAAAGAAAAAGAAAAGAATATGTATTCAAGGTTATTAGTGTGGTGGGAGGGGGGTTACTAGGAAATCATTAGACAAAGAGATGAAAGAGTAAACGTAGACAAGAGGGAGGTGTCAAAAGAATAATTCGGTTATAGATAACGATAAGTAAGCGAAGCAAACGTTCTTAATAAGAAAGGAAAGTTTTAAAAAATCTTGGATAATTAAAAGCAAGTAAAATGTAATATATATATATATATATATATTTCTATTTTATAAGACATGAAATATTAGTATGCAAAGATTGTTAGCTATTTTACTTAAGAGTTAAACCATAAAGGCACGAAATCAAATTCAGATGGAAAAATTAACTTTCCATCTAAACTGACCATTTATTCATCAACTCTTCAAATGGGGAATAGAAATCTGTTTTTCCTTACTCCATGCAGTTAAAGGTGAGGCTTTTCTCTTCAGAGAAAATAACTACCAAAATAAAAAATAAAACATTACTAGTTTGCATAAAGTTGAAAACTTGGAAAATTTTAAATAAGGAAATGTCTACCAAAATTAATTTTACATGCTTGGGAAATTGTATTCATTGCAAAGGTGTTGGTATATAATTTAATTTCTACGGAATTCTGTATTTGAATTTTAGTGGAATTATTCAGTCACTATTGACCGACTTCTGACGTGATTTATTTAATCAACCAATTCATTGCTCAAGGAACTAATCTAACTAGCCATCTAACTATTTAAATTCATGTACTTCATTGCTAAACTTTCGTCTGATATTTTTAAATCAGTTCTTCTAACAATGTTTTCTACCAAACTTAGAAACTTCTGCAGAAAAAAAAGCAAAACAAACAAAAGCCTTTCTTTTAACAGATGGTAAAAATTATTAATTATTATTAAAGCATTTTTTGTCAGATTGTTTTGTTTTTAAATTCATTTAAGTACAAAAGTTTTAGTTAAGGAAGTAATTAAAGCAGATTAGTAAAAGAAAAATTCTTGTAAATAAAACTAGACGAATATTTTCTGGGCTAAGTTTTACTGCTACGATATTTATCCTGGGACAATTGCAAAAGAAGTATTTTAGTAAGAAGAACCTTTTTTTGTATTTTGTTGCTGTGGATTTGAAGACAGTTTTAGGTACACTGACAAAAGATGTTGTATAAGTGGTTGACGAAGGTCGTTGAAAAAAATGAACAGAATTGCTCAAAGTTGTGTTAAAATTTAGTGACGGTTTTGATATTAAAGTTGGAATTTATTAGGGTTCTGTACTGTAAACTTAGACTGTCATCTAGAA
>NC_136483.1:54449881-54467505 GCF_053919585.1 Euprymna scolopes
AAAA
The DNA here is from genome assembly GCF_053919585.1 of Euprymna scolopes. Classification (NCBI taxonomy): domain Eukaryota; kingdom Metazoa; phylum Mollusca; class Cephalopoda; order Sepiida; family Sepiolidae; genus Euprymna; species Euprymna scolopes. The sequence goes on from NC_136483.1 coordinate 54,449,886, forward strand.
AGAAGAAACGAGAGAAAGAGAAAAATATAAAAAAAGAAGAAACGAGAGAAAGAGAAAAATATAAAAAAAGAAGAAACGAGAGAAAGAGAAAAATATAAAAAAGAAGAAACGAGAGAAAGAGAAAAATATAAAAAAGAAGAAACGAGAGAAAAAGAAAAATATAAAAAAAGAAAAAACGAGAGAAAAAAATATAGAAAAAGAAAAAACGAGAGAAAAAGAAAAAACGAGAGAAAAAGAAAAAACGAGAGAAAAAGAAAAATATAGAAAAAGTAAAAACGAGAGAAAAAGAAAAATATAGAAAAAGAAAAAACGAGAGAAAAGGAAAAATATAGAAAAAGAAAAAAACGAGAGAAAGAGAGAGAGAGGAAGCTAGAAGAAACGAGAGAGAGAGAGAGGAAGATAGAAGAAACGAGAGAGAGAGAAAGGAAGATAGAAGAAACGAGAGAGAGAGAAAGGAAGATAGAAGAAACGAGAGAGAAAGGAAGATAGAAGAAACGAGAGAGAAAGGAAGATAGAAGAAACGAGAGAGAAAGGAAGATAGAAGAAACGAGAGAGAAAGGAAGATAGAAGAAACGAGAGAGAAAGGAAGATAGAAGTAACGAGAGAGAAAGGAAGATAGAAGTAACGAGAGAGAGAGAGGAAGATAGAAGAAACGAGAGAGAGAGAGAGAGAAAGGAAGATAGAAGAAACGAGAGAGAGAGGAAGATAGAAGAAACGAGAGAGAGAGGAAGATAGAAGAAACGAGAGAGAGAGAGAGAGAGAGAGAAAGGAAGATAGAAGAAACGAGAGAGAGAGAGAGAGAAAGGAAGATAGAAGAAACGAGAGAGAGAGAGAAATGAAGATAGAAGAAACGAGAGAGAGAGAGAGAAATGAAGATAGAAGAAACGAGAGAGAGAGAAAGGAAGATAGAAGAAACGAGAGAGAGAGAAAGGAAGATAGAAGAAACGAGAGAGAGAGAAAGGAAGATAGAAGAAACAAGAGAGAGAGAAAGGAAGATAGAAGAAACAAGAGAGAGAGAAAGGAAGATAGAAGAAACGAGAGAGAGAGAAAGGAAGATAGAAGAAACGAGAGAGAGAGAAAGGAAGATAGAAGAAACGAGAGAGAGAGAGAGAGAGACCCGGTCAATATGCAAGCCTCCTAGACCTTTTTCTCTCAACTTCCCCTGAGCTATGTTCATGTTCCGTTCATTCTCCTCTAGGATTCTCCGACCACTCCGTCGTATCAGTTGAGATAAAAACGAAATGTAATAAGTCCCCAGACGTACCCCTCCACCGTACTGTATACCGATACTTTATGGCTGACTGGGATAGCTTCCGTACATTCATATCCGATTTACCTCTGCACTCCATGTTTAAAAAGGAAGTGTCCTCTATAGTATCAGATCTGACCGAATGGTTAATTGTAGGCTTAGACCAATTCATACCATCTAAAAAATTCCAACAAAAACCTAACAGCCAGCCATGGTTCTCCCCAGAATGTGCTGCTGCTATCGCGCACAGAAATCACTTTTTCCATAACTACCAACGTAATAGATGCACTGAGACTAAAGCTGCTTACAGGACTGCCAGCAACCACTGTAAAAGAGTAATAAAAAAATGCAAGAGAGCTATATGCACAGTCTGTTAAATCCAAAGTAGCTGATCAGCGGCTTGGTTCCCACCAGTTTTGGCAAATAACAAATAGGATCCTAAACAGAAGTGTGCGTTCTATCCCAACCATTATCAATGGACCAGAGGTCATCTTGTCAGCATCAGACAAGGCCAAATTATTTGCAAAGAACTTTGCAGCTAATTCTACCCTATGCGACAAAGGCCATCAACTCCCCATATTTTCTCCTATAACACAGAACACGCGAGGTAATATACAAATATCCGTGCATGAGGTTGCCAAGCTAATCAAGAACCTTGATTCCAGTAAAGCAACTGGCCCTGACGGCATCCCAATTATAGCGTTAAAAAAGCTTCAACCAGAATTGCTCCCATACTTACGAAACTGTTTAAGCGCTGCCTTAAGGAGAAATGCTTTCCGACTCCCTGGAAAACCTCATCAGTTTGCCCTGTATTTAAGAATTCAGGTGATAAGTCATCTCCCTCTCAGTACAGACCAATAAGTCTCCTGTGTGTTATGTTGCTGGAATCCATATTAAATAGAGAAATAGTCAACCACCTCAGCAGAAACAACCTTCTTAGTGACACACAATATGGTTTCCGTTCTGCAAGATCTACCGCAGATGTGCTAACGGTTATATATCATAGGATTAGTGAATCTCTTTCCAAAGGCTTCCTTTCTAGGGCAATTGCTCTTGACATATCAAAGGACTTCGACAAGGTATGGCATAAGGGTCTACTTCACAAGATTTCCAGCTACGGTATAACTGGAAATGTTTTCTCAATCATTAAATCATTTCTCTCCGATAGGCTCATAAGAGTAGTGGTAGATGGACAAAAATCAGAGGCCTGCAGTATTAATGCTGAAGCCCCTCAAGGGTTATCCTGGGCCCAACTCTCTTCCTGATCTACATTAATGACCTCCCTAAACACATACTTAAATCATTCGTTGACATCTATGCTGATGACACGACCATCTACGGCAACACATCAAAGGCTGTAAATGACAAAGTTCTCTCTGATTCTCTCTCCTCTGATCTTGAGCCCGTGGTTCAGTGGGGGAAGACGTGGCTGGTTACCTTTAATGCATCTAAAACCAAACTCCTATCCTTACATCATCAACGCTCTGATCCCCATCTGGCATCAATTGGGATGGATGGGTCTCGTCTGGGAGAGGCCCCATGTTTTGACAAGCTTCTGGGTTTGACCTTTACTCCTGATCTGAAATGGAACACGTACATCAAGTCTGTTGCCAAGGTCACTGGAAAGATGGTGGGATCCTTCTACCGCTCCAGAAGATATCTCACTACTGATGCAATTCTCTATCTATATAAAAGCCAAGTACGCCCAAGGATGGAATACTGTTGCCATATCTGGGCAGGAGCTGCTAAAAACAGCCTATCCTGCCTTGACAGAGTACAAAATAGACTTCGTGGCTTAGTGGGGGATGCCCTTTTCTCTACCCTGCAACCTCTCTCCCACAGAAGAGACGTTGCGAGCCTATCCTTGTTTTATCGTTATTTCCATGGCAGGTGCTCGTCTGAACTCCAATCTCTGGTCCCCCTTGCCAATCTTTCACGAAAAACACCCGTCTAGCTGAATCCACTGTGAAAAATTTTCCCCACTCTTTATCTGTGCCTAAATCAAAACGTGGATTCCATGAACGAAGCTTCTTTCTTAGAACTGCACGCCCGTTGAACTCTGTCCCATCTGTCTGCTTCCCACCTGACTACAACTTGGATGTGTTCAAGTCCAACGTTAACAAATTCCTAATGAACCGCCCCCTTAAGTAAACACTACATCAAATCTCTACACTAACGTACTGTACTTGCAATAACCCTTATCCCTGAGTGGCTTCCGGGCCTTGATAAGTGGTGACTACCGTGCAAAAAAAAAGATAGAAGAAACGAGAGAGAGAGAAAGGAAGCTAAAAGAAACGAGAGAGAGAGAAAGGAAGCTAAAAGAAACGAGAGAGAGAGAAAAAGGAAGCTAGAAGAAACGAGAGAGAGAGAGAGAGAGAGAGAGAGAAAGGAAGCTAGAAGAAACGAGAGAGAGAGAAAGGAAGCTAGAAGAAACGAGAGAGAGAAAAAGGAAGCTAGAAGAAACGAGAGAGAGAGAGAAAGGAAGCTAGAAGAAACGAGAGAGAGAGAGAAAGGAAGCTAGAAGAAACGAGAGAGAGAGAGAAAGGAAGCTAGAAGAAACGAGAGAGAGAGAGAAAGGAAGCTAGAAGAAACGAGAGAGAGAGAGAGAGAGAGAGAAAGGAAGATAGAAGAAACGAGAGAGAGAAAAAGGAAGCTAGAAGAAACGAGAGAGAGAAAAAGGAAGCTAGAAGAAACGAGAGAGAGAAAAAGGAAGCTAGAAGAAACGAGAGAGAGAGAGAGAGAGAGAGAGAAAGGAAGCTAGAAGAAACGAGAGAGAGAGAGAAAGGAAGCTAAAAGAAACGAGAGAGAGAGAGAAAGGAAGCTAAAAGAAACGAGAGAGAGAGAGAGAAAAAGAAAGCTAAAAGAAACGAGAGAGAGAGAGAGAAAAAGAAAGCTAAAAGAAACGAGAGAGAGAGAGAGAAAAAGGAAGCTAAAAGAAACGAGAGAGAGAGAAAAAGGAAGCTAAAAGAAACGAGAGAGAGAGAAAAAGGAAGCTAAAAGAAACGAGAGAGAGAGAAAGGAAGCTAGAAGAAACGAGAGAGAGAAAAAGGAAGCTAAAAGAAACGAGAGAGAGAGAAAATGGAAGCTAAAAGAAACGAGAGAGAGAGAAAGGAATCTAAAAGAAACGAGAGAGAGAGAAAGGAAGCTAGAAGAAACGAGAGAGAGAGAAAGGAAGCTAAAAGAAACGAGAGAGAGAGAAAGGAAGCTAGAAGAAACGAGAGAGAGAGAGAGAAAGGAAGCTAGAAGAAACGAGAGAGAAAGAGAGAGAAAGGAAGCTAGAAGAAACGAGAGAGAGAGAGAGAAAAGAAGCTAAAAGAAACGAGAGAGAGAGAGACAGAAAGGAAGCTAGAAGAAACGAGAGAGAAAGAAAGGAAGCTAAAAGAAACAAGAGAGAGAAAAACGAAGCTAAAAGAAACGAGAGAGAGAAAAACGAAGCTAAAAGAAACGAGAGAGAGAGAAAAAGGAAGATAGAAGAAACGAGAGAGAGAGAAAAAGGAAGATAGAAGAAACGAGAGAGAGAGAAAAAGGAAGATAGAAGAAACGAGAGAGAGAGAAAAAGGAAGATAGAAGAAACGAGAGAGAGAGAAAAAGGAAGATAGAAGAAACGAGAGAGAGAGAAAAAGGAAGATAGAAGAAACGAGAGAGAGAGAAAGGAAGCTAGAAGAAACGAGAGAGAGAGAGAGAAAGGAAGCTAGAAGAAACGAGAGAGAGAGAGAGAGAGATAGGAAGCTAAAAGAAACGAGAGAGAGAGAGAAAGGAAGCTAGAAGAAACGAGAGAGAGACAGAGAAAGGAAGCTAAAAGAAACGAGAGAGAGAAAGGAAGCTAGAAGAAACGAGAGAGAGAGAGAAAGGAAGCTAGAAGAAACGAGAGAGAGAGAAAGGAAGCTAAAAGAAACGAGAGAGAGAGAAAGGAAGCTAAAAGAAACGAGAGAGAGAGAAAGGAAGCTAAAAGAAACGAGAGAGAGAGAGAAAGGAAGCTAGAAGAAACGAGAGAGAGAGAGAGAAAGGAAGCTAGAAGAAACGAGAGAGAGAGAGAGAGATAGGAAGCTAAAAGAAACGAGAGAGAGAGAGAAAGGAAGCTAGAAGAAACGAGAGAGAGACAGAGAAAGGAAGCTAAAAGAAACGAGAGAGAGAAAGGAAGCTAGAAGAAACGAGAGAGAGAGAAAAAGGAAGCTAGAAGAAACGAGAGAGAGAGAAAAAGGAAGCTAGAAGAAACGAGAGAGAGAGAAAGGAAGCTAAAAGAAACGAGAGAAAGAGAAAGGAAGCTAAAAGAAACGAGAGAGAGAGAAAGGAAGCTAAAAGAAACGAGAGAGAGAGAAAGGAAGCTAAAAGAAACGAGAGAGAGAGAGAAAGGAAGCTAGAAGAAACGAGAGAGAGAGAGAGAGAGAGATAGGAAGCTAGAAGAAACGAGAGAGAGAGAGAGAAAGGAAACGAGAAGAAACGAGAGAGAGAGAGAGAAAGGAAGCGAGAAGAAACGAGAGAGAGAGAGAGAGAAAGGAAGCTAGAAGAAACGAGAGAGAATGAGAGAAAGGGAGCTAGAAGAAACGAGAGAGAGAGAGAGAGAGAAAGGAAGCTAAAAGAAACGAGAGAGAGAGAGAGAGAGAAAGGAAGCTAGAAGAAACGAGAGAGAGAGAGAGAAAGGAAGCTAGAAGAAAAGAGAGAGAGAGAGAGAAAGGAAGCTAGAAGAAACGAGATAGAGAGAGAGAAAGGAAGCTAGAAGAAACGAGAGAGAGAGAGAGAGAGAGAAAGGAAGCTAGAAGAACCGACAGAGAGAGAGAGAGAAAGGAAGCTAGAAGATACTTGCTGGCCTTAGTCCGGTACATTGACTTGGGGTGATCTATAATGAACAGTAACCGTTAATATCTCTTCATTAAGAGATAGTATTGCAATAATTATTACACAAACTAAACCGGTACTCATTGAAATAAAAACTTCCGGATATTAAGAGAAAGGCGAAGTCATTCTCCTTAGTTGTAGTCTAAAGGCAACTTGCTCAAATTGTCTAAAATTCCATGCATTCGTATACAATACTACTTATCCATCCATCTATACTTTAACTATACTTACAGAATATGCAATAACCTATATCTATCAGGTATAACTGTACTCCATATCAAATGTTCTCTTGTCTCTATACTGAGCATATCTAATCTTTCAGTCTTACTAAATGTCCGGTTTGGGCACCAAATCAGAATTTCTAATAGAAAGTAGATCATACTCTAACACTTTATCCTAATCCTAAACCTACTAAACCATATCTAACCATACATTCCTAAACCTACTAAACCATATCTAACCATACATTGCTAAACTTACAAAACTATATCTAACCATACATCAACTCGACTCTCTCGATCCAATACTGTAGCAAATTTAACTGCTTCCACTGCATGAATTTTACGTATACCCTCTCTCAGTATAAATGAAAATGGACAGCATAATAATGCCCTTTTTAAACCACACTTGAGGAGTGAAAATCTTCTGTAGAAGCTAACCTAAATGCCTGATTTTACCAGGAGATATTAACCTAAATAACCAATAAATATTAACTACCCATGCGGGGTCGCAGAAATACCTGGATTAGGACCCAGGCGCGGGGCGAACCCCCTCGGAGCTGATGGACCCGTAGGTCTTCCCAGGCCATCCGTCTAGGAGAAGGAAAACTCTGAAACTAAACCTAGGGGAGGGAGGTCTCTTCAGTCCTGGACGACAACCTTCCTAGAGCTGGTGACTCAAACAAATCACCGGTTGGCAAACCTAAACTGCTTAAGGAGGAGATAGACTCTGTCTATCGCTCGGCTTTCATACTCCTTCTTTGCCTATTGGCCAGGCGTAGAGGTACTATCACAGGGACTCGCTGTAATCACCCAGTGGTTGACCTTGTTTCCTGACTAGGGTAATGAACGCCGCTTTTCCCCACTCCTGCCACATCCCATCCCCCTTAACTGGACACAGTGGGGTGCTTCAGTGCCATATATGTCAGTGCAGTTGGACTGGGCTGGCTTTGCCTAATGGATTGAGGGTACCGGATTGACAGTTCCTGGCTGCTGTTTCCGACTGATAGTACAGGAGCCCTAACTCTTTGGTAGCGCTTAGAGCGGCTGCTCCATCAACAGTTGTAAAATATCGGGATGTTTGTAGTGCCATGTCGCGCATGGAAAGGGACCCTGCACTCATCCCCGGTGGGCTTTCCTGAGGCCACAATCCTGTGGGTGAGGACAGCTGATGGTCTACTTGTATTGCATGTCTGGTATTCTGCACAACTACTTGTCCAGCACCCCCCTCACTCATCCACCCTAACTGAAACTTTTAAATAAAATAAAATGAAATGACAGCTCAAGCAAAAGTTACGTTTAAACCAGGACCAAACTCAAAGAAAACCAACCTGCCTCCTCCCTTGAGGCTTGCATTTACTAATATCCGCGGGCTTAGAACTAACTTAGATGATGTTGAGTCATTTCTCCTTGTAAACACCCCGGATATCTTAGCATTAAGTGAAACTAACCTTCACTCCTCCATACCCTCTAACCACTTTAACATGCCGTAAGGACTCGGACAGACATATGCATGGACTTGGAGTCTATATTCGAAACACCCTCCCCCTAACTAGAGAAATAAAACTAGAATCAGAGGGCCAGGCCTTTATGTGCTTCAGACTAAATATGCAACACAATATTAGCTACTTATATTTTCTCTACCGCTCTCCCTCAAACCAAGACTGTACCCTAATAAACAAAGTCTCAGACAGCATAGATATAGCACTCTCCCTCGATACTAGCGCACAAATACATGTATTTGGTGACTTCAATGTCCACCACAGTAACTGGCTAGGATTCTCAAATCACACAGACGTAGCTGGTAGCGCCACATATAGCTTCTCTATATCTCATTCCCTATCTCAGATGGTTACATTTCCGACACGTTTCCCAGACCAGCACGATCAACATGCCTCACTTCTAGATCTCTTTCTGACAACAGTTCCCAATGACTGTACAACAAATGCCCATAGCCCACTCGGGAATGCTGATCACGCTGTGATAATGGTAGAAATCAGCCTAAATTCTCGCCCTAAAACTGAAGACCCACTACTCAAAACAACGAGGTATTACAAAAAGGCTGATTGGGAAGCCATCAGGGAGCTCATCAGAGATGCCCCATGGCAAAATATCTTTACTCTTCCAGCGGAACAGTGTGCAAATGAGACAACTGAATGGTTCAAAACTGCTATTGAAGCACATGTTCCCGCACGGAAATACTATAGCAAGCCCCACTCCCCCCAATGGTTTACTTCTGCTTGTGCAGCTGCCATTTGTCAAAGGCAGCATGCGTTCCGCAGATTCAACCGACATAAGTCCAGCTCAAATAAACAGAAGTTTATAGAAGCTAGAAATAATTGTAAGAGAGTGATAGACACAGCTAAGTCAGATTACTCTGAAACCACCAGAAAGCGCATCGAAGCACAGAAATTAGGAACCCGGGATTTTTGGAAAATCTACAACAGCGTAGTTAATAATGGACAGTCAATTATTCCCCCACTAACAAACAATCATGAGGTTGCTTGCACGGCAACTGACAAGGCTAATCTGCTTGCCAGTCGGTTTGCCTCAAACTCCACACTGAACTCGGTACACCACTCACTCCCTGATTTTCCTCTGCGAACAGACGCCACACTTGACGACTTGAAAATCACCCCTTCTCAGGTACATGCTATTATAAAAAACCTAGACACCTCTAAAGCATGTGGACCAGATCTCATCCCGGCTGTGCTATTAAAAAAATGCTCTGCCGAGGTTGCTCCAGTTCTGTCCAAACTTTACAATAAATGCCTTAACGAATCTTGTTTTCCCAACTGCTGGAAAACCGCCTCTGTGGTACCAGTCTTCAAGAATTCTGGTGAAAGAACTGACCCACTAAATTATCGCCCCATTAGCCTCCTCCCGCTTTTCGCCAAAATATTTGAGTCCTTAGTTAATAAAGCCCTAGTCCAGCACCTAACAGCTGCTAAACTCTTGACTGACAAACAATATGGATTCAGGCAAGCCCGTTCAACAGCAGATATCTTAACTGTAGTTTCTGAACGTATATACCGTTCATTGGATAAAACAGGGGAGGGTAGAGCGGTGGCCCTTGATATATCTAAGGCTTTTGACAGGGTATGGCACAATGGTCTTCTAAGGAAAATTAGATCATATGGAATCACTGGAAGAATTCATAACGTAATTAAATCCTTCTTAAGTAATAGAAAAATCAAAGTTGTCCTCGACGGACGTACATCCAAACAATATGACATAAATGCGGGAGTGCCTCAGGGGTCTATCCTTGGACCTCTATTGTTCCTGATATTCATAAACGACCTCCCTGATAATATTGTTTCGGAGATGGGTATATTTGCCGATGACACCACTCTCTATAACAGATATGAGGGGAAAACAAATGAACACATATCCAAGAAAATGGCAGAAACACTAGAGGATGACCTCCAATCCGTAGTGGAATGGGGACAAAAATGGTTGGTCTCATTCAATGCTGCTAAGACTAAGCTTGTTTCCTTCAATAACTACAAGAAACCTTCTCTCCCACCAATAGCAATGGCCAAGAACACATTGCCTGAAAGTACCTCTTTTAAACTCCTCGGCCTAACGTTTACAGGGAATATGAACTGGAATAGATACATTGAGAGCATTGCCAAGGCTGCTGCAAGGAAGGTTGGCTCCCTCTACCGTGCTAGAAAACTACTTACGCCTGACAGTATCCTATACCTCTATAAGGCAACCATTCGCCCATGTATGGAGTACTGTTGTCACATCTGGGCTGGTGCATCTGCTGCTTGTCTCTCGCTCCTGGACAGGGTTCAAAAAAGAGTCGCAAACCTGATAGGTCCTGAACTGTCATCTGGGCTTCAACCTCTGTCCCATCGACGAGATGTTGCATCCCTCTTCCTGTTCTACAAATACTTTAATGGTGAATGCTCTGACGAACTGCAAACACTTGTACCTCCCCGACGTAACTACCCCCGACAAACCCGACAAGCTACTAAGTCTCATCCCTTTACAGTAGAGATCCCTAGGTGCAAGAAAGCCTTTTACTCCAATAGTTTCTTCCCCAGAACTGCGGGTCTTTGGAACTCCCTTCCGGGATTCTGCTTTCCCAACTGCAATGATATGCAGAAGTTCAAGTGTAATGTTAATAAACATCTTTCTACTCTTCTCCCTTCATAATGACCCCGCTAATTAATTCCCTAATAGTAGCCCCCTGCTTCAAAGTGGCACTGTGCCTTGTTTGGGGTGAAAATTGAATAAAAAAAAAAAAAAAAAAAAAAGAAACGAGAGAGAGAGAGAGAAAGGAAGCTAAAAGAAACGAGAAAGAGAGAGAAAGGAAGATAGAAGAAACGAGAAAGAGAGAGAAAGGAAGATAGAAGAAACGAGAGAGAGAGAGAGAGAGAGAGAGAGAAAAAAGATAGAAGAAACGAGAAATAAAGAATGCTATAAGAAACACGAGAGAGAAAGAAAGAAAGCTAAAAGAAACGAGAGAGAGAGATAGAACAAACGAGAGAGAGAGAGATAGAAGAAACGAGAGAGAGATAGAAGAAACGAGAGAGAGATAGAAGAAACGAGAGAGAGAGAGAGATAGAAGAAACGAGAGAGAGAGAGAGAGATAGAAGAAACGAGAGAGAGAGAGATAGCAGAAACGAGAGAGAGAGAGAGAGAGAAAGAAGAAACGAGAGAGAGAAAGATAGAAAGAAGAAACGAGAGAGAGAGAAAGAGAAAGAAGAAACGAGAGAGAGAAAGAAGAAACGAGAGAGAGAGAGAAAGAAGAAACGAGAGAGAGAGAGAAAGAAGAAACGAGAGAGAGAGAGAAAGAAGAAACGAGAGAGAGAGAGAAAGAAGAAACGAGAGAGAGAGAGAAAGAAGAAACGAGAGAGAGAGAGAAAGAAGAAACGAGAGAGAGAGAGAAAGAAGAAACGAGAGAGAGAGAGAAAGAAGAAACGAGAGAGAGAGAGAAAGAAGAAACGAGAGAGAGAGAGAAAGAAGAAACGACAGAGAGAGAGAGAGAAGAAACGACAGAGAGAGAGATAGAAGAAACAAGAGAGAGAGAGATAGAAGAAACAAGAGAGAGAGAGATAGAAGAAACGAGAGAGAGAGAGAGATAGAAGAAACGAGAGAGAAAGAGAGAGAGATAGAAGAAACGAGAGAGAGAGAGAGATAGAAGAAACGAGAGAGAGAGAGAGAGAGATAGAAGAAACGAGAGAGAGAGAGAGAGAGATAGAAGAAACGAGAGAGAGAGAGAGATAGAAGAAACGAGAGAGAGAGATAGAAGAAACGAGAGAGAGAGAGATAGAAGAAACGAGAGAGAGAGAGATAGAAGAAACGAGAGAGAGAGAGATAGAAGAAACGAGAGAGAGATAGAAGAAACGAGAGAGAGAGATAGAAGAAACGAGAGAGAGAGATAGAAGAAACGAGAGAGAGAGAGAGATAGAAGAAACGAGAGAGAGAGAGAGATAGAAGAAACGAGAGAGAGAGAGAGATAGAAGAAACGAGAGAGAGAGAGAGATAGAAGAAACGAGAGAGAGAGAGAGATAGAAGAAACGAGAGAGAGAGAGAGATAGAAGAAACGAGAGAGAGAGAGAGATAGAAGAAACGAGAGAGAGAGAGAGATAGAAGAAACGAGAGAGAGAGAGAGATAGAAGAAACGAGAGAGAGAGAGAGATAGAAGAAACGAGAGAGAGAGAGAGATAGAAGAAACGAGAGAGAGAGAGAGATAGAAGAAACGAGAGAGAGAGAGATAGAAGAAACGAGAGAGAGAGAGATAGAAGAAACGAGAGAGAGAGAGATAGAAGAAACGAGAGAGAGAGAGATAGAAGAAACGAGAGAGAGAGAGATAGAAGAAACGAGAGAGAGAGGAGATAGAAGAAACGAGAGAGAGAGGAGATAGAAGAAACGAGAGAGAGAGGAGATAGAAGAAACGAGAGAGAGAGGAGATAGAAGAAACGAGAGAGAGAGGAGATAGAAGAAACGAGAGAGAGAGGAGATAGAAGAAACGAGAGAGAGAGGAGATAGAAGAAACGAGAGAGAGAGGAGATAGAAGAAACGAGAGAGAGAGGAGATAGAAGAAACGAGAGAGAGAGGAGATAGAAGAAACGAGAGAGAGAGGAGATAGAAGAAACGAGAGAGAGAGGAGATAGAAGAAACGAGAGAGAGAGGAGATAGAAGAAACGAGAGAGAGAGGAGATAGAAGAAACGAGAGAGAGAGAGAGAGATAGAAGAAACGAGAGAGAGAGAGATAGAAGAAACGAGAGAGAGAGAGAGATAGAAGTAACGAGAGAGAGAGAGAGAAAGAAGAAACGAGAGAGAGAAAGAAGAAACGAGAGAGAGAGAGAGAAAGAAGAAACGAGAGAGAGAGAGACAAAGAAGAAACGAGAGAGAGAGAGAGAGAAAGAAGAAACGAGAGAGAGAGAGAAAGAAGAAACGAGAGAGAGAGAGAAAGAAGAAACGAGAGAGAGAGAGAGAGTAGAAACGAGAGAGAGAGAGAGAGAGAAGAAACGAGAGAGAGAGAGATAGAAGAAACGAGAGAGAGAGAGATAGAAGAAACGAGAGAGAGAGAGATAGAAGAAACGAGAGAGAGAGAGATAGAAGAAACGAGAGAGAGAGAGATAGAAGAAACGAGAGAGAGAGAGGAGATAGAAGAAACGAGAGAGAGAGAGGAGATAGAAGAAACGAGAGAGAGAGGAGATAGAAGAAACGAGAGAGAGAGAGAGATAGAAGAAACGAGAGAGAGAGAGAGATAGAAGAAACGAGAGAGAGAGAGGAGATAGAAGAAACGAGAGAGAGAGGAGATAGAAGAAACGAGAGAGAGAGAGGAGATAGAAGAAACGAGAGAGAGAGAGGAGATAGAAGAAACGAGAGAGAGAGAGGAGATAGAAGAAACGAGAGAGAGAGAGGAGATAGAAGAAACGAGAGAGAGAGAGGAGATAGAAGAAACGAGAGAGAGAGAGGAGATAGAAGAAACGAGAGAGAGAGAGGAGATAGAAGAAACGAGAGAGAGAGAGGAGATAGAAGAAACGAGAGAGAGAGAGGAGATAGAAGAAACGAGAGAGAGAGATGATAGAAGAAACGAGAGAGAGAGATGATAGAAGAAACGAGAGAGAGAGGAGATAGAAGAAACGAGAGAGAGAGGAGATAGAAGAAACGAGAGAGAGAGGAGATAGAAGAAACGAGAGAGAGAGGAGATAGAAGAAACGAGAGAGAGAGGAGATAGAAGAAACGAGAGAGAGAGGAGATAGAAGAAACGAGAGAGAGAGGAGATAGAAGAAACGAGAGAGAGAGGAGATAGAAGAAACGAGAGAGAGAGGAGATAGAAGAAACGAGAGAGAGAGGAGATAGAAGAAACGAGAGAGAGAGGAGATAGAAGAAACGAGAGAGAGAGGAGATAGAAGAAACGAGAGAGAGAGGAGATAGAAGAAACGAGAGAGAGAGGAGATAGAAGAAACGAGAGAGAGAGGAGATAGAAGAAACGAGAGAGAGAGGAGATAGAAGAAACGAGAGAGAGAGGAGATAGAAGAAACGAGAGAGAGAGGAGATAGAAGAAACGAGAGAGAGAGGAGATAGAAGAAACGAGAGAGAGAGGAGATAGAAGAAACGAGAGAGAGAGAGAGATAGAAGAAACGAGAGAGAGAGGAGATAGAAGAAACGAGAGAGAGAGGAGATAGAAGAAACGAGAGAGAGAGGAGATAGAAGAAACGAGAGAGAGAGGAGATAGAAGAAACGAGAGAGAGAGAGAGATAGAAGAAACGAGAGAGAGAGAGAGATAGAAGAAACGAGAGAGAGAGAGATAGAAGAAACGAGAGAGAGAGGAGATAGAAGAAACGAGAGAGAGAGGAGATAGAAGAAACGAGAGAGAGAGAGATAGAAGAAACGAGAGAGAGAGAGGAGATAGAAGAAACGAGAGAGAGAGAGGAGATAGAAGAAACGAGAGAGAGAGAGGAGATAGAAGAAACGAGAGAGAGAGATGATAGAAGAAACGAGAGAGAGAGAGAGATAGAAGAAACGAGAGAGAGAGGAGATAGAAGAAACGAGAGAGAGAGAGAGATAGAAGAAACGAGAGAGAGAGAGAGATAGAAGAAACGAGAGAGAGAGAGAGATAGAAGAAACGAGAGAGAGAGAGAGATAGAAGAAACGAGAGAGAGAGGAGATAGAAGAAACGAGAGAGAGAGAGGAGATAGAAGAAACGAGAGAGAGAGAGGAGATAGAAGAAACGAGAGAGAGAGAGGAGATAGAAGAAACGAGAGAGAGAGAGGAGATAGAAGAAACGAGAGAGAGAGAGGAGATAGAAGAAACGAGAGAGAGAGAGGAGATAGAAGAAACGAGAGAGAGAGAGGAGATAGAAGAAACGAGAGAGAGAGAGGAGATAGAAGAAACGAGAGAGAGAGAGGAGATAGAAGAAACGAGAGAGAGAGAGGAGATAGAAGAAACGAGAGAGAGAGATGATAGAAGAAACGAGAGAGAGAGATGATAGAAGAAACGAGAGAGAGAGAGAGGAGATAGAAGAAACGAGAGAGAGAGAGATAGAAGAAACGAGAGAGAGAGAGATAGAAGAAACGAGAGAGAGAGAGATAGAAGAAACGAGAGAGAGAGAGAGATAGAAGAAACGAGAGAGAGAGAGAGATAGAAGAAACGAGAGAGAGAGAGAGATAGAAGAAACGAGAGAGAGAGAGAGATAGAAGAAACGAGAGAGAGAGAGAGATAGAAGAAACGAGAGAGAGAGAGAGATAGAAGAAACGAGAGAAAGAGAGGAGATAGAAGAAACGAGAGAGAGAGAGGAGATAGAAGAAACGAGAGAGAGAGAGGAGATGGAAGAAACGAGAGAGAGAGAGGAGATAGAAGAAACGAGAGAGAGAGAGGAGATAGAAGAAACGAGAGAGAGAGATGATAGAAGAAACGAGAGAGAGAGATGATAGAAGAAACGAGAGAGAGAGAGGAGATAGAAGAAACGAGAGAGAGAGAGATAGAAGAAACGAGAGAGAGAGAGAGATAGAAGAAACGAGAGAGAGAGATAGAAGAAACGAGAGAGAGAGGAGATAGAAGAAACGAGAGAGAGAGAGATAGAAGAAACGAGAGAGAGAGAGAGATAGAAGAAACGAGAGAGAGAGAGAGATAGAAGAAACGAGAGAGAGAGGAGATAGAAGAAACGAGAGAGAGAGAGGAGATAGAAGAAACGAGAGAGAGAGAGGAGATAGAAGAAACGAGAGAGAGAGAGGAGATAGAAGAAACGAGAGAGAGAGGAGATAGAAGAAACGAGAGAGAGAGGAGATAGAAGAAACGAGAGAGAGAGAGGAGATAGAAGAAACGAGAGAGAGAGAGATGATAGAAGAAACGAGAGAGAGAGATGATAGAAGAAACGAGAGAGAGAGGAGATAGAAGAAACGAGAGAGAGAGGAGATAGAAGAAACGAGAGAGAAAGGAGATAGAAGAAACGAGAGAGAGAGGAGATAGAAGAAACGAGAGAGAGAGGAGATAGAAGAAACGAGAGAGAGAGGAGATAGAAGAAACGAGAGAGAGAGGAGATAGAAGAAACGAGAGAGAGAGGAGATAGAAGAAACGAGAGAGAGAGGAGATAGAAGAAACGAGAGAGAGAGGAGATAGAAGAAACGAGAGAGAGAGGAGATAGAAGAAACGAGAGAGAGAGGAGATAGAAGAAACGAGAGAGAGAGAGATAGAAGAAACGAGAGAGAGAGGAGATAGAAGAAACGAGAGAGAGAGGAGATAGAAGAAACGAGAGAGAGAGGAGATAGAAGAAACGAGAGAGAGAGAGATAGAAGAAACGAGAGAGAGAGGAGATAGAAGAAACGAGAGAGAGAGAGAGGAGATAGAAGAAACGAGAGAGAGAGGAGATAGAAGAAACGAGAGAGAGAGAGAGATAGAAGAAACGAGAGAGAGAGAGAGATAGAAGAAACGAGAGAGAGAGAGATAGAAGAAACGAGAGAGAGAGAGAGATAGAAGAAACGAGAGAGAGAGATAGAAGAAACGAGAGAGAGAGATAGAAGAAACGAGAGAGAGAGAGATAGAAGAAACGAGAGAGAGAGAGATAGAAGAAACGAGAGAGAGAGAGATAGAAGAAACGAGAGAGGGAGAGATAGAAGAAACGAGAGAGAGAGGAGATAGAAGAAACGAGAGAAATAGGAGATAGAAGAAACGAGAGAAATAGGAGATAGAAGAAACGAGAGAAATAGGAGATAGAAGAAACGAGAGAAATAGGAGATAGAAGAAACGAGAGAAATAGGAGATAGAAGAAACGAGAGAAATAGGAGATAGAAGAAACGAGAGAAATAGGAGATAGAAGAAACGAGAGAAATAGGAGATAGAAGAAACGAGAGAAATAGGAGATAGAAGAAACGAGAGAAATAGGAGATAGAAGAAACGAGAGAAATAGGAGATAGAAGAAACGAGAGAAATAGGAGATAGAAGAAACGAGAGAAATAGGAGATAGAAGAAACGAGAGAAATAGGAGATAGAAGAAACGAGAGAAATAGGAGATAGAAGAAACGAGAGAAATAGGAGATAGAAGAAACGAGAGAAATAGGAGATAGAAGAAACGAGAGAAATAGGAGATAGAAGAAACGAGAGAAATAGGAGATAGAAGAAACGAGAGAAATAGGAGATAGAAGAAACGAGAGAAATAGGAGATAGAAGAAACGAGAGAGAGAGGAGATAGAAGAAACGAGAGAGAGAGGAGATAGAAGAAACGAGAGAGAGAGGAGATAGAAGAAACGAGAGAGAGAGGAGATAGAAGAAACGAGAGAGAGAGGAGATAGAAGAAACGAGAGAGAGAGGAGATAGAAGAAACGAGAGAGAGAGGAGATAGAAGAAACGAGAGAGAGAGGAGATAGAAGAAACGAGAGAGAGAGGAGATAGAAGAAACGAGAGAGAGAGGAGATAGAAGAAACGAGAGAGAGAGGAGATAGAAGAAACGAGAGAGAGAGGAGATAGAAGAAACGAGAGAGAGAGGAGATAGAAGAAACGAGAGAGAGAGGAGATAGAAGAAACGAGAGAGAGAGGAGATAGAAGAAACGAGAGAGAGAGAGGAGATAGAAGAAACGAGAGAGAGAGAGAGATAGAAGAAACGAGAGAGTCTCTCGTTTTCTTTTTACCCTATCTCTCTCTCGTTTTCTTTTTACCCTATATCCTCGTTTTCTTTTTACCCTATATCTCTCTCGTTTTCTTTTTACCCTATATCTCTCTCGTTTTCTTTTTACCCTATATCTCTCTCGTTTTCTTTTTACCCTATCTCTATCTCTCTCGTTTTCTTTTTACCCTATCTCTCTCTCGTTTTCTTTTTACCCTATCTCTCTCTCTCGTTTTCTTTTTACCCTATCTT
>NC_136483.1:54467605-54867605 GCF_053919585.1 Euprymna scolopes
GTAAAAAGAAAACGAGAGAGAGAGAGATAGGGTAAAAAGAAAACTAGAGAGAGAGATAGGGTAAAAAGAAAACTAGAGAGAGAGAGATAGGGTAAAAAGAAAACTAGAGAGAGATAGGGTAAAAAGAAAAACAGAGAGAGAGAGATAGGGTAAAAAGAAAACTAGAGAAGAGAGAGATAGGGTAAAAAGAAAACGAGAGAGAGAGATAGGGTAAAAAGAAAACGAGAGAGAGAGATAGGGTAAAAAGAAAACGAGAGAGAGAGATAGGGTAAAAAGAAAACGAGAGAGAGATAGGGTAAAAAGAAAACGATAGGAGATATAGGGTAAAAAGAGAAGCGAGAGAGATATAGGGTAAAAAGAAAACGATAGAGATATAGGGTAAAAAGAAAACGAGAGAGATATAAGGTAAAAAGAAAACGATAGAGATATAGGGTAAAAAGAAAGCGAGAGAGATATAGGGTAAAAAGAAAACGAGAGAGAGATAGGGTAAAAAGAAAACGAGAGAGATATAGGGTAAAAAGAAAACGATAGAGATATAAGGTAAAAAGAAAACGAGAGAGATATAGGGTAAAAAGAAAACGAGAGAGATATAAGGTTAAAAGAAAACGATAGAGATATAGGGTAAAAAGAAAACGAGAGAGATATAGGGTAAAAAGAAAACGAGAGAGATATAGGGTAAAAAGAAAACGAGAGAGATATAGGGTAAAAAGAAAACGAGAGAGATATAAGGTAAAAAGAAAACGATAGAGATATAAGGTAAAAAGAAAACGAGAGAGATATAGGGTAAAAAGAAAACGATAGAGAGATAGGGTAAAAAGAAAACGAGAGAGATATAAGGTAAAAAGAAAACGAGAGAGATATAAGGTAAAAAGAAAACGAGAGAGATATAAGGTAAAAAGAAAACGAGAGAGATATAAGGTAAAAAGAAAACGAGAGAGAGATAGGGTAAAAAGAAAACGAGAGAGATATAGGGTAAAAAGAAAACGATAGAGATATAGGGTAAAAAGAAAACGATAGAGATATAGGGTAAAAAGAAAACGAGAGAGATATAGGGTAAAAAGAAAACGAGAGATATAGGGTAAAAAGGAAACGAGAGAGATATAGGGTAAAAGGAAACGAGAGAGATATAGGGTAAAAAGAAAACGAGAGAGAGAGATATGGTAAAAAGAAAACGAGAGAGAGAGAGAAAGAGAGAGTTAGAGATAGGGAAGAAGGTTTATTACCACACAAGCCGGAAACCCGGGCATACAAAATTAACAGCAGGTGCTTTGATATGACAGGGGAACGTTCGAAATAAATGTTTATGTTTAAAGCACACTTGAACCATGATGCTGAATTTTTACATGTTTAACTTCAATTTAAGGCAGGATATGTAATAATATATTCTAAAAATTCCTAGTAAGTTCTCTACAGTGCAATGTAAACTACAATGTATTGTGGACTGTCACTGCGAGGAGGCATGTGAAGCTTTCACCAAGCATACTGAGAAGGGTCCACAACTAGAGCAGGTAATTAAACGATGTGATTGAAAAATGGTCGCTGACAATAAAAATATAGATCTGTGAAACATTCGTTGATCATCAATCAATTCTGGGCAACGTCGGGTCTCCCTGGTTGTATATATATAAAATAGATAGAAAAGAAGGAAGGCGAGGTAAAATAGAGCTAGATCGATAAAAGAGTTGACAGAAGAGAGGGATAGATACTAACTTGGTAAACAAAGAAAAGATAGTTACATCTTAGAAAAGAGAGAAAGAAATAGAGGAGAGGGAGAAAACAGTTCTCTGGAGCTTTTTAATAACAACTGTCCTACTTGAAATCCAATTTTGCGACCATCAGAATAAATTAACTCCTCAAGACCTATTTCTCGGGAAAATAATTTTAAACGCATGCTCCTTTTGGCTTGAATAATAAAGAGTTTATAATGTATGTAATAATTGAGCCGCTTTTGTCTGCCAGACAGTAACAAATAACCAAGAGATACGAACAACCTCAGAAAATAGTTGTATTCAACGTTCTCTTAAATTTACCACACCCCGATTTATAAAATCATTGGTTAAAAAATATTCTACAGTAAATTCTATTTAGAGATTATGAGTTCGATCCCTGATAAAAAAAAAAAAATAATAAACTAATGTTTTTTTTTATTGAGTTATCAAGGGCCATCCAAAGGTTTGGGTCAATTAGACGGATGGGTTTCAACCGAAAGATGAGGCATACTAAGGAAGTATTGATATTATTCAATGGTATGAACTGTGTTTGATTACTTACGGTGCGGTTTATGACAAGAATTTGTTAACATTAAATTTGAAGACGAGCATGTTCTAATCAGCAGAGAAGCAGTACCACCGTAATGTATTCCACTTGCAAAAAAAAAAATCCCTTTGTCTATGGGAATTCTGCATAGTGCTAGACACAAGGAGGAAAATAGTTATGAAATGCAGTAGATTAATAATTCAACAAAAGTTTATGAAACACTAGCATGAGTACCTGGCGTTGCCAGTTGTTTGGAGGTGTGTGTTGAGCAAAAAAAAAAAATAGTAGTAGGCAGGCAGGCTCGAACACGTACCGTGAAAGAGGAAAAGAATGTGAAAAAAAAAACCCTGACGCCTTTGTGTTACAGGGAAGGGTTGTCCCCTTCCCATGTAAATAAGAAGAATATTAGATAAGTGAAAATGAAATTAGGATAAGCCTAGAATCGAACCGTGTAGGCAAAGTTAAGAAATGGAATGCTAGAAATTTAGTCTATTGATAAACTCTATTAGAATAGGTAAATATTGTTTATATCGGAAAAAAAAGAGTCGATTGTTAATTCTTTTAGAAATCTGAATATTAAAAATGTCAGCTAAAAGAATGAACAATGCAAATTAAATGATATTGTTTAAAATAGGTTAGATTAGAATTGAGGATTCTTTTGTTGTCAAAAGTATTTTGGACAAACATATGTAAAGCCACGTGAAATTGGTCACGTTTGAAAAACACACTTCTGACGTCACAGATAAAGAGCATTTCTCCATATTATGGGTTCGGATTTTAGTTAGTTGGTCAGTTGATGAGTTGGAGTCAGAGCCCTTGGAGGCGAGGGGAGAGGAGTAAACCAATGTAGCCATACCAGTTGAATTCCTGACGTCAATTGACCGGTCGATCAGAGGATCATCATTATGTTTTGTAAGTGTTGTCTCGTGTCGTCATTCAGTTACAACAGAAAAGGTAATGTGCTTATCATATTATAATGAACATTGTAAACCCTTCCAAGATGTGTGTCCAATCTCCTCTATCACAAGAAATGTCTCCCTTTCTCCAAGATATGTTATAAGAACTGATATATAAATGTCTTCTCTTCCTCTCTGTGCTATCTTTGTATTCTGTTATACATGTCATCGTGATATATGTCCCCGTCATCTTAAATATGAAACCCCTGCTACACAACATTTGCTGTTGTATCCATCGCAAAACCGGAAGTGATGAACGTCAAAATTAAGGCTAGTCAATCGAAAAGAGTGGATCACTTTCAAAGATATCTGCTAAAAAAGCGACCCATCCTTGTAGAAAACTGCCCTGTTGAGGGTGAAGGAATTAATGTTTTTGGCCGTTTTTTGATATTTGTCATCCGAAAGTTCGAGCTTCGAAACGATACCGGTTTCGGCACGTTTTGAGGTATCTGTCAAAAGTTTTAGGCAGACATACATACATACATGCATTTAAATAGACAGGTGAGATTTATATTATAGATTACTGATTATAATAAAAGCCACCTGAAGAAAACTGGGAAGAAATAAGTTGTTAATATCACAACCAAGGTGAAGACAAAAGTCTTACAATAAATAAATGTCATAACTAATAAATATTCTGTATTGTGTGTAAACACAATCGCGTATGAGATGGGTATATTTGCTGATGATGCCACATTCGATTTTTAACATATCGAAGGCAATAGTCAAATCCTTATAAAATGACTTCCAATCTGTAACAGAATGAAGCCAAAAATGAATGGTCAGCTTCACTGTTACTAAAACAAAGCGTCGTTTATTTAACAATAATACGAAACATTTACAATCACCGATTGCTATGGCTAATTCCCAAAATCAGAAATTTAAACTTCTCAACTTAACAAGCAATATAGATTCGAATAAATACATAGAAGATACTCCTAACTCGGCTGTAAAAAAGTTGGGATCCCTCTATTGGGCTAGAAAACTTTTCACACTTGTCAGTATCCTGTATCTCTACAAAGCCACCATTTGCTCATGTATAGAATATTGCAACATTTAAAATAATGCACCAACCACCTGTATGTTCATCATAGACAGGTTGCAAAAAATGGGTCACTAAATAGATCCTCCTCACTGTTCACCAACCCCTCTCACAAGTAGTTCCTTGAAATGCATTTTGATGAGCTTATTGCACTTATATTCCAACTAATTGTAGAGATCCTCAGATAGCAGAACATTTTCTACTTTAATAGCTTCTTTCATCAGACCTTTTGCCTTTAGAATTCCCTCCTTGTTTCCCGACAATACTGGCATGCAAAAATTTAAATATAATGTGAACAAACATCTTGTTACACAACTCTCCACTAAGAATGTCTCCTATAAACCTAGCTTCTAACCACAGTGGTCATTTAGGTCCCCTAACAATATATTTGCTTTGTTTGAGTTGAACAGAAGGAAAACAATAAAAATAAACAAATGGAATTAGTAAATAACTTATTTATTTATTTATTTATTGCTAGATAAGTCACGACTAATCAAGCACAAAATTCACTCCAGGATAATGATTAAGAATATGGAATGATTGTCAGTTGAGAGATGAAGAACTTTGCGAGAATTGAGAATAAATGACAACCGGATCAAGCTCAAATATTTCTGGGAGCATTTTATTATAATATTCTGTTGGCATTGGATTTGAGGCGACCATGTTGTAATCTCCAGAGAAGCAGTTCCATGATAATGTGTCCCACAGACTGGGAGACCTTGCAAAGAAACTGTGAGCCTGATGCTAGGTACATGGAGGAAGAAAGTTCTAGCAATGAATGATTTAAAAGCATGTACAAGAGATTGGAGCTCAGTCGAGCAACTTTCATGGAAATAACAATCAACTACCTTGAATTATCATGATGCAGTTATAGTAGAATGAATACCAAAACCTGAGAACGTTTCAGTCAGGACAGCTCAAATACCAGATGTGGATAGCAAGACAAAATTATTTTGAAATACAAAAGAAACATTTACGTATACACAACATTGTTGTGATCGGTTACCTTATGAATTATCTCGTACGACAGTAAAATGTTATTTCAAAACTTCAAAAAAGGTTTATCAAACTTCAGATGAGATGCTGCAGGAAGAACTTACTGGCTTATAATAGAGAGGAGGAAATGTGGGAGATCCTGAAAATTGAAGGAAACATATTTTTTTTTTTTACAATTTACTTCAATCCTAACAAGGCACTGGCCACGGAGATGTAAGAAACAACTGTTAATTAGAGGTCCATATTTTTCTCACCTATAGTCAACTAGCAGGGAGACCCTATGTTACTAGGATTGAATGATGATGAACAAATGTTCTGCACTCACATATTTTTATTGTCATCGAAATCGGTGAAATTGCCCAGTTTTTTATCAAATCTATTGATTGCCTATTCTAGTTGGGGACTCACAGCGGTGCACAGGGAAGAAACTTCACATGTTTCCCCACAGTGACAGTCCACAATACATTGTAGTCTACATTGCATTGTATTGAACCTACTGTTGATATCATTAAAATATGTTTTATATATAATGGCTTGAATTAAAGTTTGTTAAGGTTAAGTATCATGGTTCAATTGTGCTCTAAACACAAACATTCATCTCGAAAGTGCCCCTGTCACATCAAAGAACTTACTGTTGATTTTATATGCCTGGCCTTACTTCCTATGCGGTGATAATGGCTTGAATTAAAGTTTAAATGGAAAAGTAAAGTATCAGGGTGCAATTATTCTTTAAACAGAAATATTCATTTTGAACGCGCCCCTATCATACCAAAGAACCTACTGTTGATGTTATATGTCCGGCATTTCAGCTTGTGTGGATAAACATTCTCAAATACACTTGTGATATTAGGCTGTGTAAGGTGTTAACTTTTGTCAAAATTGCCTGCTCCTTCTTTCATCGGATTATTTCGATTATCGATACTTATCAAAATCATTCCGATACAAAACTTTTTTTTTTCTTTTTTTTTTTAACTCATGTTCACCCCTTACAAAGTAAGGAGCTACTATTTGGGGCCATGTCTAGGAAAGATTAACAAGATATCTGTTTATGTTACATTTAAACTTCTGCATATCAGTACAGCCAGGTAAGCAGGCAGCACGAAGAGAATTCCAAAGTCTAGCAGTTCGAGGGAAGAAACCTATCTAAGAACACTGCTATGCACATAAAGTAACTTCGTGAAATTTTATAAAAATCGGCCCAGCCATTTTGAGTCCATAGGAAACGAACACACAAAATTCCTTTTATATAAATAGTAGATTCCTGTATGTTGATATAATCAGGAAAACAAGAAACAGTGAGGGAATGCCAAATTAACGAGATACTATCTTTATTTTCTGATCAAGATTTATGGATACCAAATACAATTGAGGCATCGATTTGTAAACTTTGTTACTATCCTTCGAAAATTCACGTTTTAGTGAAAGTCATAGTGTCATATCTTTAGAATTTTTCGACCTGAGCACCATTCAATTTCATTTTTAAAAAGCTAGCAGGTTAACAGGAAAGTTCTTGTGGAAATTTGGATTTGGATTTCAAATGATGTATTTTCAAGTAAGTTTTTGTTATAATATCTTTACTTTACATATCATTTAAAATAGCGTTTTTCGCTCTATCTGATTGTTTAAATTACAATTGTTTTAAAGCAACTGTGTCTTCTGTTGAGAACGTTTAATACAAGATGGATAAAAAAAAAAAAATTGCACAATATTCTTATTTCAATTCAAACGAGGCTGTAAAGCTGGTGAAACAGCTTGCAATATCAACAAAGCGTTTGGTCCAGGAACCGCTACTGGTGGTTTAAGAAATTTTGTGGTGGCGACAAGAGTCTTGAAGATAATGAGCATAGTGGGCGGCCATCAGTTGTTGGCAACAATCAATTAAGAGGCTTAGTTGAATCCAATCTACGCACAACTGTTCGAGAACTTGCTTCTTAATTGAACATAATGTATACAACGATTTCCAACCACTTGAGAGATTGAAAAGAGAAAAAAAAACTTTTTTTTTTTTACATGGGGGATCACCGCTTATCAAGGCCTGGAAGCCACTCGGGGATAAGGGTTATTGTGTGTACAATAATCAATGGGATAATATTCGTAGTAATAGTTAGTATTGGAGATTTGATAAAGTGTCTTACTTAAGGGGGCGATTAATCAGGAATTTGTTTATGTTGGACTTGAAGACACCCAAGTTCTAGTCAGGTGGGAAACAGGCAAACGGAAGAGAATTCCACAGGTGTGCACTTCTCAGAAAGAAGCTTTGTTCATGGAATTTACGTTTTGATTTAGGCACAGATAAAGAGTGGGGGAAATTACTGACAGTGGTTTTAGCTAGAGGGTGTTTATCATGAAAGATTTGCGAGGGGGACCCTGAGATTGGAGCTTGCCATAGAAATAACGATAAAACAAAGACAGGCTCGCAATGTCTCTTCTGTGGAAGAGAGGTTGCATCCCCCACGAAGCCACAAAGTCTATTTTGTACTTTGTTGTAGAATATTGCTAGGGTGAGCCAGCTAATCCAATGAAGATGTTGTGCTGAATGGATGCGATAATTGACAGAGTGTAGTTCCTGGCAGAATTCTAGAACAGAAAACCCTGAATGCCAGAGCAGCTGGCATTTGTAGAGTGGCACCTGCCCCTCCTGGCATGTTTAGCCAATCAGGCGCCTCAAAATAGAACAATCCACCATCCCTGACTAATTGTAGGCTGGTCCAATAGCAATTAGCATACCACTAATTGCTACTGAATAAATATGTTGAAATTAGTTAAATGGTCCATAATGGTGGAGAGGGAAGGTAAGTGCATTCTTGATTCTTGATTCTACATCTCCCCTCCCCCATCACGTGGGGGTAATGGCCTCCAAGGAGGAATGAGCTCCTCACG
Source organism: Euprymna scolopes (assembly GCF_053919585.1). Taxonomy (NCBI): domain Eukaryota; kingdom Metazoa; phylum Mollusca; class Cephalopoda; order Sepiida; family Sepiolidae; genus Euprymna; species Euprymna scolopes. The sequence continues at coordinate 54,475,736 of NC_136483.1, forward strand.
GTCAGGTTGATTATGTGGGAATAGCCTCGCAAGTGCCCGCGCCGACTTGGCTGGCATTGGTCTAGGAGGTTCAGGTACTTCTTCTGGAGTGATGTTCCTGCCGGGTTGCTGTGTCCGAAGGTCAAATTGAGGGTCTGGTACGACAGGGCTGCTTGTCTCTGTCACTTGGGGTATGTGAGGTGGGGCCCCTGGTAGCGCGCTTGGGATGGGCTTTGGAGATATGGGAGTCTCAAGTTTTCTGAGGAACCGCCGATTCCGCAAGGTGATTCTACCAGAGCCATCAACTCTGATATGGTACTGCCAATTGGGGAGGGCTTCAATCACCCAACCAGTGATGTCCCAGAGACGGTTGTTTCTTTGTAGTACAACCAAGTCCCCACTTTGTAGTGGGCGGAAAGAATGGGCCGTACGGTTATACATCTCTATGAGCTGCGTGTTGCGCTGAGACAGGGTTATCTTGCACTTTCGAGCCACAGCGATCCATTCCGGATGTGGCTTATAAAGGGTCGGGTGAGAGGGGAGGTAGTCTCGAAGTCGCCTGTGGAGCAGAAGCTGTGCTGGGGATAGGCCGATACCCTGTATAGGGGTATTTCTGTATTGTAGGATGGCCCTGGCAGCCTTGTCGTTATCTAAGGACCCTTGTGGTCCTGTGTTGCCATCTACAACCCTCTTGGCTGTTTTGACAGCTAGCTCCGCTCGACCATTGGATTGTGTATAGGCCACAGATGATAACCTGTGCTTTACAGACCATCTCTCTAGAAACTGCTTGAATGGGAGGGATGTGAACGGCGGGCCACCATCACTGCTGAGTTCTTCTGGGGAACCATATGCTTGAAATATCTCCCGACAGATTGAAATGAGCCGAGAGGCGGTTGCCTGCCCTTGGCTTAGGTGGTACAAGGTGAGCCAGCCAGCTAATCTGTCAGCGCAAGCAAGGTATCTGCGGTCACCAACGTGGAACAGATCCATGACAATCTGCTGGAACGGCCACTCTGGGGACTGTGTCAATGTAATTGGTTCCCGGGCTGGCTCGGTGCGATCCTTGTATAAGTCATGCAGTTCTCCCTGGTATTGCGGATGGAGGCATTCATTCCAGGCCAATATATGGATTCGTTTGCTCGGGCTTTCATTCCAGTTATGCCCTGATGTGCTGAATGCAGGCAGTGCAGTATATTTCCTTGTTGACCTTTTGGAACGAATATTCTTCTGTCTAAGAGCACCAGGTCATCATGGGTGCTGAGGCGGTGCTTTACTTCCCAGTACTCACGGACCGGGTGAAGTGAGAGTTTGTGTTTCAGGAAAACCTTGCTATACCGTACTTATCAACTTTTGGTACTGTGTGTCATGACGTCCTGCTGCCTTGATGGTGCCTGGTGATGTGATCGCTACGTTGTCATTGTACCCAAATGTTGATATGAGAGCAGTAGAGCCTATCCTGTCAAGGCAGGATAGGCTGTTTTTAGAAGCTCCAGCCCAGATGTGGCAGCAGTACTCCATCTTTGGACGTACTTGGCTTTTATACAGAATTGCATCAGTAGCGAGATATCTTCTGGAGCGGTAGAAGGATCCCACCATTTTCCCAGTAGCCCGGGCAACAGACTTGATATGCGTGTTCCATTTCAGATCAGGAGTGATGGTCAAACCCAGGAGCTTGTCAAAACATGAAGCATCCCCAAGATGAGAGCCATCTATTTCAATTGATGCTAGATGAGGAACAGAGCGTTGATGATGTAAAGATAGGAGCTTGGTTTTAGATGCATTAAAAGTAACCAGCCATCTCTTTCCCCACTGCACCATGTGCTCAAAATCCGAGGAAAGGGAATCAGAGAGAGCTTGGTCATTTACGGCCTTTGATGTGTTGTGTCATCAGCATGGATGTCAACGAATGATTTAAGTATGTGTTTTGGGAGATCATTGATGTAGATCAGGAAGAGAGTTGGGCCAGGATGGACCCCTGGGGTATTCCAGCATTAATACTGTGGGTCTCTGATTTCTGCCCATCAACCACTACTCTTATGAGCCTATCAGAGAGAAATGATTTAATTATTGAGAAAACATGTCCAGTTATACCGTAGCTGGAAATCTTGTGAAGTAGGCCCTTATGCCATACCTTATCGAAGGCCTTTGATATGTCGAGAGCAATTGCCCTAGAAAGGAAGCCTTTGTCGAGAGATTCGCTAATCCTATGGGATATAACTGTTAGCACATCTGCTGTAGATCAAGCAGAACGGAAACCATATTGTATGTCACTAAGAAGGTTATTTCTGCTGAGGTGAGTGACTACTTCTCTATTTAATATAGATTCCAGCAACTTACTCATGACACACAGGAGACTTATTGGTCTGTATTGAGAGGGGGACGATTTATCACCCGAATTCTTAAATACAGGGCATACTGATGAGATTTTCCAGGGTGTTGGGAAGCACTTCTCTTTAAGGCAACGCTTAAACAGTTTAGTAAGTATGAGGGTAAGTTCTGGTTGAAGCTTTTTCAGCACTATAATTGGAATGCCGTCAGAGCCAGTTGCTTTACTGGAATCAAGGTTCTTGATTAGACTGGCGACCTCACACACAGATATTGTATGTTGCGTAGCATGTTGTCTGTGATAGGAGCAAATACGGGGAGTTGATGACCTTCATCATGTAGGGTAGAATTAGTTCCAAAGTTCTTGGCAAATAGTTTAGCCTTGTCTGATGCTTATGAGATGACCTCAGGTCCATTGATGATGGTTGGGATAGAACGCACACTTCTCTTCAGGATCCTGTTTGTTATTTGCCAAAACTGGTGGGAACCAAACCGCTGCTCAGCTACTTTGGATTTGACGGACTGAGCATATAGCTCTCTTGCATTTTTTTTTTTTTTTAACAAATAGTTGCCTTACGAATTGCATAACAACCAAAAAAATAACATTATGAAGTGTCATCTTCTTTTCTTTTAAGCAACAAGAACGACCCGTTTCTCGACTAGGTTGTGACTTGCGATGAAAAATGGATTCTTTCCAACCGGCGACACTCAGCTCAGTGTTGAGATATTGACGAAGCTTCACGATATTTCCTACAGCCAGATTTGCACCAGAAGAAGGTCATGTTGACTGTTTGCTAACTTGCAACTGGTCTCATTCATTAGTTTTTGAATGAAAACAAAACCATTACGGTGGAAAAGTACTGTCGACAAATGGATGAAAAGCATCAGAAACTTTGACAACACCGAGCATAAGCCTACAGAAAAGGCCTAATTCTTCTCCACAACAACGCCCATCTGCATGTTGCTAAACCGACTCTGCAGAAGTTGAAAAAAATTGAGCTATGAAACTGTTTCATCCGCCATACTCTCCAGATTTTTCACCAACTGAATATCACTTTTTCAAGCATCTCAAAAGCTTTCTGCATGAGAAATGCTTCCAAAACCTAAGCGATATCAAGAACGTCTTCAACAACTTCATCACCACTAGAACGCAAGATTTTTATGTTACTGGCATAAATACACTTGTTTTGTGTTGGCGAAAGTGTGTGGATTCTGATGGTGATCAATAAAATTTTGTTTAAATTGAGATATTTTCATCTGAATTTAAAAGTTAAAAATCGCAAGAACTTTCTTGTCAATCTGATATAAATATAGCAAATTCGAAGAAAAATTCATATCAGTATTTTTGTTTTTTGATATAAAATGAGAAAAAACTGACGGAATGTTAAGATATAAAAGATATCCGAGTGGAGATTTCTACTCCCTGCATTAAAAATTGAAATACCTGAAACAGACTAATACCGAAAAAATTAAAACTCCAGCTCATCTTGGATCATCATCATAGTGTTTCACTCTTGAGATCCATCGTCGGGCAGTATCCGAGACAACCCTCAGGTTCACGTCGAAGCATGCTTCACTTAGGAGATATTGTGAGAATGTGTGTAATAGTCTGCATGTCAGTGCCGCAGGGACACCAAACATTTAGTACATAGCCGACATGTGTAGGTTGTTCTGTGATTTGGCAACTTTGCTCGAACCCGATTGAGTGTTACTAACTTTTCCTGGGGGAGTTCAGAGCGTGCCGAGAACTCTTCTTTTGGCGCCAGAAAAGATCTGTTGTTGTCTTTGACAAATTGATTTTACCAATACAGGTGGAAGGACACTGGTGTTGTTCGTCCCAGGCCTGTGACAGTGGCAAAGCTCTTGCAGGATATTAACTCCAAGAATTTAAGTTACTAGGTTGGTACCAGTTAAACATTTCACAAATTGTTTATTGATGGAATTCAAAATATAATATCAATTTCTAGGAACACTAATCTGCTCATGAAATTAGAAATAGTGTTTTTTTGTTTGTTTGTTTGTTTTTTGGGTTTTTTTAGATATTTCCTTAAAAATCCTCAAATCCTTTATTAATTAGATTCAAAATGAAATAAATTAGTTTTTTATAATATTAGTTTATTTTTTAAAATAAATCGACACAAAACATCCGCATGAATTACACTGGTCAACAAATTTTTATTTTTTTTCTTTGGCAGACCATCTAGGAGTGTTTTCTGGGGTTTTGAAGGTCGCTGATTACGAATATACCATTGGTTTTGCCAGATTGGCTCTAGTTTAGAAGATACTGATAGACCCAAATAAGCCTAAACTGCTAAAATTCTCCCTGAAATACTTCAATATAGAAGCAGTAAATAATAATTTTCTGATATTATTGAATCATTACAATGACTATGTATATATTGAAGTATTTCAGGGAGAATTTTTATATAATTATTTATATAGGGAGAATTTTTATATAATTATATACTGTAATTACTTAATAACATGTTCCATAAATATAGTTGCAGTATAAATTAAACAGTAATTAAGAATTTTCTTTTAAATTCCACAGTTGAAAATGAGTTCCAGAGAGAAAATGAGTTCTAGAAGATGTTGCAGATATGAACCGGATGTCTTTTGTTACATCTGTGGACAGTATATGATGGCACAACAAAAGAGGAATATTACAGACTTTGTCAAGAGGGCGTACAAAGCATACTTCGATATGATACTTGGTGACCATAAATGGCTGATTTGTTTGGACTTGAAAATGGTGAATTTTCTGCTTGGTCAGCAAAGTGGGTACACAAAGTATCCCTGCTTTCTTTGTTTGTGGGATAGCAGAGCAAGAATCCAGCACTGGAGAAGGGAGAACTGGCCAGAACGAGAAAGTCTCGAAGTCGGCACAGCCAACGTCATCAATGAGCCTTTGGTACCCAGGGATAGAATCATCTTCCCTCCATTGCATATAAAACTAGGGCTCATGAAGCAGTTTGTTAAGGCGTTGAACAAGGATGGGGATTGCTTCAAGTAAATATGCAGGCAATTTCCAGGTCTTCCCATCGAAAAAGCTAAAGGTGGCATCTTCGATGGACCTCAGATTCGAACGCTCATGAGGGATTCTGACTTCACTAATCATATTAACACGGTTGAGTTAAATGCTTGGGTGTCATTCACAGATGTAGTGACAAACTTTTTGGGAAATCGCAAAGCTGACATTTACAAGCAATTGGTCCGTAAGATGCTTACTGCATACGGAAAACTAGGGGCAAATATGAGCATTAAAGTTCATTTCTTGTTTAGCCACCTCGACAGATTTCCTGGTAATCTTGGTGATTACAGTGAGGAGCAGGGAGAGAGATTCCATCAAGACATCAAAACAACGGAAGAGAGGTATCAAGGCAAATGGGATGAGCACATGATGGCAGACTACTGCTGGAACCTTTTGAGAGACTGCCCAAAAGTTGCTCACAAGCGAAAATCGTATAAACGTCAATTTTAGTTTTGTGAATAAAATATTGTTTTGTGTGTTCATTGTAACTAAGAATCTAATGTATAATGCTTTGCATTAATTTATGATATATAACTGATTATGTAAATGTTTTTTTTCACTTGGAGAATTAAAATTCAGCAAATTTTTAGCAAATTTTTTGTATATCCTCAAAATCTATGAAAAGTGTTCAGTTATAGGATAAATGAAATGATGTTATATCTAACTTAACTTGTTAGATTGAGATTTTACACTGTCTTTGTGCTTTAAGATTATCATAAAAATCAATATCTGACATTTATGCACTATTTAGCTGTTTTTTGTACGTTTAGCTATGGTCGCGAATGGGTGATTTCAGACAAACGACCCCCTGTGATATCTCAAAAACTAGAGCCAATTTGAAAAAACTAATGTCAGATTCGGATTCAGCGCCCTTGAAAACCCCAGAAACCAGTCTTACTTTGCCTGCCAAAAATATTGTGTTGACCAGTGTTATTGATGATATTCAAAATACAGTTTGACAACCAGGTCTATTAATATTTTACAGAGTGTGTAATAATCCTTCTAACTATTTTTTTTTTTTTAACTCAGGAAAAAAACGACTGCAAGCCGGGTAAAATATACTGAACATTGGACACGTGATGATTACATGAAGATGGGAGAGCAATTCAATCGAGAAACACTGTCCTTACAACTAATGTAAAAAAAAATATATATATATATATATATATAGAAGATGAACTGATGCTCTTAGTTTTCTTGTTCATTAGAATCAAACATATAACACGCTATACTAATATGATAGGTACAGTTTTAGTTTACACATATAATGGTTATTAATTAGTCGCTACCAAATCAATCCGACAATTAACGAAATCCTACCCATTCACTATGGAGGTCTCAAGATGCCTTCTACTTTAATAGATTATTTGCTTCAACAGCTAGCCTTTTTGGAATTCTTTCCTGCTCTCTGTCTGTACTGACATGCAGAAATGTAAATGTAGTATGAACAAGCATCTGGCTGCACAACAGCTCAGGATGCCCTCTATGAATCTGGTACTTAATTCATGGTATTCTCTTACGTTTCAGTGACAATGCACCTTGTTTAGGATGAATAAAATTTAAAAAAAAGAATATGAATAAATAAAAATTCTTTGAAATACAATTGATCATCATCATCATCATAATTTGATTTAACATCTGTTTTACATGCTGACAATCATTGGCTGCCTTTTAGAAATTGACTTTCAAATTAACCTATCTCTGGCCAGGTCTTTATTCATATTTTTCTCAATTTCATCTTTATCCCTTCCTTTGCCTACTATTTCTACTGTTCTACATCTACTAACTTAATCATTTTATTCATTCATTCAATGGGGCCATATTATTTAAGTCTCCTTTCTGCACACATCTACCTATACTGCTCAAATTTAATCTTCCTCTCGGGTTATAATATCTAAAACTGTCTAAGATTCATACTACACATCCACCGTATAATTTTCATATATTTTCTCACCATGCAACTCCTGTCCCCAGCCCTCACTGACCAAGTTTAACTTACATACATGATGATATTTCATACACATGCCTGATAGACTCTTCCATTGCCAACAGTGTTAATGCTCTGCTATTTCACAAAATTTTCATATTTTAAAAATCACTTAGAAACAATTACTTGTTCAATTTTTAGCAGAGTGTTCAGTGTACTATATGAGTTTAACATAAAATAGTACTCTAATGGATTTTTCGATTGTTTTTAGAAAAATCTCCATTAAGAAAAATGAATCATAAGTTCTTGTTGTGACCCGGAAGGATCACTAAGGAAAATACTGACATGGATATGGGTTAGAAAAGGTCATTTGTATTGAAACAAAATAGAATATACAAAGAGCACGCGTTGTAGCACATACTGCCAAAATGGCGTACTATGAGACTACACAGACCACACCGAGAATCGGTACCTTTCGGTCTATTTATACAGTTCAGAAGAGTTGCATGGGTGATTCTACACAACAGTTTTTTAATAATTTTAAAAATAGTCTGCAAATTTAGTAATAAATCGTTTTAAGTACATTTTAAGTACCAAGGTTTTGTTTAATATTAAAATTTTTAATTCTTCATATTTTTTCTTATTATGAATTGAATTTTTTAAGAAAACTATTCAATCATCAGCCTTCGGTTACCATGTTGTATTGTTAGATTTGTCACAATAAAATAAAATTATTTCAAAGTGTCTATTTACAAGTAAAAAATGACTTTCACAAACTTCCTGTATAACAATTTAAAAATTAAATCTTCCAAAAGTAGGGGTCAGGTTGATTTAACTTAGAAAGGACTGGTTCATTAGAGTTTTGTTATGTACGAACTTTGATGTTATCTTATTAAAAGCTTCGTGCGTCTCTGAAGATAATAGGATTGTTGACTATTTAGGAGTTCGCTTACGAAGACAAGTTGATTTCCTCATACACAACTAACACACACAAAAGATTGTTTTATTTTTTAAGAAAAAAAGTAAAAATGCATCATCAAACATAAAATAAACTCAAATAATAAAAGCTTTAGAGATTCATCTTTGATGATATGACACAAACAAGATAATAAACAAAGTCTGTTGTGTTTGTTTGTAATTCTCATTTCAATTTGATATTTGCAGTTATTTTGGCCATAAAAGAAAAATCATGACAGAAAACAAGAAAATAACAAATAAGAAGCGTGGCTAAAGAAAAGTTGTTTTGCAACCAGAGTAAAAAAGAGAAGGAAAATTGAAATATTATATATATATATTCCTCAAAAGGCTTAATACATCTCATGACATTATTAGGATTGCAAAGAATAGTGTTTAGTTGAAAATAAGTTTTGTTACATTTTAAGCAAGAAAAAAAAATACTTTTGTTTACTTGAAGTTCACAAAAGCGGATTTGCATGCTGTTCTAAAATATATAAAATTGTATAAATAATAATAATAATAATATATATATATATATATATATATATATATATTAGTCTTCCAAAGGCTTAATATCATCATCGCCTCACATGAGTAAAATTTAAAAACATTTTCCTATTCATTATGTGTATATATAGTAGTGCACAGGAACGGATTTGTGTCCTAAAATAAACATTAAGAAATTACTACAAAATATGATGGTTCATGATAAATTTGGTAAATAGTATGATCCAAAAGTACTCAATATAAAATAGAGCAGTTATAATGACGTTAATAATTTGAACAAAGAAACGGAATCGTTATTGACAGTTGTACAAAATAGTATGATCAAACTACATAACTGCCAAGATAGACAAAACCTAGCAAAAAAAACGTAAATGTAGACTCTGTGGACAAAGAAACAAAGTAGTAAACCACAGTATAAGTGAATGCCGTAAACTAGCTCAAGACGAATACAAAAATAGACATTAATGGGTTTGGACGGTGATTCAATGGGAACTATACAAATCCATACACTTTGAACATTCAGAGAAATGGTACGAGTGAAAACCAGAACTTGTATTAAAAAATAATAGAAATGAAAGATAGAAATAAAACTCGATAAATTCCTACAATAAAAATACCGGAAATGATAATAATCAATAAAAAAAAAATAAGATAAAAACAGCCAAAGAATAGCTTTCGTTGTTCAAGCAGAATACATGCAGAAACTGAAAAAGGCCGAAAAAAAACTAAGTAAATGTATGACTCTTGCTAGAGAACTAAAGGTAATATAATACATGGAGAAAATGACTGCAACACCAATAATTATAGAAAAACTCTAGGAAGAGTTTGAAAAACTTTTTTTTTAAATACAAGGAAAGGAAGGGACTGACAATATATAAATGACAGCAATGATAAAAAACATCAATATTAAGAACAATCCTAACATGTGGAAACCAAACTACATATTCAGGTGACAGCGACCAAAATCAATTGAAATAGAATAGCACTGCATACATACAACTAATAAAAATTAAGTGAATGTTTGTCTTTTAACAGAGGCGAGTGTATGCAAGAGAGTAGATCAAGAATCTGTCTTTGACCCAGTTCTGTTTCGTTTGCATATTGATGATCTCCAAGAAGACTCAGCTGAAAAGGTACTACTCTTTGTAGATGATGTGAGACTGGTCTCACCTAGACGGAATTATGGTCAACTTTAGGATAATCTGGACGAGTCGAGATCTTTGCTGTCACCTACAGAATATACAAAATCGTCACTTTGTTCTCAATAGAAGAAAAACAGCATTTTGTTTGTTTCTGAACCGTGTAGCAACCTACTGGAGGAAGTCATGACGATGTCTATCATATCCAGGTTTAAAGCACCTTTGGACAAACATTCAGACTATATGTGAATGTAAATAACTTCTGTATTTTTACATAGCTTGTTGAACTTCTTTTATTTTTGTCCCCTCCCTGTTAAATTTGATTTGATTATGGATAGAAATATCAAGACGAATCCAAGGGAATTATATTCCGACTTCCTGTCGTGGAATACTCTGACTGTTTACGTTCATTGATTTGGTATTTTCAAGTACTTAATTTCCCTCAATTTCTGTGTTAATTTCTGATCGTCTGGAGGTAGAATACCAGCATACGAAATTAAGGGTAACCGATTGCATTCTATTTCCCGACTGGTAGTAATCATCATTTCCTACACTGATGATTGCTTAAGCATGAAACACCAGTGCCTGTGGGTATAAAATATAATTATTAATATTTTAAAAATATCATCTTTTATATATATATATATATATATATATATATATATATATATATATATATATATATATATGAGTAAGAATTTACCTTAGAAAATTATTTCAAATGCTTTGTATTTTCATGAAATGTTACAGGCGGCTTCAATTATTTTTAGTGTCATTCAATTCATGAACTAACAAATCCTATTTCATTTACGGCATATACATTACAAAGGAGCACTAAACTATCTATTTCTTTTTTAAGATTAATAACACTAAAATCATAATTTAGGTAGTTTAATAAGATTTTTTATTTACTATATAAATGTAATTAAAAATAAATGGTTCATAAAGCATTTAACATTTACAAATTTTTGGTTTGTTGTTTTGTAAACAACAAACTAAAAACTTGTAAATGTTAAATGCTTGATAATCGTTTGTTTTCTCATCGATTACACAACAAGGAAAAAAATTTAGTTGCAAATAACTTTTCTGTTGAGGATTTATTGTTTGGGGTCGTTTCCTAATAGTTTCAATGTCTGTGGATTATCTCCATATTAGCAAGGACCAAATTGGGATCGTTTCATTAGCGATAGAATATGGAATGAAAATTGAGAAAGGCAACAAACTTTTTATTTTGCGATGAACCTTATTAATTTGCATAAAGTCCGAGGTTAGAAAAATAACATCGACAATGTCAGTTATGGAGGTGAGAAATTAACATTTCTAAGTTTTTGTTTCCGTTTGTCCACCGCCAACAAGAAATATACGCTGAGTTATTGTTCCAGCCTTTGAATAGACCAGCGTTTTATATTTTTTTCACGTGAGTCAAATCATTTTAATAATTACATATCGCTGAACGCCAAACAAAACAGCAACAGCCATTACTCACTTAGTAAAGAAAAAGAAACAAGATTCTGACCAACAATACTAAATTAACATACCAGGCCTGCGCGCTCAGAACGTTTTTCTACAGCAGTGGATCACTCTCACCAAAAAAACAAAAAAAAACAAAAAACTTAATACTTTTCACCTGCACAACCTTTGGAGAATCCTGGGAATCACTTGGTAAGACCACATTTCGAGCAAAAACATCCTTCATCAGCCAGACATCCCAAGCATGTTTGCTGTGCTCACCTAAGAGCAAGTCTATGGTTTGGCAATGGCAAGCATATGGACGATGGAAGGATCTCTTATCTATATGGCAAACTTGCAACTGAGGATAGTTGGAATAGACCCAGAAGACCACAGCCACTAGAGAAATGCTGAGTAATGAGAAAAGAAGATACCAACAATAAAGAGAAAATAAAGCATAAACGACAGAAGGCTGCAATAGAACTCTCAGAAGCAGAACCCACTGACATCTGTAACATCTACAACATCTGATCCAGGATAGATTTACATAGTCACAGCAAATGCTGTATTTCAGCAATAAACTATTCTGAGGCACAGAATTCCATATTCTCTTCTGAGATATATATAACAGGAAAAAAAAATATGATTGCTAATGTTCACAATAAAACTCATCAAATCATAGAATTGCATTAATAATTTAATTTTACATATAAAAATTATTATCATTTCTGATAATCTAAAATAAAAAGCACCATTGACTTTTTATTTTGAATGAATGATTTCTTTTCAAATATAGTGTCTACCTCTCTATTTTCCCCATTTTTTTCTTTCACCACTTGAAATGGTTTGATCCAAAGGCTAGAAAAAAAGGCATGCATTTTACATGCTAACTTTTCTGTGGCTGGATAGATTTATATTTTTCATACACATTGATCTTTATTATATAGTAGAAGAATACAAACAGATAATCTAATTCTGCTAACTTGAAAAGTTAATCACATTTTTCATGGTCATCAGACGTTAAACATATGATGATGATAAAAAGGCTTTCTTTATGAAAAGGATTACTTTTTATTTCGAGATATTTCTTTATATTTTAATATATTTACTTTGATGAACTAATTGCACTTGTGCCTTCCCAACCAAAATATCTTTGACTTACCCAACTAGCAACAAAATCCTCCTTCACTATAGCAATCCCTTAAAACCGGAAATTTTTTTACTCTAAAAGCATCTTTCCTCAGATTTTTCATTTAGAAATTATTATTTTTTGATGACTTACAGAAACAAAATCTTGATGTTTGATTTAGAGTGTAGAATTTCTTTCTGCACACATTTCGAGCAAGCGTTTTTTTTTTTGTGTGTGTTTTTTTTTTGTTTTTTGCTATTTACTTTGTCCCTTCCACTCATCATTTAATGTTTTTTGAATGGAGACTAGAAAAGGGCACATTTTTTACTCGCTAATTTTTGTGTGACAGGATGGATTTATATTTATTTCTATACAAAAGCAACATATTGTATTTATGCATTTTGTATTTTATTTATGCTTTTAGAGTTCCCTAACCATTGCTACTCGTTTCCCTTACCTCCTTACCAACCTGCAAAAATATCAATGTAATGTGAAAAAATATCTTTTTCAAGTCTTCACCTAGTTGTCCTTATAAATTTGTCACTTATCACAGTAGCTCCTTATGTTTTAGTGAATATATGTCTACTTTGGGGTTTATATGAGTAAAATATAATTAAAATGAAACAGAATCGCTAACCTGATAGATCTCACTTTGTCAACCAAACTCTAACCTTTGTCCCCTCGATGAAATGTTGCATCACTGTGCTTATTTTACAAGTATTTTGATGGAATTTGCTCTGACGAACTCCAAGCCTTTGTAACCCCTCGATGTAAATACTCCTGACAAACCAGACAAGCAGCAAAATCCCACCCCTATACAGTAGAGACCTAGATGTCAGAAACCCTAATAGTTTCTTCCCTCGAACTACTAGACTGGAATTTCCTTCTGGACTCCTGCTTCCCTGATTGTACTGGCATGCAGAAGTTCACGTGTAATGTCAACAGACATTTTGCTGCTCAACTCCCTACATAGTTTTTCTGCAAATTGTGTCCCAAGTAGTAGCCTCCTACATCCATGTGGCACTGTGTCTTGTTTGAGGTTAAATAACAAGAAAAAACAATCTATTAAACGCGTTCCTTTCAACTGATGATTTGGATACTGAAAATACACTTGGTTAAAAAATAACCATTAATGACTAATGTTGAAACATATATTCTTAGTGGAATATTTTAAGAAATCGATGAAAAGAAATAGAAGTGCAAAAGAAAGCAGACACACCTTAGCTCAGAGTTAAAAACTCGCGTTACTTAACAAAATGTGAACGACATAGACATGAAGAGAAACGAACAAGGGAAGATATGCATTTTTGTTATGAATAAAATAAATAGTTATTTTTTCTAAGAAATATACGTGTAACCTTTTGCATGCCCTTTCTCAAAAAATGACGAAAATAAAATATTATTCTTCCTCATCATATTCATAGAAAATTATAGAATTATGTCAGTAATTTAATTTTTCATTTATAAACTACCTGTATATACCCGGCATTGATAGATTGAACATATTAGCGGGCGAAGAGTTTAGTCATACTATTTAAGATACACTGAATATTCTAACTTTTTATGATTTTCCTGAAAGTGAAACACAATGGATTTATTGAAGTATAAAACACATTCATTTTTGTCTATTAAAATTAAACGGGAAATAACTTTCATAGTTTAAAGGGGAAATAACTCTCATGGCTTAAATAAAAAAAATAACTTACTGCTGTTTTTAAAGGCCACTGGTGTCAGCTAATAATAATTAAAAATAAATTAAATAAATCAACTTAAAAAAAATATTTCCAAATAAAACAAAACAATTCTATTTCAACAAACCATTAATAACATCGAGCTAATTATTAAAATAGATTTTCTTTAATGTAATATGCAAATAAGGTTACTTCTTGAATGTAGATTTCCTTTGTATAAATAATATATAGAGAAATGAGGCTGGAATGAAAGTGTGTAAATGTCAGTTTTCAGTATGAAAATTAATTGGTGAAACGGTGTACATTTTGTACATAGTAATCAAAAGGTGAACGAACACACAGAGAGTAGAACGACTTTATTATAATAGATTATTATTCTTTTCCATAACTTACAAAAACTTGATTTTTTATTTCATTCTGCATTCATTTCAAGCAGCTGTTTTAGTTTTTATTTATTTATTTATTTACTAGCAGTTCAGACCGGCTTTGCTCGGGCCCTATCTACTGTTCATAACTTGCCCTATGTGTGAATACCCTTTATGGAAAATCTCAAATGTTTAGACCAGAAACTGTCCGAGTAATTTGGTACAGACCGTAGAGATAATTTTTAAAAAATTTGATCCAAATTTTGACCCCTGTAACATTTATTGTTTTTGTCTCAAATCAAAATAAAAAGTTTGATCCATGTCCAAGTTACCTACATTTAAGATTTCAAGTGTTTAGACCCAGAATTGACGAAGGAGTTTGGTAGAGTCTGCAAAGGTCAACTCTTTAAACTTTGACCTTTTGGCAACAAGATTTTCACCCAAAAACTGATTAAAATGCTTGCCGCATGTCTGAATACCCGTTATGTAAAATTTCAACTGTTTAGACCAAAAATTGGTTGAGTAGTTTGCTAGAGACCGCCAAGGTCAAATCTTTTGAACTATGACCCCTTTACAGCTCAAATTTTCGTCTCAAACCGATTAATAAGCTTGCCCTATATCTGAATACTCTTTATGTAAAATTTCAAATATTTAGATCAGAAACTGGTTGAGTAATTTGGTAGAGATCGCAGAGGTCAAATTCTTTTTTAATTTGACCCTAATTTTGAACCGTTAACATTGATTGTTTTTGGTCTCAAATCAAATTAAAAGTTTGACCCATGTCCAAGTAACCTACATTTAAAATTTTAAGTGTTTAGACCCAAAATTGGTGGAGGAGTTTGGTGGAGTTTTCATAGGTCAAATCGTTAAACTTTGACCCCTGGAGAGCCAAATTTCTGGCCGAATACCGATTTAAAAGATTTTTCCACATCTCAGTATTCCTTATGTCAAATCTCGAGTCTGTAGACTGAAAATTGACAGAGTACTTTGGTAGGAAAATGTACACACACAGACACACACACAATTTCACTTTTATAGATATAGATTTTTTTTTTTTTTTTTTTTTTTTTTGCTATTTACTTTGTCGCTTCCAATAATCACTTTTTTTTTTTTTTTGTCTGGAGACTAGAAAAGGGCCCAATTTTTACTCGCTAACTTTTGTGTGACAGGATGGATTTATATTTATTTATATACAAAAGCAGTATACTGTATGTACGGTAGAGGATGGCTTGGAATATTTTAATCGAAAAAAAAAAAAAAAAAAAGAAAAGAATGTTATTCTGAGACCAAATTAATTTTTGTTTTATTTATGCTTGACAAGAAGTGGCTTTTACGTGACGTCATACTAAACCCGTTTTTTTTTTTGTTTTTTTTTAAACTGCTGGAATAATTGGAGTGCTGAAAATACATTAGGTCCAGCTATTGTAATGCAATTTTAAGATGACACGCAGGAGAGGGATACAGGGCAGATAGTGATCGAAAAGAAGTTATAATGACAACTTCATTATTTATTCATGAGTTATTTTTCTTCTTTTGCGTTCTTTGTTTGGCAAATTCTCATTTTTCTCTTTATAGTTTCGATGAGTCTTATTTTTTCCTGACACTTTCCATCTCCCAAAAGCAATTCCTCCGTACCATAACTTATCCAACAAGCACATCTTCCACCGATGATAAGCTCCAACTAATTTGCAATCGAGAAATAGCGCGAGAGAAATATATACAATTTGGCGATGGGAAGCCCAGAATACACCAGGAAAATTGCTTATATGAAGAACGAAGATGACAAAGTGGATAAAAGAAATAAATAGCAAAAAAAAACATAAACAAAAAAAAAAAACAGAATTTGTCAAGCGAAACAGCGAAAGAAGAACAAAAAGATAAGTACAAAAATAAAGAGTAGATAAATAATTACACAAAAAGTAAAAAAAAAAAAGCACCGAACTATATAAGTAACATAAATAAATGAAACTAATAAAATTTGATTGTTCGGAACTTATAGGATTCTTGTCCACCATTTCCTATTATTTCTCCCTTAAAGGCACAGTCTTAATTAAATTCATAAATACCATGCATTATTTCGAGATATTGTGCCATGATTATCAGACCAGTTACAATAATGAGACAATATATTTTTCCTTTATAGTGTAAGCTATCATCATCGCTATTATTATTATCCCTAAGTTAAATATAAAATATAAGATGAAGGAAATGCGTAATCTACCAGATATATTACAGTTTAATCTATTATAATATGTAGAAAAATAAATTATAATAAAATAATTCACGTAACTTGTTCTCTTTTTATAAATAGAGAATCGGTTTTGAATGTGTGACTTTGTAGGGTGGTCGGTTTTCAATAAATGATTTTGTAGAGAAGGGGATCGGTTTTCTATATACAATTTTGTAGAGAAGGGGATCGGTTTTCTATATACAATTTTGTAGAGAAGGGGATCGGTTTTCTATATACAATTTTGTAGAGAAGGGGATCGGTTTTCTATATACAATTTTGTAGAGAAGGGGATCGGTTTTCTATATACAATTTTGTAGAGAAGGGGATCGGTTTTCTATATACAATTTTGTAGAGAAGGGGATCGGTTTTCTATATACAATTTTGTAGAGAAGGGGATCGGTTTTCTATATACAATTTTGTAGAGAAGGGGATCGGTTTTCTATATATGATTTTGTAGAGAAGGGTGTCGGTTTTCTATATACGATTTTGTAGAGAAGAGTGTCGGTTTTCGTTATACAATTTTGTAGAGAAGGGTGTCGGTTTTCGTTATACAATTTTGTAGAGAAGGGTGTCGGTTTTCGTTATACAATTTTGTAGAGAAGAGTGTCGGTTTTCGTTATACAATTTTGTAGAGAAGGGTGTCGGTTTTCGTTATACAATTTTGTAGAGAAGGGTGTCGGTTTTCGTTATACAATTTTGTAGAGAAGGGGATCGGTTTTCTATATATGATTTTGTAGAGAAGAGTGTCGGTTTTCTATATACGATTTTGTAGAGAAGGGGATCGGTTTTCTATATATGATTTTGTAGAGAAGGGTGTCGGTTTTCGTTATACAATTTTGTAGAGAAGGGTGTCGGTTTTCGTTATACAATTTTGTAGAGAAGGGGATCGGTTTTCTATATATGATTTTGTAGAGAAGGGTGTCGGTTTTCGTTATACGATTTTGTAGAGAAGGGTGTCGGTTTTCTATATACGATTTTGTAGAGAGGGGAGTCGATTTTCTATATACGATTTTGTAAAGAAGGGGGGTCGGTTTTCTATATACGATTTTGTAAAGATGTGTGTCGGTTTTCTATATACGATTTGTAGAGGGTGATCGGTTTTCTATATACGATTTTGTAGAGTGAGGGGTCGGTTTTCTATATACAATTTTGTAGAGAGGGGAGTCGGTTTTAATACGTCAATATTTAGATGGTCGATTTTTAAAATATGGCTATTTTGGTTGTCAATTTTCTGATAGACAATTATTTATGTAGCATCGGTTTTTCGATACATGATTATTTATGTGTGACGGTTTTCAATATATTCAAATCAGGTCACTTTTCAAAAATACTTATAACACACTGGGATGGTGCAGTGCTACGTTTCCTATGGAGACATAGCACCGTACCACCCCCAAATTATTATAGAGAATCTGTTTCAAAAGCTAATATGCATTACACTCTAGTGGATGTAAAATATATCAAGAGAAAATTTTATAAACTTTTTGTAAATAATTTTCACATCCTATATAAACTGGTCACAGACTTTTGATCCATTGGCCCTCATCGCCCATCAACTAAAAATTATTCAGAACAGATGGTTTGTTTTCAAAATTTGATATTTTTAAAATACTCTTAAGGATGGGGTGTGCACGTTCAGAAAATTTGTTGACCAGTTTTCATGTGATATGCGCTGTATTTATTTTGATCAATACACATATTTTTCTGCATTTACAGTTAAATTTACACTGCAACAATTTATAGTTTGTAAAAGAAACATTAGATGTTCTGGCACGGGATTTGATACAAAAATATACAATTTAGATCATGATAAATCCACCAAGCCAAATGACTTGTATTACTACGACTAAATCTGGAACTGCTGAACTCCAAAATGTTTCAAGTATGCAGGACTTTTAGAGGAAAACTAGAAATATATGCTTATCCATTTACTTGTCTTTTCCCGAGAGCAAAGTTAGATACAAGGCAGTTTTTAATGTGGGAATAATTTCACCTTACTTAGAGATAGAACTCTGGATTGGGACAAAAATGAAAATTGCATCAGTCTAGAAAGATTTCTTCTTTACTTTTAGGATAGAACAGATACTACTTTCCAAAAATGAATATTTAAAACAAATTAGGCATAAGTCCATCAAAAGTATGGGGAAAATGATGTCCTACTCTTAACCAGAATCATTGCCGTCATCACAATACCACGTTTAAACTAGGGATCGTTCTGTTTAAGATAACCTCAAACTGATTGGAAATTTTTATTCTTTATCAATATATTTAAATACAAAAATTTCGTTAAAACTTTGTCTTTACAAAAATTTTATACAACGTTTTTATCTCGGGCTAAAGACTGAAAAGTGTGTATATCCTATAGTGTTCCATTTCTACATATGATAGTATTCTATAACATTGCTCAAAGGTTTTGGTTGGGACTGTAAAACTTACAAGTATGTTATAGCTTAGATTTTACATTTGTAGCAACCACGTGTTCTCATATATCATTTGTTACTTCTGAAATAAAGGGGATAACATATGCATGCATTGAAAGAAAGTAAAACCCTCAATAATGAAGAGACAGTCGAATTAACATACAAACGTAAAAGATGTTTCAGAAGGTTTGAAATGGTGAATATTATTCTGATTACTGTTCTCATCTCGCATGTAATTCTTACAAAAGTTTCTGTCTGTGTACTACTTATATTACACTGTAACGACCTCAGAAATAAAACAATTTATTTTATCACACAAAAAGACATTTTCGTATCCAAAAATTAAGAACTGCTAGCTTTACTTCTTTCTCTCTCGCTCTCTGACATGCAAGAAAATGCGAAAGACACGTGTGAATTTGCTCTGTAGAAAAGTTGACAATAAATAATAAAATTAAATGCTAATATTCGTTACATTAATTCATCACGCTTCTTTGGAATAATATTCCATAAACGTAACACATTGCCATTGCTCAATGTTGTAAGCAATAGAAGATTACTTTATATTATATGGATGGTAGGAGTTGGCTGTTAATACACGGATGGCCTGGACTCTCGATTAATGTGAGTTATCAACACATTGAGAACGGACAATTGGTTATTGCTCCTTATTTATAGTGAACTGTAACGGCAATACATATTAAGAGGATATAGATAGCTTAACCGCTCCCCCACTCCTATGAAATAACTATCCATAAAGCATGAGCTCAGCAACAAGAAATCTGGATCAAACATCAAGGGATACCATCTAAAAACTATTCATTGTCTGTTTATAATATTGGAAGAGTTTGTCTGAAAAAAATATTCAAAGAATATATAATCCATCAGGACAGTGTTCAGGAGCGACTTAACTTTCTTACAGCAAAAGTTATGATTAAGAAATGTGTATGCAAAAATATACAAAGGTGAGACATTTCGCTCACTAAAAGTAAGAATATAATACCGGAAGGTCAAGCCGTAGCACATGGAGATAGTGGAAAAGGGGTAAAGCTGACAACATACAGCGAGAAAAAAAGGGAACTATCTACTTTATGAGATGAAATAAAAATTATAAACAAAAGAAGAATGGTGGAGAGAAGGACAACTCAAAGAAACACCATATATCTTAGATCATTTTCACACAATTAGATGTAATATAAAACATAATACAGTATGGGAACCATTAACTATGAATAATAGTTTAGAATATCATTTTTAAAAATTTCATACATAGTAATTAGCAGTAATATATAGTAATAACTAAGACTGCACATCTTAAACAAGAGTAAACTCAAGTTTCCTAAAAATTATATAAGAATTGTTCATAAGAATCTGTAATATAACAGCTATATAATGCTCAGTGACAGTCTTTTGAAGGTTGAAATCCAGAACAATTACAGAAACATGTAATGAGGTATATAATGATATACATAGGGATAGGATCACAGATATATTTCCCATAAAGAGAATACATTAACTATATTAGTCCAAATTAAAATCAAATCAATAAACAAACATATATTGCTGAGCTCAGAGGTAGAGATATCTGCTTTTGTCATATATAACTTAATGTCACTATTTGTTGGAGTGTTTTGCGAGTCCATGAAAAGCTACCAGAAAAAGGTACCTGGCAGGTTTGTCAAAATCATACAAAGACAAAATAAGACTATTTGGGGAGAGTGAATCTCCTCAGAAATATTATAGGAATTTACTATATTGAATAAAATCGACTGATAATATCTACAAAACATGCAGCAGGTATTAGCAGGTAGTGTAACCATATTGAATGCATATATGGCATTTATGTTGCTGTGTTTTGTTCTAGACGGGAGAAATCGTCCCATTTTTATTAAGTATATGTACCCGTGTAAGGTCTGTGGGAGAGACCTCCAGCAAAGTGCGCAATTATAAAGAAAATAAGAATATAAGAGTGTAATATTTATTAATATTTGCGTTACAGAAGTTCATGACAACATCGGTACCGTCGGTTTCAAATCCAAAAAACAAAGAAACTAGTCTCTGGTCGTTTATATAGGTCCCTCTTCAGCTTCTGTTTATATCTGTCTCCCTTGCATGCTAACATGGAACTGTGTTGTTTACAATTTTCGATCTTATTTTTATTCTTATTTTGTAATCCCTTGGTCCTCTTTATTTTGAATTTGAAACCGACGGTACCGATGTTTTTCTTATATTCTGTAAAACACACACATATATCTTTTTTTATTAGTTGTCCTGAGAGTGTTTTGCCAGTCTTCTATGAAGTGCATCCAGTCTTGTAAATAAAGCAATCATTTACCTTCCATCAAACGCCTCATCTATCATCTATGCTTTTACCTACTGACATCTATCACTTGCCTCTCCGTTTCTGTCTCGCTCTCTACCCTTTCTACTTCACCTTCAATCGAAATATCTATACGAAGGCACCTAACCGTCTATCGTTTTTCTCTTAATCATTTATGAGAAAGGGAAAATAAAAGCAGAAAGTTCTTTCTTTTCTCCGTTAATCGAGTTGTATCTTGTTCAGGAAATTCGTTTGGGTTGCAGCCATATTTCGATCGTCATACGTCTTCGTCCGAAAACATTTTGCCTAGTTTCAGGCAACGCAACTGCGTCTCTCGCCATTTCTTTACACCTTGATTTATTCAACAAATGTTTTGTTGGAGACAGAAGGGTGAAGAACAAGAACAGGAGTTCTTAAGATGCGTCCATTCAACGTATCTGATTTGCTATGAATATGTTATTTCAAACTTATGCATGACAGACGGATCGATTGAACCAATTAGCTATTCAACAGACAGACAGAGACTCTAACAGAGATGTGTGGACCCATCTAAAAATAATGTGTTTCACGTTAAAATGTTTCGGAATTTTTTTTACATGAGAATTAATAATTGAGAGGAACTATAATGGCAGAACGTTCCTCAGTGGAAAGTTTTCAGGAAGTTTGAGACAAAATAGAGACAGAGAGACGCTGATTGAATAAAAATAGAAAGAGGAAGGTAGTTACAGAAAAAAAGAGAGAGACAGTGACTGGGAAAAGAAAGTGACTGAGGAAAAGAGAGAGTGACAGAGAAGAAGAGGGAGATGGCGACAAAGAAGAAGAGGGAGACAGTGACTAAGAGAAACAAAGAAATAGATAGTAAATGAGAAAAACAAAAAGAGAAAGCGACTTAAAGAAAAAAGCGAGAGAGACTGTGACGGAGAGAAAAAAAGAGAGAGGTCAAAATGATTATCATTCTCTCTCCTGTGATCTTGAGTAAGTGATACTATGGGGAAAGAGATGGCTTGTTAATTTTAATGCATCTAAAACCTAGTTTTTATCTTTACATCATCAACGCTCTGATCCCCATCTGGCATCAATTGAAATGAATGGCTCTCATCTTCGGGAGGCCTCATGTTTTGACAAACTTTTGAGCTTGACCTTTACTCTTGATCTGAAATGCAACACATACATTAAATCCGTTGCCAAGGGCACTGGAAAAATGGTGCGATCTTTCTATGGATTCAGTAGATATCTCACTGCTGATGCAATTCTCTATCTATATAAGAGCCAGGTACGTCCAAGGATGGAGTACTGTTGCCTTCTGGGCAGGAGCTGCTAGAAAGGACTTATCCTACCTTGATAAAGTTCAAAATAGACTTTGTAGCCTCGTAGATGTCCTTTTCTCTTCCCTGCAACCTCTTTCTCACAGAAGAGATGTTGCGAGTTTGTCTCTGCTTTATTATTTTCATGGTAAATGCTCGACTGAGCTTCAATCTATGGTCCCCTCTCTCCAAACTTTCACAAGAAACACTCGTCTAGCAGAAAACACTATCAATAATTTCCCCCACTCTTTATCTGTGCCTAAACCTAGACGTAGATGGCATGAACAAAGCTTCTTGCTTAGAACTGCACGCCTGTGGAATTGTCTTCTCTTTTCCTGCTTTCCAGCTGACTACAATATGATTGTCTCCAAGTCTAATGTAAACAAGTTTTTGATGAGCCGTTCCATATAAGTTAACACACTTACCGAATTTCCATTCCTAACGATTACTTTATTGTCCAATTATCTACTGTACACTCTTCAACCCTTATCCTCGAGTGGCCTCTTGGCCTTGATAAGTGGTGATACCTATGTGAAAAAAATGTTTAACGCTCGTTTTATGTGCTGTCTTGCGTTGGATGGCGTCTTTATTTACCCCGCCCCTTTTCTTGCTTGGCCACCCTTATCACATCCTTTCATGTTATTTTTTTTTTTTTGGCCTTCCACTGTAATCTGAACCTGCTACTTTAATTGTTCTACATACAAGAACTCAGCCATACTTTAAATGTAGTCATACTATTGAAGTTTCCTATTTTGCATATATCTTATACTGACCAGATTTAATCTTCCTCTGAGATTCTCAGATCTAGGCTTCTATTTAAGGCTTACGCTTTATCGCATCATTCTCATATCATTCCTTTCAATGCAATACATATTCTCAACCATCACTGATATGTTTCACTTATATACATCAACGGCGAAAACACGCCAAATAAACTCTTTCCTTGGCTGATAGTGGAACGTTCTGCTTGTTAGAAATGGCAGAAATCCCCAGAACTTATTTCATCCACTCCTAACATGAAATCACATTCACACCTGTTCCTTCCTATGCTCCAATGATATCAATGTACCAAAACATAAGCAACCACGACAGTTTTGCCATCCAGATATACTTTCTCTACATTCAAGTTCTCATCCATCTACATTGGATTATACTTCTTGCACACAAACTCGTTATGATCTCCTGCCTTACCTGTAATTCCACAGAATGTTTTGTGCGCACATGCTACAAAAATTGAGTTGCACCGACTTCCATTCCACAAACCGATGATGGAAACTTTTCTTTCTTACTACAGCCACTGATCATCTCTTCAGTTTTGGTAAAGTCACTCTCAGAACTTTACTTTCTACAGCATTTCTAACTTGCTAAGTAGTCTTTCCACTGTTTAACAACGAACCAAATCCTCAGCATCTCTTCTGAACAACCTGTATAAAACTCCCTAGACAATGCTTCTAAGACACAGATGAAAAGTAACAGACTCAATCCAAAACCATGATGTACTCCTATTTTAACATTAAAGCTGCCACTAAATTCACTTTTCGTTTCCAATCCAACACAATGGCCGAGAGACAAAAAAGAGAGGGGAAGACATTGACCGAGAGACAAAAAAAAGGAAGAGAAGGCATTGTCTGCGATAAAAAAGGAGACATTTAACCAGAGAAAAAAAGGGAGACCAAGAAACAAAAAAAAAAAGACAGAGAGAAAGAAATATTGAAAGAGAAAAAGATAGGGAACAGTAACGGAGAGAGATGTAAAGAGAGAGATAGAGAGAGAGAGATGTAAAGAGAGAGAGATGTAAAGAGAGAGAGAGAGAGAGAGAGAGAGAACTATAGAAAAAAGAGGCAACTAGTGACCGAAACAAAAAAGATAGATCATAACAAATGAATAGTGATTATTTAAGATATAAAAACTGGATAAAAAAGAAAGAGAAAAGGCGATATATAAAGAGAAAGATGGAGCAAATGAGTGAGAGATATAATATACTGATTACCATGAAAAATAATGAAATATGAAACTAAGAGATGCATTGAAAAACAAACTATTGAAAAAAATGGAATCATCGAAATAGCCACTTAGAGACAAACTACTACTGTTCAATCCCTGAAGCATATAGACTGCTAGAATCATTATAACCTTTTTTCAAATATTCATATAGAGCATTGATAATATATCTAAAAATATTCCTTTAATTCTGACCCTTTCTAAGTATACATACATCTAATAAAGCGGTTCCTGAAATAAGATATCAATTTACGTTCAAAGAAGAAAACTAAAAGTTTATTTAAACGCTAAGTAAAGAGTTACCTCCCCCTCTCTTTAAAAACTATTTTGTTTTGAAATCTTGTTTAATTAACTTCCGTTCTTGCCGGCTATCTTTGGTGAACTCACGTAATTTAATTGTCCACTGTCGTCCGTCTTGTTATTAAGCCAAAATGGCTCCTTATTGATTATCATCTATATTTAACTTACCTCCCACAATAAACACACATCCATCATTGGCTCCATTGCTTCCTCATCGGCCTCATTCATCGTTAAGTGCACAGACATTAATGGTTTCTTTCTTCCGGGGCTTTTTCCAGTCACGAACCCTTTTTATCTTGCGGCCTACTTTTAGTCCAAGACAACATTAGATCTTTCAGGAACCCCATTGGTAACATAATGGATGTGAATACGAGTCGGCAATATTTAGCCCTTCAACAAAGCTTTCGTCTTCCCAATTAACAGGCATGAATCTTCATGGCTAACAATCAGGAATAGCTATTCAGAAGTTGAGTTTTAGATGTTCATCAATTAAGTTACTCGAATTGAACCTTTGGATCAGAAATCTCTTGCGATTGATACATTTCTAAAGATTATATATATACGATTTCTATAGACTGTATAATTAGAGTCATCCACAGACGAACCCACAGACAGACTGCTTTGCTATATTAAAACTTTTCAGTGTGGCTAGATAAGCAAGCACTTCAAACTAAGATCGAAACCCTAGCGTTTTGTTAACCATTCTTCCTAATATACTATCGATATAAACTAACAAGTAAGGGAAATATAAATACTTTTATTAAGCATTATCAGCCGCTGAGTGTTCTATTATTTTATCAAGAGTTAAGCATTATCGCTAATGGCAACACACCCACACACATAGTGCTGCTCAAAAGTATCATAACTAATTAGGGTTCAAGATTTTACCTTACATGGCACTATATATATATAGTGATCGAGGTAAACTTTCTATTCACAAGGTAAAACATTCAGAGAATATTCACAGCATTTATATAATAGAGCTCAGTAATAAATAGAGTTATTTACTGGTAATAATTTCTTTTTTATTTATACATATACATATAATTTAACTACACGAGTGCGCATATATATATATATATATTGTATGTGCGTATATAGTTACATATATTTTAATTTGTATGTATGCATTTATATTCATATACATTTGTGTAGCCATGTGAGTTTCTGAGAAATAATATCTTTAAATACTATCGTATCTCAGCTCAATTTCATTTAATTCAAATATATGTTATCGTCTTGCTTTGTTTCTCTCTGACTTGACTTAATGATTGTGTATTTCTATGCAGATGCTATGCGTCTTTACCTGTGGATATTTGTGTTTCATGTGCAGCTGTCAGTTTTGCCAGACACTTATGTGTGTGCACTTCTTTACAACCCTGTTAGAACGCGACTTTCTGTTCGTTGAATGTTGACAAGGTTAACCCAGACAGCCGTATAAGTAATTTTATACTTTCCTGTTTAATATTCATTTAAAGACTTGGGTTGCAATTTTAATGTTTTGAAAGAATAAAAACAAAAAAATAACCGGAAGTTTAGCCCTATAACGTAGAGATCTTATGTGGGCCATGGATTCTATGCTATTTTGAACATTTCGTCAAGTTTTATTTATAGTGGAAAGTATTCTTATGCCAGGTTTTTCTAACAAACCCCTGTATAGAGAAATCTTAGACACTAGAGGATAGTGTCTAGTATATGTGTGTGTTAGGAAATATTCGAATTGATAAATTAAAATAGTCCTAGAATTATCATGGGCAGGACTTCTCTAAATATAATTTAAAATATATAGAAAGAGATATTATAAGCTGTTTCGATACTGCGTGTAACATATGCTCAATGATTAATAGGTTATACAAATTAGAGATTTTTTATATTCCAATGTACCATTCGATTTATGAAAAAAATTAATTAGAATTTCAAATATTTAAATCAAGTTCCGGAAATTAATATTCTCAAATGTTCTTTATGCACGTTTCCAAAATTGCAACTTTATCAATTATCAACAATTCATTTTTACATATTATTTGAATTTATTGGACTATTGTTCTCAGCTTGTATGATTTTGGTTACATCGACCGAAACGTTATGAAAATCACACTCAAGATGAGAACAGTATTCCGATGAATCCAAATAATATAAATAATCGATCCACATCTCAAAAAATTCAGAGACGTCAGTACATGTTTTGTAAAATGTCCAATAAATAAAGAATTCTCATCAACAAGTTAAATTTTATCAAAGTTTCAGAAATTATCTTTTTTTAAATTCTTTTAGTTAAGATCATAGATGTCGATTTCAAATTAATAAAACAAATTAGCAATGCACATTGTGTTTTCAAAAATAATAACATTTTGTAAAAAAATTTTATCTGCTTAATAGTAATAATCAATATCATTTTTCTTAAATGTCGATGGGTTTTGATTATGGCTAAGTTTGCGCCTTTGGGGGATTTCTACATATAAATTGACTTCGTATCTGTTGTCTGTATCAATAACAACACGAACGCAGAAAGTAAAGGTAAAACAAATATATTAAGACGAAAAGATAATACATATTTACAAAGGTGCAGTTGTACTGCAGTTGGAAGATTGTCCAGCAGAGGGCGTGTTAAAGTCTTTCATGGAGCAACCGGCACATGCGTCTTGCCTATCCGGCGTTCGAACACAGCTCCCCGGTCTTGCTGACTTGATACCTTTATCTATATCTTGTTCACCCACGTATGCTAATTAGTTGGCGTCTCCACAACAGTATCTAATTTTTTTTTGCTGTGGGAGGCAGATAAGTAAAATATTATATTAAAGCTGATAATTAGGTCTATGATAACAGCATATTCTTTTCCTTGTTTTGATTCTCAGATATATATCCATTGATATCTTATTTAATTATAATGTTTTAATTATTAGTTATTTTAATTTGTATGTATGCATTTATATGCATATGCATTTGTGTAGCCATGTGAGTTTCTGAGAAATAGTATCTTTAAATACTACCGTATTTAAATATATATATATATATAACTACATAGAGAAATAAATACTATTTCCATTATTTTGCTCATATAACTATATTTATATTATACTACCGTATAATATAAATATCTTATTTTTATGTAGAGTGATGTGATCCTCGGTTGATTAATTGTGTCTGTGTCGGATATATACTCGAGAGTAAAAGAATATGCTGTTTTCATAGCCCTACTACTGATAATAAAGTCTCAGGCTTAACCCATTAAGTCTCAGGGTATCTAAATGTTTAACTATCGAGTTGAAACTTTGTGTAATGATTAAAAATGTTTTAGAATACGCAAGTTGAAAGGAAAAAGTTATTCATTTTATTTATAAAGCGAAATAGTCATTCTCCTACTAATATGATATGCATGTGATGTATTTTTTTAAAAACCAGGAGGCTATACATTCAAGATAAACTTTATTATGTTAAGGGGCAAAGCAGTTCATACAAAAAGTTACATCACACTTTTGAGAAGTTAGTCTTGCAATAGTAAGTCACAAATTTATTTAAGTTCATACATCATCGGACAATAGAATTTTAGCAAATTTCACAAGAGACTTTCAACAACTCTACAAGATAAATTGATGAATATAATTGAATATTATCCTTTCTTCAGAGTAATCAGTACAATTATATATTATCTTATAGATTTTAAGAAATAATTTAGTGTCCTATTTTTATTTATTTTTTTTTTTTACACAGGAATCACCACTTGAGGATAAGGGTTAATGGGTATACATTAGTGAATGGGATTATAGCGTAGTAAACATAAGTAGTGGGAATTTTGTAAATTGGATTATTTAGGGGGACGGTTCATCAATAACTTGTTTAAGTTGGACTTGAAGCCAACCAGATTGTAGTCAGCTGAAAAGCAGGCAATCGGAAGAGTACCACAGGCGTGCAGTTCTAAGAAAGAAACTTTGTTCGTGGAATCTACATTTAGGTTTAGGCACAGAAAAAGAGTGTGGGAAATTATTGATAGTGGTTTTAGCCAGACGAGTGTTTTTCATGATGTTTGGCGAGGCGGGACCATAGAGTGAAGCTCAGATAAGCACTTGCCATGAAAATAACGATGAAGCAGAGACAGCACGCAACGTCCTTTCTGTAGGAAGAAGGTTGCAGAGAAGCGAAAAGGGCATCCCCCACTATGCTACATAGTCTATTTTGAACTCTGTCAAGGCTGTATAAGCTGCTTAGTGGGACTTAATAAGTTAATCTAATATTGTTTATATTTTTTAATTAGATTGGTTATTCAACTTTCTAACTGAACACATTTGTACTGGTATTATGGCTTTGTTTTTTTTTGTTTTTTTGCAAATGGTGAAAATATAAGTTACAACTATAATCCAAGTAAATATAGATGAAAAAATTGAAAAAATTCAGTATTACATACCTATTATTCCGAATGCACTTTTCAGTCAAACAATTTCGTTAAAGACGGTCGATGATAACATTCTGTAATGTAATAAAAAGGGGTAAAAATATATGAATAGGCATAAAAATACTTCAGAAGAGTTTAATTTCTCAATAAAAATACATCTCCTCTTATATAAAAAGAGGAGTTGTATTTGTAGGTGCTTTATTGGTTATTCTCACACACAAATTGCCACAAAGATACGGTTTAAAGAAGCAAGTATAAATTCGGCACTCTTGTTCCACCATGAGGTGAAAAGAACGTTTAGACGAGACACTAAGTTTGACATCACTTAAACTGAAAATTGTAAGCAAAAACAAATTGATGCCGGATATTTATTTTCGTAAGAAATAAAATTCGCACAGATTTACCACTTTATTCCAATGGAATGAAAAATGAATGATTTTTTTTTTTTTTTTTTTTTTTTTTGAAAATTAGAAAATTTACCTACTTATCAGTTTATTGGAAAAGATAGAGCCTGTCTGTCTGAAAATGAGCCTTTGAAGAACTTTTTAGTTCATATGCGATCACTTGCGGTGCATTGTGAATTCACTTGTCCTAAATGCCATTTTGATATGTCTCTGATCAACATCAAGAAGCAGTTTATCCTTGGGATCAACTATACAACTCTTCAAACGGAAATTTTGGTTAAGGCTAGTCAGTTGCCGGCCATTGAAGATGTTGTCAAGCATGCAGAAACCTTTAAAGCAGTGCTCAGCGATTAGTCTCAGCTCAGCCAGTCATCTGATATTTGTGCTGTTAGACCAGTATTCAGCTATTTCAGAAACGAGTCTTGACAAATCAAATCACCACAATCCTGTCAATGGTGTAGTAGTATTGCCCATGGTATATTTGGCCGCCCCCCTTGCCACTGCAGAGTTCACGCAACCCCTCTTTTTCTGTGACAGGGTTGATTGCTTCTACTTCAAAGGGAAGGATGTATGAAACATATTGCCAAGTAGCTATCCCCATCCAATGCAGGCACCACCTGTTATTAGAGCAGCCCAGCGATTTGATGCTCCACCAGCCAAACCAGCATGACTTTCTTTTGTACCAATTCTGAAGAATGTGTCTAAACTTGAGATGGCCTGTGCTTCAGCCTTAAGCAAATTGAGTAGTATCACATTTGATGATGTCACCAGTGCATCACAGGTGGACTGCAACTATTAAGACCTGATTTCTCTCATCCAAATTGGCTTCCCTGATAAACGGAATCATGTTGTGGGTCACCTCCAAGAATATTGGGCAGTCTGGCATCGCCTCACCACCTTTCATGGCATTGCTCTCTTAGATCAGCAGCTTGTAATCCTGCAAGCATTGCGCAAAGTCGTCCTTGATAACCTGCATGCCGCCAGTCAGGGTGCCTCTGGCATGAAGTTTCATGCAAATCAGTATGTGTATTGGCATTGTCTCGACCAGTGTATCAAAAATTACAGGGACAATTGCCTTGATTGGGCAAAACATGCGCCATCAAATCCACCTGAGCCACTCATTTTGACCAAATCGCCAGAATACCCATTCCAACAAATATGTAGCGACTCTTTTGAACTTTGATCACCTGCATATGTGACTGTTGTGGACAGATTTAGTGGATGGATTTGTGTATATGCACAGAAAACAAACCAAGTGAATGAAAAGACACTGGTAGACATTTTCTGTAACGTATTTGTTGTGTATGGTGTATATATTGAGCTCCGATGGTAACTAAGTACATGGGCACAAAATTTTCTCCAGGTGTGGGGTGTAACACACCAGTTCTCCTCAGTCGCATATCTCCAATCAAATGGCAGGGCAGAGATTGGAGTAAAAACAATGAAAAATATTATCCACAATAATGTTGATGCAAATGGCAATTTGAATACTGACAAAGCTGCTTGTGCCAGACTGCAGCACCAGAATACTCCTCTGCCTGACATGAAGTTAAATCCTGCCTGGATCCTGTAACACCACCAACTTTGTGATGGAATCCCATCCCATTCACATCATTATCATCTTCACAAAGAGCGAGTCATCTCTGCACAGGATAGGGAAGCATCATTCAATAAGCACAACAAGGCCTTGTTGAAACGCTGTATCATTCAAAAGTTCATGAACTACAGACTCTGTTATTGGGGTCTAATGTGTTGTTACAGAGTAAAGACAAAAAGTGGATGCTTCACAGCCATATTATTGTGATGCTACGAAACCATCAATATCATGTGAAGATGTTTCATTCTGGTCGAACCACATTGTGGAATGGGTGCTTTCTGAGACTGATGCCACGTAATGCGTTTACCAATCATCAGTTCATTTCATCAGTTGCTGATACGGTGACAGTTCGTACTCCACCAGTTCGTGCTTCTCTTCCTGTTTATGCTCTCCTTCCTGAGCCACTGATCACTGCCGCCACTGCTCCAAGTGTCCACACTAACATTATCTGCAACCTGACTGATATTCCTGATATGACATGTCGGGATGAGAGAGTGACTGATAGCTCACTGATGGTGACAAAGAGGATGTCCCGAGCTCTGAAGAACTTAGAGCCTTTTAACAACCCTGGTTTGAGGGAATGAATCCCGAGTACTCTTGCTTTTGAACCAGAAACTATCACAGCCTGGGAGGAAGGAGATGAACAATATTCTCAGTTCCTTCATTATTGCTAATGTGTATTTCTTTCATTTCAACAGCTGACTGGCCTTTAGCCATCTAACTTCCTTTCGTCAAGCCTAGGGTCTCACATTGAATACCTTTTCTTTCAGATTATTAAAGCATCATAATTATTTTCCTACAACATTCCCACCCATGTTGACCCGAAAACGACTTTCTTTAGCCAACGAAAAAGGGAGTTTATATTCTATCATGATAATGCTCGCCCTCATAAAGCACTATTGACCAAAGATCTCTCTCCTTCTTACATATTCTCTTAATCTAGCTCCCTCAAATCGTCACTTATTTCAAAGATTACAAAAATGTTTATATGGCCTTAGGTTAAAATCACAAGATGATTTTGTATATGGGTTGGATTCATATTTCACATCAGAACCTAAAGAATTTTATAAACGAAGCATTTATAAACTCATTGATAAATGGAATCAAGTTATAGAGAGCAAATTACATTATTATTATTATTATTATTATTATAAATAAAGATGTTCAAACAGTTTTTTTTTTCAAATTGATATTTTAAATCGGCAAAAAATTTTGCACCAAACTGATAGTTTTGTAAGACGTAACCATGAATACAAAAGAGTTTTAGTAGCGAGGTTTACCCTTTGTTGTATAAAATGAAAATATTTAAAATAGTTTCCGTGTACATCGCTTTATGTGAATACTTGCCTGAATCAAGAAAAACAAATGACAGCATTCTGAGCTAATCAAATGCATTTCACTGAATTTATCAAATTTACCGTTTTAATCCATTTCGAGTGCGTAAAAGGATAGATTTTTCCTTTTAGTGATTAAGCCAATATCCATAACAGAGCTAACATCTTGCTTATGCCAGTTCCCTTCGCCCCTGTATTGAGCTGAGAAAACTATTTCTCAACTTATGTACATACAGACAAACGCATATGCACTCTGATACTACCGCGCACACACACAAACACAAAATGCCTTAACGCTTTCATACTCCCGGCTGTTGATTCACACTGATTGAAAACTAACATATAAACAGATCATTTATAATATCATAACATTTCTTACTGAACTATGAAAATAAATGAGTATTAATAATTTTCCAACCAAAATTAATTTTTGTAATTAAGTAGGAAAGTTTTCATTACGAATTTTCTGACCTGTGGATAATTCATAACCTTTAAATAATCGACTCCGACTTCTTAATTATATCAGGTAATGAATTTCCCTTGTTCCGCAAGGACTTTCAAAATGTGAATAAACATTCTGCTTTCCTATGTAAACTTCTACATTTAAACATATATTAAATATCTCTTTTTGTGAACTAATGCTTTCGTACTCATACATTTTCTCGCTTCCATACACTAAATTATTATCTAAATCTGTTTTCATAGTTCTCTGAAAAAATATCACTATAAAACTATATAAAAAAGGAAAAATTTATTTGAGGTTAATGTAATTTGCTTGAAGGATTGTCTAGTGTGCATATAAAGAAAATGATATATTTTTTTTTTATATTTTATACGTGCATTGTGTTCTTAGTTGTGTCATCATGGTCAAATGGGGGTTCTGTATTGAATGATATTTCAGGAAAACTACCTTCCTCAGTTATGTATTCGGCCTTAGTACAAACGTGAATAAGGGGATATTAATAAAAGTGAATCTACATATGTTATGTCTTAATTTGCTTCAGTTTGTGTCTATCTGTTACACCTCTGCATTGTATTGTCTTCTATAAATTTCCTTTATGTACACACTCAAGCAAGCTACATTACTTTGGCTGAAAAAGTTTTTATTAATTCAGGCGAGTGTATCCACGGAGCTGTATGTACAGAAAATATTTTTTAAACCGTTCCATTTCATGCATCAAGGGATAAACTTCACCATTTCTGTGTAGATTAGAAATTATATCATTTGAAAGTTTTTACAATTCCGAATATATCTTAAAGTCAGTTCCCACTGTACATGTGCTATCAATAACCACATTAAAAAATTGTTTCATCAATGATTTTAGATAAATAAGGGTATCTGTTGTCGAAAACTAAAATTTTATTTTCAATCGATTTAGCGTTCTGAAATTCTTTTAAAGTTTTGTTTTTACTTCAAAATAAGATTTCGTCAGTAGCTCTATTTCAAACATGGTAAAAAATGTAACATGGCAGCCTACATGTTTCGTATAGCTTCAAGATACTGCAGCTTATTTTACATTGAAAACCACCAAATTTAAAACAGTTTCAAAAGATTAAACTATACAGGTCGGTAGGAAATCAAATTTTAATGCCTTTAAAAGTTGTATTTTTTCGATTATAAAAAAATATATATGCCTCGGTTTTAATTTTTGTTGGCTCTGAAATAAAGGCACTGACAAAATCTTATTTTGAAATAAAAAAAATCTTGAAAATGGTTGCAGTCTCAGAAAGTATACAGGTCGGTAGAAAAATAAATTTTATTGCATTTAGTGAAAGTTATTTTTTTGTATATTTCATTTTTTTTTCCGATTTCTCGGCTGTTAACTATGCTGCAAGATTACCAAAATATTATTACAACAAAGTGTAGAAAAGAATGTAAAATTCACGGGAGAGGCGTTAGTTTATTAACAAACCTAAAATAAGCTCGAAACCTAAGGACTATTACATGAGTTAAGGTACGGATAATAAGTGGAAGATAAGATAAAAACAGTTATTTTTCATAAACTGTCTTCGCTTTGTTTTCCAGGAATCAAACAGTATTAATAGAACTACATCAACAACATATGAGTACATAGATTTTTAAGCCGAAACATCGTTGGAATCTAAGATAGAACACAATTTTCAACACAATTGGATTTATAGTAATTTATAATTAAGCACATAAATTGACAGGAATAATATCTGCCCCAAGGGATATAACTCTGAGTTTATTAACTGCAAATTACATAAGCATTTTCCTCACTGTTTATGACTTCCCTGTTTGTTGTAGATAGATACCAGTTAGGCTGCTTTAAGAATCCTAATAATAATAATCATGAGAATTAATTTTAGTTATAATTAGCCTTTTCCAATTACCATGATAGAAATATGAAGTAGGCAGTTATCAAATAGAAATTGCTTGAGGCAAAATTTAAGCAATATCAGTAAACATGGTGGAGGTCAATTAATTCTCTAATTGCATGAATTTGAAATTCCCTGTATAGTTTTGCCCGCAGTAACTTGAGCAGCTGTAACTGGCAAGAAGGTTTACTGATAAGGATTGGGAAATAAGCAAAATGGGTTCGAGTTTCAGTGAAGCTGTCGGATTCGCCTTGAACAATCAAATCATTTGTCTGCCTAAACCTTCAATCAGAGATCTGTAGACTTTCTGGAAACTAATCCGATAAGGACATATAATACAAGTTAAAAAAGTTGTTTTAGTCGTTCTGATTGGTTGAGTACAATTTTAAAAAGTTTATTAGTCGCTCTGATTGGTCGAAAGAGATCATGTGTGTGAGTCAAGCAGAAAAATTATTTCAAAAGTACCCTATCTCCAACTCATGATCTTTTAAGGTTATTTAAAGCACAAACACTATCTAGTGGAACCGTTTATCAAATATTTGCAGTATTCATCCGACATTACTTATGTGGAGTTATATAGCTGGCAGGAAATAATTTCAAATATAGTTATACTTTTATTTTTGAAGAATAACATTTGGAATATAAAGTCAAGCAGTAAAAAAAAAAACTGTTAGCGTGATTGCGTTTTCTTAAATAAAAATACTTATCAAACGACAAATCGGTACATTTAATCGAGACAAACTCGTTATTTTGAATAAAAAAATATGCCAATAAAAGTAATTAAATTTTTAACCGTATTTTAAATACATTATTCACTGATGTGTTTTTTGTTTTCTTTTATGAAATCAAAATATTTATTAAAAAAAAAAGTATATTACTGTAAGTTCTAATATATTTCAGTTATTTTATGAATGCATCCAATAATTCCCACTAATTCATATGAAATTGAATGAAAATTCCATGATGTCTTTAGATTCCTGGAAAACGTTAACCCTTATTGAAACTTATATGAAAGTTTTAACTTAATATCGATTTCTATAACTCAGAAACAAACATTATATATATATATATATATATATATATATATATATACATGCTAGAAAGCCATCGACGTTGCCCGGTCGTAAAATACGCATAAATATTATATTTTATTTCATACAGATTACTGATTTCATAGAGCCAATTCTCTATTGATTATTGTTCAATATATAGTAATGATTTTAAAAATTATAAAAAATAGGATTTGGTTACAATCTGCTAGAATTAAAACTAGAACGTTTAGTACTCCAGCGTTAGTCATTATTTATCTTTCCAGAGTCGCTACTGTCTGTGCTACAGACAGATGGATATGAAAGGCTAAAAATTAAGCGACTTTGTGCTATGA
Organism: Euprymna scolopes; assembly: GCF_053919585.1. Taxonomy (NCBI): domain Eukaryota; kingdom Metazoa; phylum Mollusca; class Cephalopoda; order Sepiida; family Sepiolidae; genus Euprymna; species Euprymna scolopes. The sequence continues at coordinate 54,512,256 of NC_136483.1, forward strand.
ATATTTAATTTTGCACATGTGCAAAAGTAACTGCAGAAAAATGTTTCATTTGACTTACCCTGCCAAAGTCAACTGCTTTGTTTTCAATTTTTACCCCTAAATGTTGCCAGCTAAAAACAAATCGAAAGTTTACTATAAGTTCAAATACCCTATGTATCAAATATCAACTCTGTAGACCAAATATTCAAAGGGAGTTTGGTGAAGACTTTTTCACAGACACTGACAAGGTCATTTATATATATTTCCATGTGCCAAAACTTTTTTATCTTAACTTCTACGCAATTATGCAGAATGTAGAAACTATGCAAAAATAGAATTCAGCATGATGGTGGTGGTGCAAATTAGTTAACTTTCATGTAGTCACTCGCATATCTATGACTGAGTATATTAAAAGTTCGTTTTAATAATTTTTAAATAGAAAAAGTAGATTTTTATATCAATGGCTGAGCGAGAAAAAAAACTCAACTTTATATATATATATATATATATATATATATATATATATATATATATATATATATATATATATGTACAGTGCCACGAAAAAGAAAGTCCGCACTTGTTATTTTTTTCAAAAACCACAAACTGAAGCTAAATTGATTGTAACTGTTTAAACAACTATACCTCATTTGATTCGCCTTTTATTGCTCTATAACTTTACCTGTTTATATTTGACTTTTAATTTAAGTATCTTAGTGGTCAATTAAAAAATTAGCTTCAAATAGTTTTACAGAAAAAAATGGGTTCAGAAATGAGTAGCTGATTTCTGAATTAGTAACACATCAGAAGAGAATATCTTGAGCAAAAATGTCAGAATATAGACGTAAAAACATGCCATCAGTGTGATTCAAGGATAAGCCTTTAACGTTTACTTTCTCCTCTCCTATCCTTCTGTACTTAACCTTAACTTGAAGGTGTCTGACAACAAAGTCGTTAATGATATATATTTATATAATTATTTTTACTTTGTACGAGTACAAATATAGTGTATAAAAAATATTTATTTTCATAAAGCTGTGCTGTTTCTTTCTCCATTATAGAAAGAAAATCTTTAACCCGTTTCATGCTGCATTATTTCTGGAAAAATGTATTTTAAATCAAATGTTTAAGTAAAAAAAAAGAAGCTCTATCACTTTTCACTACTAGAACGATAAAAGTTTTTCGGCAGTTCATGTCTGCATGTTAAAATGATAGACTTGTAGTTATCAACAGACAGTTTTCCTGTGCCACGGTGTTTTTAGTGTTGTTTGACATACGAGTGCTTGAGATTAAAATGCAGCCATTTATTTTTTTTTATTTTTTCATTTAACTTTCTTTTTTTTTTTTTTTTTTTTAATAGTCCGAGCTTCTATCCAGGATTCTATTACCAGATACAAGGAAAGGGGAATCTTAATGTTTATATAAATAATGTCAGCAATCAAAGAGTGCTCTATTACAGTGCAACATAAAGCCATGTAAAGTTAAAATCGCTTGATTTGTTTAATGGTGTTTCAAACATTTTAGAACTGTTCAGTCAGAAACAATACTTATGTTTAATGTAGATGATTAATTAAATACAGAAGGGAATTTGCGAGTTCATACATTTCCTGATAGTATTAATGCATAACTGCCCATAATAAATCTGATATGATTTGAAACTAAAAAAGCTGATTCCATGGGCTGCTACAATATTTGTTAGGCCAATAACACACTTTAGTCTTTTTTAGTAGAGAGATAATATAGCTAAGTATTTTGGTTAGTTCAAATTTTTCAAACCCCGCGTGTGTCCTTTGTCAGTTATCTGTGCTCTGTGCTATAAGAGTGTAACGCGACCCTCTTTCTTTCCAGATAAAGGTGATTACAGATATATCCATTTTTTTCTCCAGTCCTGCCTTTTTATGAACTTCAAGTATCACTAAGCATACAGCTGGTCTCCCTCTCTCTCTCTCTCTCTCTCTCTCTCTCTCTCTCTCTCTCTCTCTCTCTCTCTCTCTCTCTCCTTTCTACAAATGTATGCAATTTTATGAATGTATTTTTCAATCATTTATCTTGTAAGGAACTAAGTCTTTTAAATAGATTGCAGATTGATAATTATGTATACTTGAGTTCCATCAAAATCTATTGAAAAATCTTACGTTTTTCAACAACTAAATCAAGCAGTGAAAAAAGATAGGCATTATTATAATACAATAGCATTTATCTATCTCTAAATGAGGATTATTTACATCGAAAACGAAAACGTATTGTCCTATACAGAACCCTCCTATATTATGAAGTCTTGATTTATCCTTTACACTTTCTTTCTCTTCTTTTCGCTGAAAAAAAATATCGAGAGAGAGAGAGAGAGAGAAGGATGAGAAGACAGAAAGAATGTTATCTGTTCTGGTTTCAACTAACATTCGACTGTGCGTATGTGTGAGTGTTTGAGAGAGAGAGAGAGAGAGAGAAAGAGTTGATTTGGTGGTTCAATTGGTTAGTATGTTGTACTTGGAGGAAGAGATTATAGGTTCAAACTGCACCTGGGCATAAATAGTTTTTTTCAGATTTTGTCCTAAACCTTCATATTTCAAATTACAATATTACAAGATTTTTTTTGTTTTAATTCGTTTATTTCCCCCTTAAACTATGTACCCTTGGCGATGGCAGCTAGCTGTGCTAGTTTCAAATAATGTATTCTTCTAAGTTTATGTTGTTGCACTTTGAGTGTGATATACTTTAAAATGTCAACCAACAGTTTGCTGTTTTGTGGTATATCAGCCAACAACAATTGGCACATTCATAAACAGACAATTTATCCTACTTTATCAAGTTGCCAACCACTGAATAGCGACTTAAAACATGCAGTTCTTGAGAAAAAAATATTTTAAATATTCCCTGGTTCCTAAGCTTTGGAATAGTTCCATTTCTAAAATAGACTGAATTATTTTTCATAAATATCCCATTTACAAGTCAAACCGTTTTTGACACGAGGTCGAATAAATACATAAATAAAAATAATTCTTTTCATATCATATTTTATGATGTGTCTCCAAGAATTTGGGATTCATTCATTTAAGCAAGAAAAAGCATCACAAATATTCTACATTTGGACAAAGAATTATGTATTAACTACTTTGGGGAAAAAGTGTGTCTTCAGATGCAATAAAAGAGTCTCGAAGACTGACGCCATCTTTTCTTTCGTTTTGCATTTGTTCAGTTTCTTTATTGTATACTTAGCAAGTGCAACCATACCAAAATACACAACGCAGACCTCATGTCTTTCTGCAGGAACACATGCGCATACAATTGTTTGTGTATAATCTCTCTTTCTCCATTTATTCACATACACATAATTTTTCTCTTAAGACTCATCAGTGTAACTAGATAAGACTATATGAATAAGTCACTGATTAGAACTTTCGACTAGTGTAATCTTTGACCTCTATCTCACATCTTTTCCTCCATTAGCCACCGAGAATACCTTAAAAAATGGAAAGGAAATATACCTATTTAAGATTCATAATTTTTGGCAAAGGGAGAGAACAGTGTAATATTGTTTTAATTCAGAAGCTTTTCATATTTCCCTACAGATCGCTTTACCTTTGAAGAAAGCAATTAAATATTTTATTATAAATATTTTCTTTATTTATTCACATATATGATTCATCTTAATAAGATTAATTCAGCGTTGCTAGATAAGGCTATACCACCGGTCACCGGGTTCGAATGTCAAACTAAAGTTTTAAATAAGCAGTTTTAAAAACAAATTCGATGCTAAAAGAATTTTTTTCAAGAAGAAAAAAAAAACAATATAAATCAATATTTTAAAAAAATGTCAATTGAAGGAAATTGTTTTTCATAATTTAGTTCAAACTACACAAGCAGGATTATGGATGTTATACTTACAGAGTCAAAACTATTAGAATTCTTTATAAACATTTGTGGATGTGAAAACCCTGTGTTATAATTGATTTGGTCAAGGAATGGTAGATTTAAATTTATTCCAAGATTTTAAATCATCCAGATTATACGATTCATTTATTTATTGTAGACTATTATCCTCATCTTTTAGGTGTGTTTGTGAAACAAATAATAAAGATGAGGATAATAGTCTGCAATAAATAAATTGAGGTAAATTATACTCGTCTCAATAAGCATTCCAATTAATTTAATAATATACAGATTATACGAGTGATTCTTTTCGCTGTCTTCCTTGATTTGCTATATGCAATTCATTTGATACGTCTTTGCTTTATTTATATATATCAATAAAATTGAGAGTGTGTGAGGACATTTCTCAATCTATATACTCAACGAATTTCTGATTTACACATTGAAATTTGGTATGTAAGGTATTCAGACATGCAGAAAACTTTTATCGTTTTTTATCCGGAAACAAGAGCTGCTAAGTAGTCAAAATTGAAAAATTGGTACGTGTGGTTTTTATTTTTGTTAACTGTTTCATAAATGCGCATGCATGAATCTTTTACATGACAGATCACTTATGTTAAGTATAAGTAGGTTTGAAAACACTTTTTAAAGACCGTGTTAATTTAGTCTAATAGTTATAGTACTTGACTCACTGTTTTTAGATTATCGTTTCGATCTCCGCTCAAGTATTTTTTTTTTACTTACTAGAAGTGAACTGTTTAGAAAAAAACATAATACTCGCATGCACAGGTCTAAGATTATTTCCGTTTTTTTATTTACTTAATATTTTGAAAAGGAATTTAACGTTACGTTTAATACCTACGGCATGTCTGCTTATAATGAATAAGAATTCTGCATTAAACCATATGCGTATTTTACGATCGGGCAACGCTGGGCAGCCTGCTAGTATTTTATAAGCGGTTTGATTTCGAAAGGATTTCGTACTCTACGTTTTCGTTTCTTTAATTTTCTTCCGCTTACATATTTTCTGATTAAGAATGTTTGCTGATAAGTTCCGAAGCTTAAAACCATTTATGCAATTCAAATGAAATAGATTTAATAATTTTTGAACAAACGCCTTCAACTTTTTAAGAGTCGCGTTTAAATTTACTGGTACATACAATTCTCTAATAAAATTAATCTTACTGCCAGTCTCCATACGGGCTAACTTTAGTGTTTTCTGCAAAATCGGTTTGTTCCGTTTCTTCCACGTATGTAAATTTATAATTAAACCAAACCACAATAAAAATCGTCATGGTTTAGATGAATTGGCTATCATTTTTCATTTTAATATATATATATATATATATATATATATATATATATATATATATATACGATAGCATGTGTGTTATTTTCGTGTGTCACGCTTACATTCGAGTCGTTTAATTGTTATGTACTTCCATTTCTTGTCAAATAATTTTATCAAGAATTCTTCATAAATTTTGGGTTCGGTTTCGGTTATAGCTGAAGGAACTCAAGTTATATATATATATATATATATATATATATATATATATATATATATATATATATATATATATATATATATCATAAGTTTTTATTTCGGTTTTGATTCAAGCTAATGCACCCAAGTTATATGAATATAAATTTTTTTTTTAAATCGCAACTTTATAATATATAAAAATCGATAGAACATTAACTCTATAATAATATATATGAAATCTGCATGAATTAAAATATATTTAATCGTATTTTACGACCGGACTTTGCTGGGTGTTCATGTTAGCTTAGATAAATACTTTTGTAGTTTTAACAAAAAAGCTAGAATAATATCAGAGCGTTCCTATTTACACTGAACATCTACAGAATGCTAACATCAATATATTACATATCAATGAGTCACCTGTGGAATTTCCACAGGTCCCGCTAGTCAAACAACTAATAGATTTCTACCACATAATATCTAGATTAGTTAAAACTATAACCCGAGAGACTAACATTTTGCAAACAATTTTTCCACACTCCATGCTACCATGCTTCAACAATTTCAAACTGCATTTTCTTCCACTTTTCTCCTTCTCATACCTCTGATGTCTACGAAAGAACGCAGAAACTTAAGCAAATGTTTAAAGTGATGAAAATAACTTCCTTTCATTGTATTATTTGTATTTCTATTTCAATTCCCCTTTATATTTTACGTCTGTTTTTCAAATTTATAATTTTTGTAGAATCAAAGTGACACCAGTATAAAGTGCTTCAAATATTTGACAGGAAAATTCTTGCTTGAATAAACATTTAAATAATAGATTATGTAGGTTGGATAATTGGTCTCATTTTCCTATGGGATGTTGTTGCGATGATCTTTCATCCACAAATGGTTTGAATGCTATGCTAGTCAAGTTGTCAGAATTTGATATCTTGCTTTCCCATGATATTGCAACTTGCTTATGGAGTCACTGTGAGCTCATCTTTTCCATGAATATCAGGCCATACCGGATTACAAGGAACAACCAGGAAACCCCAAATTGATCGTAGCAAAACGCAAGAATATTGTCAAATGCAATTCTAGACTGAACAGACAGAAAATGACAGTTTCACGTTGACTGCATTTTAGACAAGAGATTTTAACTCATCTGCCAGAAACGATTAGGTTATATGGTATGAAACACAGGAAAGAATCTCATTTTACTTTTAAGATTGTGTTTAAGAGGTAAATATCGAAATGAATAGTGAATTTTTCTTTCATTTATCACGAATATATTACCATCAAAACTTTAATTTAAATCAATACCATATAATACTCTTTTGACTTACTGTATATATAATAAAAACTAATGTATTTGTTAACTTCGTTTGCATAACTATTTTTAAAACAACCTATAATTAATTATTACTTGATTGTTCTATATATATATATATATATATATATATATATATATATATATATATATATATATACACGAATAAAAGTAGGTATGATATCAGGATGTTAAGGAAAAAGAAAGAAAGACCTGCAGCCTTTTAGAAAAATTTCAACGTTTCGTCCCAATTTTCGGGACTTCTTCAGGAAATGATTGAGATGATCAAGGAACAAAATATACTATTTTTGTTTTGTTCTCCAACCATCTCTATCATTTCCTGAAGAAGTCCACCGAAAATTGGGACGAAACGTTGAAAATTTCCTAAAAGGCTACAGGTTTTTCTTACTTTCTCTCTCTCTCTCTCTATATATATATATATACAGGGTGATTGAAAAATAGCTCCCTATTTTGCAATACATACCATTTACAATAGCAAAATGTTGAGCAATGAAATTTGGCAAATTATTAGCGCTTGGGACAATATTAACGATTTGATTTTTATGCAAGGTGAAACTCCTTCACACTTTGCTGTTACTGTTCTTGAATAGCCGAATGGCAGAAGTCCTGACTTAACGTCCTGCGACTTTTTCTCTGAGATCTGCTCAAAAAGCAAATTTACTCAATTTATAAGAACTTAAAAGGCGAATACATGAAGTTATAACTACAATTCTGCAAAAGTTTATTGTGAAATCAGTTAAACCAAGACCTGGTCGACTTGAAAAGCTGGTGGTGAATAAAGGCGCCTATACTGGATTTTATATAAAATTTCATGCATTATAATTTCTTCATTTTCATTAATTGTATAAATTATATTCCAAAAATAAATTGTATGCATTTTAAAATAGGGAGATACTTTTCAATCACTCTCTCTCTCTCTCTCTATATATATATATATATATATATAGAGAGAGAGAGAGAGAGAGAATAGTTTACAATTTCCCAGGAATAAATAAGGTAAGATAAGAGGAAGTAAACATAACTATGCGTTTATGTTTAAATCAATGACAATAGTAATAGTATCAAAGTTTAGGGAGACAATATAGTTTTAAGAAAAGAAACGTGGTTATACAATATTCACATGCCAATTGTGATATTCAATGTTCAGAAGCAAATCAAGAGAGTTGAAAAACTGTTAGATCATTCTAACACTTCAGAAATACTTGCAAAATACTCTACTTGTATAAGAGTCAGATACTCCCTACGATAGAGATATTGCTGCCATATCAGAAAAGGTACAACTGATAACACTGTTACTTGCTTTGGTATAATACAAAATCAACTTCACAATCTAGGAGAGGATTTCATTTCTACTGTATAACTCCTCTCTCACGTTACAAGTCTTTATCTATTTAGTTGTTAATTTCATAATAGCTGGTCCACTGAGCTCCAATATCTAACTTCTCTATAAAACATTCACAGCAAACTTCGTCTATTGACAGTCACTTTCCTTTTTTCTTTGTGTATTGAAAAACCGGGATATAAAAATTCCCAGATTATTATCTGGGGAGGGGGGGTGAGATAGAACCCTCAGTCAGACATGCATCTAGGAGAAGGAATACTCTGATGTGAAACGTAGGTTTACTGTCTTCTCTATCCTGTGGCAGCCATTGCACTGATTAAGATTAGCAGTTGTACCAAAATGTGTGGTCGGTTCAGCACAAAGCCTTCAACACTATAAGCAAATCATGTGTGGATTTTCGAACAACTTAGTTGTAATAGTTAATCTCGTATGTTGAAATCGACGGGAGTATCACATCGAAAAACAAAACAGAACTTCATGAATAGAAGTTCTTACCAAAGAACTTCCCATTTGTGGAATATAAGACTGAAGCTGCTTCAGTGCAATCGTTTTCCAGTCCAATGTTAAATATTTGTCGAACCGTTCTCTTAAATAATTAAATTCCGTTTATTCCATGTGGTGTTTTATCGTAGAACGGAAGACGGACCAAAACCTCTTTACTAGGCTTTACCAAACTAATTTCACAGCCAATAATAAACGTAAGAGCAAATAGTAAGCATAAGAGCAAATAGTAAAGAGCAGGTAGTAGCAGTAAACACAAGAACTGTTAGTAACGAAATGTTGAAGAAAAAAACTCAGCCATTTTAAAAAGGAAAAGGAACATGCACAAAATCACGTGCCATAGAAACTTTTACTTTAACGGAAATATAACAATCTCCCCCCCCCATTAGTAAGAGAGATTGCAAGGTGTAGACTTTTTTTTTTTTTTTTTTTTTCGAAGTAGAAAGTTATCTTTGAAAGTGGCGATGTGTTTTATTTATAAGTCCAGTCGCTGGACTGGTTTACAGATTCGGCTAGACCAGCGCGGAAGCAGTTTAATATTCGAACGACTGGCCGGTCTCTGTGAATTTTCTATAGTTTCTGCATTAGGTGTATTGTCAACTGGATTTGTTTCAATCAAATGGGCCGGGTCTGAATTTGCAAGGTCGGGTCGAGTATTCTCAGCAGGAACCTGGTCCATCAGGGCGCGGAAAACGAGCCAAATGTTTTAGCACCACTGAATCCTCCCAGCCATCATTATGCTGTATTCTCGCATGCGTAGGATTGGTCTCAAGGAGTTCCACTACCTCGATGATCGGGTCGTACTTGCTCCTGTTGCCAAACCGTTTCAATAGTACCTCCCCAGGTTCGCAGAGCCAAACAGGTAAGGCAGTACCAGTAGAAGAGCGCCTTTCAAATTTGAACAATCGTTCGTGAGGAGTTGCATTCGTACTAGTGCATAGTAAGGAGCGAATAGAATTTAAAACATCAGGCAGAACGTCCTTCCAAGCACTAAGGAGTAGCTGTTTAGATTCCAGGGACAATAATATTGAGTGCCAAATAACGCCATTATAGCGCTCGCACTGACTGTTTTCTCTTGGGTTATATGCAGTAGTGTTACTGCACCGAACCCAAAGTCGCGTCAGGAAATTTCTGAACTCCTCCAACACGAACAATGTTCCTCTATCAGAATGGATGAAAGTGGGGAGTCCAAAATAGAAAAAATATTCGTCAGGCATTTCATTGCGGTCTGCGAAGAACAATCACGGCAAGGGAACGCAAAGGGAAATCGACTGTACCCATCCACGATAGTAAATAGGTAACGCCATCCTTTCGAAGATGCCAGGACAGGCCCCTTGAAGTCTACGGAGAGGCGCTGGAAGGGAGCAGTAGCGTGGATCAGTGGATTGTTAGTAGGGCTGAAGAATTGAGGCTTTATTTTTGTACACGTTGTACACTCTGATGTCACGCGCCAAACTTCATCAATTGAGTATGGCATATTTTGTAATCGTATAAAGTGCCAAAAACGCTGTACACCAAGGTGTATTAATGAACTATGTATGACCCTTAGCTCCTCCAAGGAGGAAGTAGCAGCACCACACACTCTCGATAAAGCATCGGCAATGATGTTCTCACTTCCGGGACGGTGTTTTATATTGTATGAGAATGGAAGAAGCTCCATTTTCCACCGAATGATTTTACCATTTTTAATTTTTCCTCGGTTAGCTGGCTTATACATAAAAGATACGGCTTGCTGGTCTGTTACGATAGTGAAGTGCTTCCCAGCAAGGAGGTCCCTCCATTTTTGGGCACATTCAACTATTGTGTAAGCCTCTTTTTCAACTATGTGTAGTCGTATTTCCGATGGGTTTAGTGAGCGGGAAAAGAATGCTACAGGCTTATCAGCCTGTAAGAGAGTGCCTCCGATAGCCTTTTTTTTTGAGGGATCGGTTTCGATAGTAATTGGTAGTTTTTCGTCGATAACCTTTACAGATGATTCGGCGACGTCCTTCTTAAGTTTCTCGAAAGAATTCACAACTATAGGCGGCATGAGAAATTGTTTATTTTCAACCAGGGTACGAATTTTGTGTGAATACAGGTATCCATTTCGCGTAGTAAGAAAACATACCAAGGCACCTTTTTAACGAATTTGAATCTGAAGGGGGAGTCATTTGCAAAAGGGGTTTCAACTGCACAGGATCAGGTTGGATAGTTCAGTCACAGATTTGATATCCAAGCAAATTGATAGAGCAAAGCGAAAACTTTGATTTTACTCGGTTTATTTCGAGGTTGTATGTTGAGGCAGCCTTTAAGAAACGTTCCAAGTTAGTGTCATGCTCCTCTTGAGTTTTACCGCAAATGGTAATATCATCAATGTAAGAAAAAGTTCCGAATAACTTATTTTCAGAAATAAAGGAATTCATACATTGTTGAAAGGCAGAAACCCCATTAGTGACACCCATGGGTATTCGTTTGAATTGATACAAACGATTTCCAGCTTGAAAAACCGTGTAGGGCCGATCTTTGGGACAAATTTCAATTTGGTAGTAAGCCTTAGACAAATCAATCGTACTAAAAATATGATACTGGGCAATTTGGTTTACGAGATCCTCAATCCGAGGCAATGGATACGCGTCAAGTAGGGTGAAACGATTAATAGTTTGGGAAAAATCAACCACTAATCGTTTATTTCTATTAGGCAACGAAGTTACGACAATTTGAGCACGCCACGGTGAATAGCTGGTTTCAATGACGTCGTCCTTAAGCAGTTGAAGAATTTCCTTTTCAATAAATCGGGCATCCTCCGCACGGTAGTTTCGGGATTTTGTAGCAATAGGTCTGCAATCAGGAGTCAGGTTTCGAAACAATTTTACAGGGGCACAACTGATCTTGGTTAGCGCGCAGATTTTTAAGGCATCCTGAGATCCACAAAAAGAAATAGTAACGCCCCGGTGTAGTTTCAAAAACGGCACCCCGAGTATAATGTCCATGCAGGAGTCAGGAAGTACAGTAAGGTTAATCTCTTTATATTCGCAACCATTGAAGAAAATGTTCTTGGTGCAATATTCAGACAGTTTAAGGGAAACGGCAGATGATGATTCCAATCCTCTTATAGTATTGGTCATCATCCAACTGACAATCTCATTTAACCCTTATTCTCAAGAGGATTTTTGCCTTGTTAAGTAGTAACCCATTAATAGTATTATAATAATAATAATAATAATAATAATAATAATAATAATAATAATAATAATAATAATAATAAAAAAAAAACGTGTGAAAGAAAAACTAAATATGAATATAAATATTTAGAGTATACCAATATAGTACTAAATTAATTTCAAAATTGTAGATTCCAAATTGCCTTGCATTATCATGGTATCATTAAAGAAAAAACGACTGAATAACTGCGGCAATATTATCAAAGGTTTATAAGACAATATTACAAGACAAACAAGAAAAGCACAAGGAGAGAAGTGTGATTATATAATATTCATATGACTATTGTGCTTTTAAATAATCAGAAGCAAATCAAGGGCGTTAGAAAAACGTCTGGATCATTCTGACGCTTCAGTACCTGATGTAATCGGAATTATAAAAGTCAGATGCGTCGAGCAGGCATAAAAGTGGTGCAACACGTAATGCCGACACGTAAGGGGAAATTAAAGTAGTGCAAAAGTGTTCTGTTGGGGGGATTTATTTCATCCGTCCTATGACACATATTTTCCTAGTTTATTATATAAATGTATATGTACACCATACATAGGATTCTGACAGGTACTTACACCAAGTCCAAATGGATATGCATGTTATCACCAGATAACTCCTCAAGTTTAATCTCACTACATGATGTTTCATGTCATAGCCAGAATTTACTCATCGATACAACTCTTACAGGTATTAAAATTTCAGGTTGGCATGAACTTCATAGTAATGACAATAAATGACCGATTCCTTAAAACTTCAAAATTGGCGCCTCATCACCGGATGTAGTTTAATATTATATCCAGAACTTCGGATTGGAAAAGATGTACAATTGTCAATAAGGAGAAAGAATGTGATCAATCATAGATAAAAGAAATCGCCACTTTTCTCACTGGTCAACTGTGATGCGATAGCATAGCATTAAATAAAAAGTATTCAACCAAAAGAGAGGACACACCAAACATTTTATCGACTCCAAGAGAAGCTATTGATCTTTGTGCAGCTAATTTTGGATTCTTCTCTCTTTTCAAGTGTTGCTCGCAGTTACTTTGCCCTTTTTGCCATTTAAATTGAGATGGATAATTTAATTGATGTCTATCAGAAGCAATAAGGTCAAAATTGGCCAATGTTGGGATAGCGCCATAACCTTTTAGCACGGAAACTTCCAAATCACTGATTGCTTGCAAGCAAATGATGGAACTTTAATTAAAGGCAATGAACCAGGAATCTGTTTTCTGGGTATGTAGGTATAAATAAATAGCAATATATACACACAGAAAGTGCATACATAATTATGAATGCAAGTATATGCACCTAAACATACACATAATTATATGCATGGCACCATGATCACACAAATGCATGTGCTTACAGACATGTGCATATATATATATTAGTGATGGGACGATTCCAATGTTTTTCTGGATTCTGATACAATTACCGATTCCAATTCTTTATAAATCTCTAAATATTTAACTATAAAAGTGTTATTTTGTCCCGATTTTTGTAAAAACACATCTTAAATGTGTCCATATTTTCACAAACGTACAAACACACTTGTGAGGTGATCTAGAGATTTTAGTCTTACTGGAAGTTTAAATCAATAAATATTTATTTTTTTATTATTACTACAAGTAGTGGAATCTATTTCTTAAACTAAAACTAAATAATAAAAAAAAAAGATAATTTAAGGAATCGGTTTTGGCATCAGAAAATAAAATTTTTCCGATTCTGATACCGATTCCGATACCCCAAAAAGCTCTGATTTTTCCGATTCCCGATTCTAATTAATCGTCCCAACATTAATATATATAAGTAATGAAGATGTTATAGTGTTAAGTGTTAAATAAATATAATTGATCAAATAACTTTTATAGCTGATTTTTTAACACATGTCAGTAGCCATTACACCACCCACATCCCTTACACATTTGCATATATATGCACATATGTGTATTATACATACATACATGTAAAAATACCCGTGTACATAAAGGCGTTTAAGCCAGAAATGAATAAACAATATGACAAAACGAATACTTCGCATAATAAAGAATTCCTATAGGTCTTCTTAAGATGGCCGAATGTTACTTAGTTGAAATAAGGTGTCCCTGTGCACATGATGAATTGATGCATACTCACAGATAGCTACCATGTCATCACATTTTCCACTTTTATCCATCAATTATTCCGTATTTCGCAAGTGGCTTTTTAGACCGACTGCAGATTTTATGTAGATGTTATTTTATGTTTATTCAGATGATTTATCGTATAATCATTTGTGAGAAGTACACGTTGACAGAATTTACATGTTCACCGTATGACAAATAGATAAAAGTACATATATGACCTCGTTTTGATATATGCATGATTTTATTATACATCCTGTTCTCAGAAGAGTCTTGTGTGTCTGATTAGTGTGTAATGTTATTATTGAGTGGAGTAGTAATAATTAAATGGCAAATTGCAGTAACATATCCTATTTTTACTGTATTTTCTTTTATTTTCTCACTGTCAAGGAAACCAACCCAAACGCCGCTTTTCTGGAAGGTTCTCGTCTTTTGAATCGACATGTCTGGGGAAAATATCTCCACAAGTGATTATTTTCCCACCGGTATTTATTTTTGGTGCTTCATTCTTTTTATTAAAATTCTTTACTTTGACTTAATTTCTGCCTAATATAATATCTATTCCAGTCAGTGGTTAAATGCAAATGTATCTAGAATATCCCCCCCCACCGCCAAGAAAAAAAAAACGGTAACTATAACTGACGGTATTACGTCGAATCCACAATATAATAACATTTGTAAATATGGGAGGGGAATTTATCTTCAAATATCTCTAATTTCGAATTATAACTACGGACTTATACTAAGTAAATCCTTTGAACCTTTTTTTATATTTTTTTTTTTTTTTTAATGGAGAGTAGACAACGCATTGCAGCTAATTCTACCCTTTACGACCAAGGCCGCCAACCCCCAGTAATCCCTTGTATATCAGAAAACATGCTAAGTGACATACAAATATCTGTATGCGATGTTGCCAAGCTAATCAAAAACCTTGATTCCCATAAAGCAACTGGTCCTGACGGCATTCCAGTCATAGTGCTCAAAAGGCTTCAACCGGAACTAACACCCATACTTAACAAGTTATTTAAGTGTTTTCTTAAAGAGAAATGCTTCCCAGCACCTTGGAAAACCTCATCAGTATGCCCTGTATTTAAGAACTCAGGTGATCGCTCATCTCCCTCTCAGTACAAACCAATAAGTCTCCTATGCATCATGAGTAACCTGCTGGAATCTATGCTAAACAAGGAAGTAGTCAACCATCTCAGCAAAAATAACCTTCTTAGTGACATGCAATATGGTTTCCGTTCTGCTAGATCCACAGCAGACGTGCTTACAGTTATATCATAGGATTGGCGAATCCCTCGATGGAGGCTTCCTTTCTAGGGCAATTGCTCCTTACATATCAAAGGTCTTTGATAGGGTATGGCATAAAGGCCTACTTCACAAGATCTCCAGTGATGGTATAGCTGGAAATGTCTTCTCAACTATTAAATCATTTCTCTCTGATAGGTTCTTAAGAGTAGTGGTTGATGGGTGGAAATCAGAGGCTCTCAGTATTAATGCTGGAGTCCCTCAAGGGTCCATCCTGGTCCAACTCTCTTCCTGATCTACATCAATGATCTTCCAGACCACATCCTCAGATCATTCGTAGACATTTATGCTGACGACACTACCATCTATGGAAGCACTTGGAAAACCATAAACGACCAATTTCTCTCTGACTCTCTCTCCTCTGATCTTGAGCACTTGGTACAATGGGGAAAGAAGTGGCTGGTTACTTTTAATGCATCTAAAACCAAGCTTCTATCTTTACATCATCAACGCTTTGCTGCCCAGCTGCCACCAATCAAAACAAATGGTTCTCATCTTGGGGAGGCTTCTGGGCTTGATCTTTACTCCCAATCTGAAATGGAACACATATATCAAATCAATTGCCAAAGTTGCTGGAAAGATGGTGAGATCCTTCTACCGCTCCAATAGATATCTCACTCCTGATGCAATTCCCTACCTATATAAAAGCCAGGTTCAGCCAACGATGGAATACTGTTGCCACATCTGGGCAGGAGCTGCTAGAAGCAGCTTATCCTGTCTTGACAAAGTTCAAAATAGACTTTGTAGCTTAGTAGGGGATGCCCTTTTCTCTTCTCTGCAACCCCTTTCCCACAGAAGAGACGTAGCGAGCCTGTCCCCACTTTATCATTATTTTCATGGCAGGTGTTCATCTGAACTTCAATCTCTGGTCCCCCCTCGCCAGACTTTCACGAAAAACGCTCGTCTTGCCAGAACCACTATCAACAATTTCCCCCACTCTTTATCCGTGCCTACATCTAAACGTAGATTCCATGAACAGGGCTTATTTCTTAGAACTGCTCGCCTGTGGAACTCTATTCTGTTTGCCTGCTTTCCAGCTGACTACAATCTGATTGTCTTCAAGTCCAACGTGAACAAGTTCTTGTTGAACCGTCCCCCTAAGTAATCCAAATTACAAAATTCCCACTAATGTTTACTATGCTAAAATCACAATGACTAATGTATACCTATTAACCCTTATTCTCGAGTGGCCTCTGGGCCTTGATAAGCGGTGACCCCCACCCCCATGTAAATATATATATATATATATATGTTTGGTATATTGCCAAACTTAAGAAACTTCATGCCAGCAAAGTAACTGGTCCAGACAATATTCCAGTCATTGTCTTAAGAGTATGCTGCTGGAACTTGCTCCTATCCTTAGAAAATTATTCAATCGCTACTTAAAATGGAAATGCTTTATATCTCATTGAAAAATTTTGTCAGTCTGACTATTATTTAAAAGTACTAGTCATTAATTTCCTGCATCTCAGTATGGACCGATTAGTCTTCTGTATGTCATAAGTGGTTTAAATTTGTGATGAATAAAAAAAGTCATAAATCACCTCAGTGACAAGCAATATGAATTCCATAGTGCTGACTGTAATATCCCATCGTATCAGTGAATATCTTGATGGGCTTTGTTCCAAGGACAATAGTTTTTGGCATATCAAAGGTTCTGATATAAAGGGCTGGTTCACAAACTTGCTAAGTATGGAATACCTGGAAATGTCTTTTGATAGGTTTATAAAGTATTGTTGATGCGCATAGTCTGAAGAACATAGCATCAACAATATTCCTCAAGAATTTATTATAGACTCGACTCTTCCTGATTTTCATTAATGATCTTTGTGATTATCATACGAGAGAAAAATTAGACAAGACTGGGTTTTAATATGGAAACTACCCAACGTTAAAACGATCTTCATTTATTCGTTGTTTGTATTTTGATCAAACTATATGAATATGCTTAATTCCTTCAATATGCAGCTCAAGTTAATTGAACACTTTAGAAAAAAAAAAAAAAAAAACGAAAGAAAAAAAACGAAAAAAAAAAAACGAAAATTAAAAATACGACTTGTAAGGAAGTGTGCTTTACTTTACAGTCTGACAAGTTTGGTAAAATTTTAGAACGAATTACCCAACAGATCAGATAGATACAGTATATCTATATCTACTAGCTTGCCCACAAGGTCGGTTTTTAATGAAGGGAAAATCCAGCATAAAATATCACTCTGGATTGGAACAAAAATGATTTCTCTTTCACTGGCCGAGACCAAAACGATGAAATTTAGTATCAAAACAGATACTACAGGATGTAACGATAAAATTGTCACTTTAGAAAAGACGACATGATTTCATTTCCGTTTGATAAAAGCCGGTTTTCTTTTTTTTTTTGCAGACCAGCTACTAGTTGGTCAGTTGTGTACAAATCCCAAGAGTGATAGGAGCCTTCTATCATGTCTGAAAGTGACAATATTCAACAAGCCAGATCAGAGATGTGCCACTGGACAACTTACGCTCTCTACTGATCCACTACTATGATTTTGTATCTTTCTCTTACTTTTCTGATCTTAACCCACTGGACTAATTCGTTTGGTCATATGTCGAGAACATCACCAACATGACCTCCCACAACACTACAACCAGCCTAATCGCCGCCATCTACTGAGTATTCACTGAGCTCCCACCGGTGCTTGTGGAAAAAATAACATGCTCCCAGTTCTGGACCCGTATCAAGGCGGGGATTGAGGCTGAAGGTAGTTACATTGAATAGATGTCAACTCTGCTACATACTCAAATTATCTGAATAGATTTTTTCGATAAAAGTTTTAAAATAAAACTGTAGTGTTGTTTTCTTTAGGACAACAAATTTATTGTTCCAAACTGTACAATTTGATCCTAGTCAGAAGACGGGGGAAGGATTTGATTTAATTAATGAATACTTAACTACACTCACTTTCTCGAATATATGGCAAGTAAGCTACAGAATGCTCATCTTTGTAAGGACTCGTCAACTTGATAAATACAGAAAAGTCTTTAGCTTGCCATATATATCTTCATAACTTACTACCTAGCCTTACTCACTTGTTGAGCACTGTTAAAGTAAATATTGAAAATCGATATACAATATATGTCTCCTTTAAGAATTTTATGTAGATACATAAAACTGTATATATTTCTAAGATTTAAACTTTTTATACGTTTCCAGAAATGCTTCCTTTTTTTTTTTTTTTAATAACTGGACTATTTACTTCCTCTGATGAGAATAATGTAAATTTATGAAATTCCATGGAATAAGAAACAACCTATATTGTGATCCTAGTTTTTTTTCGAACATTTAATGATGCAATAAATAATGTAAATATTTTATCCGTCACCAGTTAATTTTCTTTGTATATATGAAATAAAGAGAGGGTGATAGGAGGAGTGAAAGAGAGTAAGACAGTGTAATCTAAAGCTTGAGAGGGGAATAATAAGAAAAGCAGGACAAGAAAAAAGTGATAGAGGAAGGTTTACAGAGAAAGAGTGAGAGAAACATATAGAAAGAGGAAGAGAAAAATGAAAGCGATCACATACATAAATTGTTGCTCTCAATTCAATCTCAACCATTCTTATCTCACTCTTTCTCCCTCTAATTAGTATGAACAGAAAGTTGGCTTTTACGACCTGCTCCTAATGAGCCGCCCATCATTTATCACAATATTTGTTTGGTACTACTCCAACTATCACTTGTTATTATTACCAATCAGTGTTTGCTATCCTTAGTGTATTTAGTTAATTCTGACCTGAACAAGCCAACAAAATTGTAAATCAGCTTTCCACAAGAAAAACAAGATACACAATGCGGATCAAAACTAAATGCCAAAACCATTATAATTATTTTTATTGAATTATATTGTTTTGTCAGCATATCTACCTTTTGGGATTTAATGTCAAATCCAATTATTTTGGTGAAACAAATCTAGTAATTGAACAGACTGCACAGAAAGGTCGCCAGAAACTGCATTCTCAATCCCTTTACAAATGAGGGCACATAGGCAATTGAATGGTTTTGCATATTTTTACCTTTTTATACATATAATAAAATGATCTTGATTTTCTACGTGCAACTTCAGCAATTATAGAATAGAATTCTAAGCAGAACATTTTTGCTATGCAAATCCTTAACATTCACTACTTATATCAACTACGAAAGCATATTTCTACGAAAAAAAATCTCTACATTTCGTCCCCGTTAATAAATTATTACATTTAATCTGACTATACGTAATCTCTTAAATATCCAGCAAGGGGGGATCAAGTACCATTTTTTTAGTTCTAGGTCTGGTTCAACTGAGGGTTGAATGTCAATCTCCCGGTCCATTAGCAAACAAACTTTATGCCAAATGAGCCGGTCTTTTGGCTATTTATTGGTAATTAATAACCTAAACCGTAGTTTGAACTTTTCTGACAAAATGAATTGAACACAAATGTCAGAACATTTGCATCTTTAGAAATCAATGCATTTTTTTAATTTTTACATTTTTTTCTAGCACAAGTATCTTGTCAATTGAACTTCTACCTGGGCAAAGCCATAAACGTTTTGGAATTTCTTCAAAGTAAAACGAAGTTATTCAAGTCAGTTATTGATAATGGTCTATACAAATACTACAAACGTTATGCTTGGAGTTAATAAAATTGTTTTCAAAGGGTTCTTGGCCTTCGGACCAGGATCAAAGTGTAGTATCTATTCTTAAGCTGCACTTCACTTTTTTCACTTCATTTTCTCGGTGAGTGGAGGAGAAATCCTTCATGACGGATACACTTTTTATTTTTGTTACTAGCCAGAGTGCCACTTTTGCCAACGATGAATGATGGCTGTGTATGGGCATCCAACATGTGCTTTTTCATACAGAGGTTATTCTAAAAAATAAAGCCTGCTTTTTTTTTTTTAACTCAAAAAGTCGAAGAGTTACGAAGACGAGAGTAGTACGATTAAAATGAACGACCTTTTGTACTTTAGAATTTATTTTTGTACATAGTCACCACCATTCTCAATGCACTGGTTTCCGTCCATATTAAAAACGACCTTGTGTCTAACTCTGCCATCGTGGGGAGGCAAATAAACAACAAAAAAAAACAAAGGATACTGTCAGAATAAAATATTTGTTTGGAATTGAATGAGAATCAACGGATGTTCCACACTTCCAATACTTTAATCAAAATCAATGAAATCACCCATTTTTCAGTCAAATCGGTTGATTACCTGCAATAGTCAGGAGGCTCTGTGGTGCACCAGGAGGAAGCTTCACATATCTCCCTACTGTTATTTAGTCCACAATATATTGTAGTCTGCATTGCACTGTAGAGAACCTACTGTTCGTTTTAAAAATTATAATGGCTTTAATTAAAGTTTAATATGCAAAAGTCAAGTATCATGGTTCAGTTGTGCTCTAATCAGAAAAATTTATTTTGAACACACCTCTGTCTTATCAAAGAACATACTATTGATTTTATATGCCCTTCTGCTTGTGCGGTGATAAATCCTCAAATGCACTTGCGATGTTAGGCTGTATAAGAGGTCAAAACAAGACTGTTCCTTCTTTAATAGGATTTTTTCGATTTTGCATTGTTATGATGACTGAACTTATGCATTCATGACCTGAAAGTTTTAGCTTTCTGTTGCACATATTGGCTGCGTGAGACAATGAAATCAAAGAAATCGAACCCCATCATCAACATGCGGCAGAAGCAGAGAGGGGTCATTCAATTTCTGGCAAAAGTGCATTGAGAATGGTGGTGACTATGAAGAAAAATAAATTTTTAAGTACAAAAGGTCGTTCATTTTAATCGTACCACTCTCGTCTTCGTAACTCTTCAACTTTTTGAGTTAAAAAGAAAGCAGGCTTTATTTTTTGAATAACCCTTGTATGAAAAAGCATGTGTTGGATGCCCATGCACAGCCATCGTTCATCGTTGGCAAAAGTGTATTTAGAATTGTGATGACTATATAGAAAAAATAATTCTAAACCACAAAAGATCACTCGTCTTAATGGTACAACTCCCGTCTTTGTAGCTATTCAACTTTTTTTTAATTAAAAAAAATGTAGGAAGCTTTCCTTTTGGAACCACGCTTGTACTACACATTCTAACATGAAAACGGACATTAAATCGGATATAATGATGACGAGATATATATGTTCATACATATAAATTCGCGTACAACTATATATTCCTATATGTATGTACACACACATATATATTATGTATGTATATACACGTATATAATGTATCTGTATACATATGCATACACACACACATAATTCATTCTTTTTCTCCTGTTAGGCTTAATAAAGCGCTTCCTGAAAAATCCAATAATCCAAAGACTTAACCAAAAATAAAAAGCAACAATTTTATTTGACGCAGTTGCCTCATGTTTTATGCAACCTTGTCATTCTTGAAAAGCCCTGCAATATCTCTAAAATGTCAAACCAGATTTAACCCACCGCAAACGAGTTTTATCAAATCTATGTGACCGTCTTTATGAAATACTGGACTGGCATTAGCTAGTTCAGTAAAGGCAAAAGCACTTTTGCCCAAAGATTGACCCTAAAACTTCTTGTCAGGTTAAATAGTTCATATGCCCTTTCTCCTAGGAAAAAAAAAAAAAAAAAAAAAAAAACAATTCTCTTGCAATTGGCTTAATGGATGTAGTCGTGTCCATTCACATCCTTTCAGATCTACTGTGAATATTTACACACAAACACTGTTGTAGATGTATGAACCCTTAATGTTCATCCAACTAGTAATAAAATAGAAATTTTTTGTTCAACTCCCTTCTCTACAGCCTCTTTTTCTAAAGAGAGATTTCTAGTCGTTTTCTATTCAACGATTATTTCATTGGTTGGTGCTCGACTGTGCGCCAATCTGATGCCCCTCCTGTAAAACATTTACAAAAACTTGTCTTGCTGTAATCACTGTAAATAATTTCCTTTTCTTCCTGTGTACCCAAAATTAAAATGAACTTCCATTAACAAAGTTTCTTTCCAAGAACTACCTGTCTGTTAAACACAATACAGCAGGGTTGCTTCTCAGATGACTACAACATGGTCGTTTTCAAGTTCAGTGTTAAGAAATTCTTGCTGAGCTATCCTATTAAATAATCAAACTGTCCAGTTTCAACCAGCGATATCAAGCCTTATGATTGTCTCATTCTCTACCAGGCAAACTCCTTAACTCTTATCTTTTAGTGACATTTGTGCTTTGATAAACGATGATTCGTTACTGTGTTAAAAAATTTTTGAATAGATAGCATGCTTCAGCATTAAATAACCCAAAAAAAGGTTGCTAAGCCGAAAAATATACAAAACAAACTTTGGAATCGTCTTACCCTCAAATAATCCTAAAATGGTTAATATAAATCAACCAATGAATCGTTTACAATTGGTATTAGACTTTAGCATTAAATAACAAAACAGGGTTAATGTTTCATACAACAGAGAAAAATAATCAATTACATTTATTGTGCTTTATTAAATAACTCATAGGTCTTGATATACCATAAAACTGAGAAAAATACAACAATCAATGCAATGCTTGGTATTAAATAACCCTAAATTGTGTACACTAGGTATTATGCTTCTGTATGAAATAGCTTAAAGAGAGTTTATATGCCATAAAGCAACCAAACTATAATAAGTATGGTATAATGATTATCATAAAAAAATGGAAGAGTGTACTATTAATAAAGTTTTATTCAGCTCACAAAATACAGTTCAAGACATGTACATTTTACACGTTATCTCTATCTTTATAAAGTTAGGTATATTTATATATACGCGATTCACTCATAAACTAATTAACTGATCATTATGAACTTTGGAACACAGCTGCTAAGCGTAGGGTTTTTTAATGTCGGCTATAGTGAGTTCAATTTAGTTTTATGTAAAGGGGATATCAACAGTATTATCGTCTTCCATTTGTGAAAATTCAACCAGTTCCAATTTGGGGGGGAAATCTTAATACGTATAAGACACACATAAATAAATATCCCCTACATTTCAATTTTTTAAAAGTATTTTAAAGGATATTTAAGAAGTATACTATGGGCATAACATCATATATGAGTTATTTTTATTAAGAAAGATTCCAGAAATTTCAGTTTCTTCTTAAGATTTCTGAAGCTTATGCCATAAATTTAACACATTTTCTAGAGTCAAAATCATATAATAGATTGTCATCATAATTAAAATAAGGATTCTAGACATAAGATTTAGTGGAATTATATCTTCATTTTTATTCTCCCTCAGGACAGGAAATTGGTGAACAACGATTCTGTTCAGAGAATTACATTTACCTTCCATGGGATTCTTTTAATTGTGATGTAAAATTACTACAGAGAGAACAATAGTAAAGATTCGTGGTTGTTTCCATTCCCTCGTCCCCTCTTCAGAGACATAGAACACCAATTTCTAAAATTAAATAATGCTGAAACATTTTCTTTCAGAGACTTGGATTTTCAGAGTTCAATATTCCGTGAGTGGAAAACAACTCTAAGAGAACCAACTCAATGTTAGAGACTTGAGTGTTTGTGTGAACCTTAGCAAACAAATGCATAGCAGAAATTCCAGTTGTCCTTTCAAAATACGTCTTCGAAGGGGATTGACAGCTGAGAAAACCATGACACTATAATCATCTACTTCAATCATGTAATGAATATATTGTATGTACTTTTCTCATGCTTTAATGCATCAACGAAGACATGCCTCTGCAGTAGGAGGACGACCTTCAGCACAAGTTGTTGACAATGAAAATAAACTGCGGTGAGGATCCAAATGCCGCTTGTATTTCACCTTCCACCTGTGCATACCAACACTTCTCTCATTTAGATAAATATATGACAGATACAAATTCTCATCGACATATACAATCAATCTAAACACATAGCAAGAATTGGTAGAAATAACTTTATGACGAAACATGTATATATATATAATATAATATAATTATGGCAGCCCCTTTAAAAATTCGGTTCTTATTGTTGAGCACTCTAAGTTGCAATAAAAATCTGTCACTTAAGCTCACATGTGCAGATCATGGTGTTATAATCATTAGATCACTATGTACAGATATCTCAACATTTAATAATAAATGTCTAAATTTCAACTGTAATTCTCACGGTTAGCGTTGGATATGTGGTTTATTCCTTGCTAATGGAGTCAGAGATGGCTTTGCGGCATGTTCGAATCTCCTGACCGGCTGTAATTGTGACTCCCGAAAGGATGAGACACTAGTGCCTGTAGGTATTTTAAAATTATTATAGTAATATATATATATATATATATATATATATATATATATATATATATATATATATATATATAATGGGGTAAGAAATTCCAACGAAGGAAAGATGTATATTTAAATAAGGGGGTGATCACCAACAATGTGTATTTTTTTAACATTATTTTATTATTCCGTGTTTTGGTTTTTCATTGAAAATTATGTTTAGATCATTGTAATAATGTTTTTAAACGATTTCAATGATTTAAAAACATTATTACAATGATCTACAATGATATATGTACACCTGGCAAAGCTGTTTGTGATACATGGAGACAGATATAGATATATATATATATATATATATATATATATATATATATATATATATATATATATATATATATATATATATATATATATATATATAAAATGAATGAATGACAAAAGTTTGTCTTACAATTAATTCCTTTAATTCAATTGACATTGTTCTTGGCAATGTCAACTGAATTAAAGGAATAAATTGTAAGATGATTAACATCATGAACTTTGGAATATAGACTTCCGTCATTCATTCATTATATTGCTCTGTAATTACATTGAGCTTATTAAATAAGAATTGGTATATATTATAAGGAAATAAAGTATTTTTCCACAGGAAAAAAAATATATATATACACACCCACACTCACTAAACGTACATATTACCATTATTTATTCTATATTGATTTAATTCGGAAATTCATATATCTGTTAAAACTTTCCGAGATTCTACTCCTATATCATTATTCCTTATTATTCTCACATAGAAGTAAAGAAACTTATTTTGCTATCTAATTTACATCTGGTGTTAGCTAGATTAAAAGCCACTCTCTTGATGGCTTTTTGGCTAGTATTCATTATATGACTGAACAAAATGTCTGTTTGGTTATATAGACTTTGTATTTACTTAAATCCAAAAGATATAAAATAAACTAAATTAAAAGAAAATACATTGATTTAAAACAATTCAATTACTTATCTTAAACAATGTGTGTCACATCTCCAAAAACACAGAAGATAGCATGAAAGAGTGCCAAGATCATAATTGAGGGACCAAGTCACTTTCTCGATTTGTTTTTTCATGTATTCAAACATTAGCTCTTTTTTAAATATTTTCTTTGAAAATTCTTTTATATTTCCTATTTGGATTGGTCAGGTGACATCTCAGCTAATCAATTGAATTTATTTAATAATGAACTCATCCCTTAAAACTCGATGCGTTTCGATTTTCATAAAAATAAACATTTTAGCAGCAAACAAATCACATACAGATAAAGACGAGCACATATGGGGAGGGGGGGCAGATAATGTTTTGTCAAATCCAATGCTTGCTTACTGTGGTGAGGGGGGCGGGATTGCAACATGGTTATGCCAGAGTTATGTTGTATGGAATTATGATTCCTGGTAGGGCCATGAATCGCGAACAGGGTTAGCTCCAAATGGTAAAGGCTTCAATTCGGATAACAAAACTTTTGTAAAAATCTAAGAGGAGTTGGTATTAGGATACTTCGTCCTCTGGTCATATCTGTCTCCATGTATCACAAACAGCTTTGCCAGGTGTACAAGCAAAAATCAATAGAGTGAGGGTGGCAATGTTGCTTTTACACTATTTCTTTGTGTATTCTAGTCCAAACCTTTCTTTAGTATGCATGCAAATATTGCTCTATGTATTGAAGGTAAAACTTTCAATCTTGCATGTTAACTAAAAGCTGCGACTAACAAGGAAGACTTTATGCAGACCAGACAATCTGGAGGCATTCTATTCTGATTGACTTGAACTACTGAAATCCCAAAACTAACTTCAAATTTCTGAGACCACCGACCAGAAGACAAAGACACTGATTAATGTACAATAGTCCCATACAAAGTTGTCTGTAACTATGTTATATATGCACAGATATTGCTACAATAATGTATATATATATATATATATATATATATATATATATATATATATATATATACATATGCACACAGATGTTCAGTATTTACTTAAACAATGAATAACGCTTAGCAGTAGTATGAAAATATACTTATGGCAAGCAACACACTTATGATTTCAAATGCTGTTAACATGACCAAGTTTCGAATCGGTTTTAAGCAACAGTCCGTTTTAACCACACTGAAAAGCCATAATAGAATGAAATCGCTGTTCTTGGATGAACAAATAAATTGGATCTCCAATCGTTTTGATTGAGCTCTGCAGTACAAGAGATCGTATTTAGAGTGAATGTATTGTTCTTCATAAAAGAATAGAGCATTCTAGGAAGCTGACAATTACAAATAGGTTTCTTTTATACATGGATATGCCTGACTGATCAGTAATAAATTGATCAGATGCCAAAGCAATTTGAAGCGACCACACATTTCTAGTTACACTTAAAAGCCATCAAATGGTGAAACACTGGTTTGTGAATAAATAAATAAATGTGTTTGTATGTGTGTGTATTTGTGAATGTATGAGTGTGTGTGTGCGTGCGTTTGTGTGTGTGTGTGTGTGTGTGTGTGTGTGTGTGTGTGTGTAACAGAAAATGTTGTTCTGATCTTACTCCAAAACTAACCTCAGATCCCTGACGAACACAAAGATCCTGATCAATGTACAATAGTCCCATACAATATCATATGTAACTATGTTGGATGTACACATATATTGCCACAGTAAAAATAAGTTAGTTTTCCTTACTCCATCCGAAAGAAAAGTGAACTTGTGAGTAAATTAAAAAAAAAAAGAAGTCTAATAAAGTTTACAGACGAGTGGATATAAATGAATATTTGTAATGCAGATCAAATTCTTACTGCCCTCGCCTTCTGTTTCTCTCCCTCAGTAGATCAAAGATTGGCGGATATCAAAGAATTCAGGAGATCTGTCAAGAAGGAAGGCTTATTTGTCGGAATCTTTCATTTAAATATGGAAGTTTTCTTTCTTATTTCACATTCAAGTCACAGTGGGGTAAGAGGTTATAATTTGATATACATCGTCTCCCATAAATACCGAGTCATACTTACAGAATATATTTAAACTTTACCATGTGCAAGTTATACGTGGTGACATATATAAGGTAATTGATGTATATTCAAATTCACATATATATACGCATACATGATATATACAAATTCTCATATAAGATAAATGCATATACGTAGATGTATATCATTATACACAGCTTAATAAATATATGTAAATATTTTTTGTCTCACATAGCAATAAATACACAAAAACGCCCAGATATATACTATTTATTTACTTAGGAGTCACCACTTACCAAGTCCTAAATGCAACTCGAGGATAAGGGTTAATGAATGTAAGGTGGTAGAGTAGTAATCGTTAATGGTGTAAATTCGGTAAAATTTGATTATTTATGGGGACGGCTCGGCAAGAATTTGTTTACATTGAATTTTAAGATTACTATGTTGTAGTCAACCAGGAATAAGGCTAGCGGGACTGTGTTCAACAAGTGAGCAGTTCTTTACTACATTTACTACATTTTCACCCCAAACAAGGCACATTGCCACTTCGATGTACTATCAGGGACCTAAGTTGCAGGGATACTATGTAGGGAGTTTAGCAGCAAGATGTCTGAGAAAGAAGCTTTGTTCATAGAATCTGCATATAGATTTAGGCACAGATAGAGAGTGGGGGGGATAATATATAGTCGTTGTAGCTAGTCAAGTGTATTTTGTGCAAGTTTGGCAAGGGGAACCATAGATTGGAGGTCAGTCGAACACTTGCTGTGAAAATAGCGATAGAGCAAACAGCAAGAAGTTGCAGGAAAGAGAAAAAAACATTATCTACTAGGTTTCGTAGCCAATTTTCAAATCTATCAAGGCTTGCATCGATAGAGGATTGTATCGGCAGTGAGATGCTATCTGGAGCGTTAGAGTGATCCAAACATTTTTCCAGTGATCTTGGCAACTGATTTGATGTATGTGTTCCATTTCAGATTAGGAATAAAGATCAGTCTCAGAAGCTTGTCAAGATATACTGCTGCACACACACACACACACACACACACACACACGTTACAGAAGATCAAAAAATCGGTATTATCGATTTCAAATCCAAAAAGAGAGGTAGCACCAGTTTATAAATCTTTATCTGAGGGCACAAACACACACACACAATATACATATATATATATATAGATAGATATATACACACACACACACACAACACATAGCTTCAAATATAGATGGCAAATACATACACATCACATGGACTATCTATAGCACACATCCACCATCAACAAAAGAATTGTTCATTTTATATATATATATATATATATATATATATATATATATATGAAAATTCCGAGTTACATTATGTAGATTAAAATCTATTGTTTGACAAAGGAGTATGAAAGTTTTTTTCCTTAATCCATGGATTTTGTCAAACAATAAATTTTGTTGAAATTTTACATTTATATTATTGCTCTATCTCGCATATTGAGCTTTCTTTATCTGCTTGGGATCGTCCTGTAAATATTAATACTAATATTTATTCTAACTATGTTTGCAGTAGTATACAATCTGTAATCCTACGGCATTTCAGCATCTCATTTATCTATACTCCTATAATTGGTGTGGGTGTGTGCATTGATATTCATATTAAAAACCCTTTTTTTTTTATTTATTTAAAAAGAAAATACAACTTTGTTATATATGGGTCATGAAATTTCATTCATCTACAAAAGATCTACCTAATTTGCATATTCTTTTAAACATTCATTTTAATTTCCTATTAGGTTTTTCAGTTTTCTTATGGGATGATCATCTTTAGTTAACCACTGCATGTAATTACATGCAGATATTCTACATGATTTATACTTGCGTAATATTTGCATAAAAAGCTTATAGTAAATATAATTCTCTTTCTATATATATTCATGTATGCGTATATGTATTTGTTTAAAAAAAATTGCCTACTAAACTCCTGTCAGTTTTTGGTCTACAGGCATAACACTTAATATATAGGGTATTTGAACCCATGCGAAACTTTATATTTGGGTTTTAGTCGGGGAAAGTTGGTACAAAAGTGAAAATTACAGAAATGGAATTTGCCAGGTGAAGGTCGAACGACGGCATTATGAATATGCATGCATAACATAATACCTATTGGTTCATGTTTTAATATTTAGCCTTGCAGCAAACATGTCTTCATAGCCCAGTCATTAACGGCAGAGGAAGAAATTGTAAACTAAACGTTTGGAGTTCGATTCTCGGTGGTGGCGTAAATTATTACTATATATTGGGTCCAATATAATATAAATACGAAATCGACATTAACCAAAATATCATATTTAAGCGTATTTTATGACCGGGCAATACCGGGCGGCATACTAGTATATATATATATATATATATATATATATATATATATATTATATACGAGAGAGAGGGAGAGAGAGCTGTCTCGATTTACAGGCAAGGACATCCATATTTGGCAGCGTGCATGTTAATAAATTCACGTTTGCCTTGATATATTTTCCCATTTCTTATATTAAGTTTTATTTTACCTGCTTTTACGATAAATTCTTCTCAGTAATTTTTTATTTTGTATTCCTTTAATTTTATCCATTCGCCTCCTTTTGGTGGAAAAAGGTGTGGTGGGGGGATTATATTTTTTTGCTTTTTCCCCTTTCATATTTTTGCAATCATTTTTATTTATTTTATTCACATTTACTTATCTTCTTATTTTCCTTCATTACATTCTCCAAGGACGTTATATTTAAAAATTGGCTTGTTTGTCTCTTAGCAAAATTCTGCGAAAAAACTACTAAACCGTTTTGCACAACATTTATAAAAATGGTGACACATTAACTCCAGAAAACCTCATTAAATATTGGTGTATTATCTATATATTAATATCGTAGTATCATTAACGTATGTATGTATGTTTGTCACGGTTTCCAGATTATAAATTATTCGATCGGGAGATCCTATTAATTAATAAGGAACATAGGAGGTGATTACGTACTACGAACATTAAAGTAATATATAGATACGTTAATTTAATGCTTGCAGTATGTTATGCTGTGACAACAGCATATTTTTTTCATTGTTTTGACTCTTGAGTATATATCCGTTATCTGAGAGAATAGTTTTATGACAACAGAACAGATACATGACAACACCTTCATAAAAATGAGGTAATGTTCTGGAGGATGGTATGGACCTCGGAACAGATATTGTGATCTCCCCTCAAAAAAAGTTAACGCCTGGGAGAGTGATATTAAGACACTAGATCATATACTACACAGTCTACAAGATAACATAATTTGACATAATAATTAGTGTTTGCTCATAAGCTGGTAGACTGCGGTTCAATCCTCGAATCGAGTCATACTAAAGAAAAATGTTACTTCGTGCCCCTTTTTAAACAGCAATATAAAATGTGAATCAAGAGTAAATGAAGTAATCTTTGGAAAGAAATAGCAGCCTCCCCGACAGCTCGGTGTAACAACTAATGGAAAGGAAGCCTAGCTAACCCGCACTTGCTTCTACGAGGAATGATGATGCACCTTCTCCGAATGGCAAAAAAAAAAAAAAAATCGCTAAGTTAATAAATTTAACTTTTTTAGTCTGCCCTAAAAATAAATGTACAAATCAAAAATGATTTTTAAATGTCATCGTAGTCCGAAATTCCATTAATTATTTCTGAAATTTTCAATTAAATTATCTTACAATAAAAGTGATCTAAGACTTCCATCTGATCATAGGTAACGGAACGAGAACAATCCACCAACACTCCTGAATTAAATTATGCGTTCAGTTCTGAAATTCCTTACAGATTTGGAGGAGACGCACTTGAAGAAGGTCGGTGGTTACATCGTCGAAACCTTATGAGTATAACATCTGAGATGAGAGAAAAAAGTCCAAAGAATTAAAATACAAATTGTTTTTCCGTTATTCCAACTTTCGTAATTTCATTTCCATTTTTCTTTGTACGCCACCACCCCCACTCTAATTTTCTTTTCTGGTCATTAATCAAAAAAGAAATGCCATCTTCCATATTGCTATTCATCATTCACCAATCTATCCAAGTTCATTTCATCTTTCATTCTCTCTCTCTCTCTCTCTCTCTCTCTCTCTCTCTCTCTCTCTCTCTCTCTCTCTCTAAATGCTTGCCCAACTTCCATTCGCTGCCATATGTCCATGAGGAAATGATCGAAAACCCTCACCTCAGATCTATGGCTACAGACGCAGCTGTTCCCGTTTCCGACATTGCAATAATCTGATGCTTGCAAAATATTTCGCCCAAACCAGTTGGGAAGAAGGGGGTTGAGGATGCAGACTCATGGGTAAATCAAAGTAGTGAAAGATGGCGTTGGGGTTAAAGGAGGAATGTTACAAGAATCTGATGGAAGAGAAATGGGTCTTTTTGCTCTTCTATAGTCTAACAGAGACCAGGCTGGCTTTTAAAGGATTTGTTTAACTGACAGACCAATCCCAAATCATGATTATGTATCATGTTCGTTAAATAAAATTAATTCAGATCCATGCGATACTTAAAAATGAAAGAGATTTCTAGCAAACTGTTTTATGAATAAAAAATATTACTGGAAGAAAAGGTAATGCAGATAAATGTTACAGATTTTAGACATTGGGGAGGAAAAAAGATATAAAAACATAATATATAAATACTAGCATGCTGCCGGGCGTTGCCCGATCATAAGATACGCTTAAATATGATATTTTAATTCATGCAAATTATGTATTTATTATTATAGAGACAATTCTCTATCAATTATTATATTAAGCCAAATATATAGTGGTGAGATCAAAACTTAATATATGTTTTGGGTGTCATCAATTAAAACGTACAACTCCCCACCCTCATTCCTTAGCCTCTGAGCCACGCCTGCATATACATATATATATTAGTAGGTTAGAAAAATGTAGCTCTACCTATGTATTGAGCACTGTTGAAATAAATACTTAGTTTATGCATAAAATTATACTTACGTATATTAATTTATATGATGAAATGAAGTATATATATGTATATATATGTGTGTGTGTGTGTGTGTGTGTGTGTGTGTGTGTGTGTGTGTGTGTGTGTGTGTGTGTGTGTGTGTGTGTGTGTGTGTGTAGGCGTGGCTCAGAGGCTAAGGAATATAATATAAAATAAAAATCTTGTTATTGAAAATTTATTCAAATTAAAAAAAAAAAAATTATAAACCTGTAAGGAAGGTATACAAAATTTTAATTATTCAACTAGGGGTACAAATAAACAAGAAAATCCCTTATTCCATGAAGTTTCGAAGAATGCAGTTCTTCTCATCAGAGGGAAGAGTTTTGCAAAATATACAATAAATTTTGCAGGTTAAGGCATTAAAGGAAACTAACAATATGAAATTAATCATACTTGCATGAAAAAGTTAATAACAGTTAGTGACAGTTTATAGTGATTCAATGAAATTAAGAAAACAAGAAACGGGAAAAGGGATATGGTAAAAGTGAATTTAAATTCACCTGTCACTCCTTTTTTAAAAGATGGAATTGCCCGATTGTTGAAGACAAGACGAAAGCAAGCAAGGTCCACAGAGTTTTATAATTATATAGATTATATACAGGGTAAACCATAAGTAGCTTCACATATTTATTTTGTAACTTTCTTCATAATTACGCATTTTTTTTCTATTTCATATGTAAATTCGACAGCAAAAATCGTATATTTAAACATTTTGATAGAAAAATTTATAATTTTATTTCAGATAAACATTATGCACACACGATTAACAATGAGCAAGAAATTATGATTTTGAAGTTATGTTGCAAAAGCCGAGAGTATGATATTGGTATAACGAAAATTTGGAAAGCAATTTTAATACGAACCACCTAGCGATAACATATATATTATTTATTATATTTTTTTTTTACAGGTGAGGTACCACGTTTCAATGTCCAAGTTCTCTTGATGATAAAGGTTAAAGAGGATACAGTGGTCACCAGGACAACAGTAGTAATTGTTCGTGGTAAAAATTGGGTATAATTTAGGGGGACAGCTCAATAAGAACGTGTTTACATTGAACTTAATGACGGCCATGTTGTAGTCAACTGGAAAGGCCAGAGGAACAGAATTTCATAGGTGGGCAGTTCTAGAAAAGAAGCTTTGTTCATGGAATCTGTGTTTATATTAAGGCACAAATAGAGTGAAGGAAATTGGTGATAAAGATTGTAGCTATTCCTGCGTTTTTTTTGTGAACATTTGGCAAGAGGGGATCATAGATTAGAGTTCAGTCGAGTCTTTTCCATGAAAATAATGATAGAGCAGAGCTGGGCTCGAAACGTCTCGACTGTGAGAAAGAAGCTGCAGAGAAGAGAAAAAGACATTACCTACTAGGTTTCATAGCCGATTTTTAACTTTGTCAAAGCAGTATATGCCGCTCCGAGCAGTTCCTGCCCAGATATGGCACCAGTATTCCATTTTAGGGCATACTTGGCTCTAATACATGTAGAGGATAAAATCAGCAGTGATAAATCTACTAGAATGGTCCAGCCAATTTTTTCGGCGATCTTAGCAACAGATTTAATGTACGGGTTCCATTTCAGATGTTGAGTGAAGGTCAGTTCCATAAGGTCGTCTAAACATAGTGCTTCCCCAAGGCGAGTTATTTGTTTCAGATGGGGTTCAGATCGTAGATGATGAAAAGAGACAAGTTTATATGCATTAAAATTAACTAGTACCTTTTTCCCCCATTGCACTACATGCTCAAAATCAGAAGATAATAAGAGAGATTTGGGTCATTTCCAGCCTTTGAAGCGTTGTCATAGATGGCAGTATCGTTTGCATATATGTCTATGAATAATCTAAGAATGGGATTTGGGAGATCATTGATGAAGATCAGGAGTTGAGCCCAGGATAGAACTCTGAGGGATGGCAATGTTGATACGATGAGCTTCTGATTTCTGGCCATCGATGACTACTCTTATAAACTAATCAGAGAGAAAGGATTTCATAGTTAAGAGGATAAATACAATAATATATATATATATATATATATATATATATATATATATATATATATATTAGATTGAGAAGAAAGTTCTTGCAGAATGTTTAATTTTGGTTTTAAATTATGTATTTTCAAATAAGTTTTCGTTATAATACCTTTACTTTATATATAATTTTAAAGAGCGTTTTTCGCTTTATCAAATCGTTTAAATTACAATTGTCTTAAAACAATTGTGTTCTTTTCAAAACATTGAATATATAAAAAAGAAAATTTTCATAATTTTCTTATTTCAATTCAAGCTAGACTGAAAAGCTGATGAAACTGTTCGTAATATCAACGAAGCGTTTGACCCAGGAACAACTACTGAACGCACAGTACAATGGCGGTTTAAGAAATTTATTGGCG
Source organism: Euprymna scolopes (assembly GCF_053919585.1). Taxonomy (NCBI): domain Eukaryota; kingdom Metazoa; phylum Mollusca; class Cephalopoda; order Sepiida; family Sepiolidae; genus Euprymna; species Euprymna scolopes. Next base: position 54,547,039 of record NC_136483.1, read on the forward strand.
GTGACAAGAATTTTGAAGATAATGAGTGCAGTGGTGGGCCATCGGATGTTGACAACGATCAAATAAGAGCCTTAGTTGAAGCCAATCCACGCACAACTGTTCGAGAACTTGCTTCTGAAGTAGATGTAAGTATACAACGATTTCCAACTACTTGAGAAAGATTGGAAAAACAAAAAAAACTTGATAAATAGGTGCCTCACGAACCGAACAACAACCAAAAGAAACGCCATTATGAAGCGTCATCTTCCTTTATTTTATGCAACAAGAACAACCCGTTTCTTGACCGTTTTGCAACTTGCAATAAAAAGTGGGTTCTTTATGACAACCAGCCATGCTCAGCTCAGTGGTCAGACGCCAACAAAGCTCCATAACACTTCCCAAAGCCAGAATTGCATGCTGACTGTTTGGTAGTCTGCGACCAGTCTTATCCATTACAGATTTTTGAATGCAAGCGAAACAATTACAGCAAGGAAGTACTGACAAGAAATGGATGAAATGCATCAGAAACTTCGACAACAACACCCAGCAATAAAAAGCCCAATTCTCCTCCACGACAATGCCCACCCGCATGTTGCTAAACCGACCCGGCAGAAGAACAAAATAGACTCTGAAACTCTGCCTCATCCGCCAAACTCTCCAGACCTCTCACCCACTGACTACCACTTTTTCGATCATCTCGACAACTTTCTGCATGAGAAATGCTTCAAATCATTGCCACCAGAACGCGAGATTTTTACGTTACTGGCATAAATACACTTGTTTTGCATTGCCAAAACTGTTGATTCTGATTATGCTTATTTCGATCATTAAAGTTTTGTTTGAGCCGAGATATGTTTATTTGAATTTAAAAGTTAAAAACTGCAAGAACTTTCTTGTCAACCTGACACATATATATATATATATATTTGTGTGTGAGTACATGTAAAACAAGGCTTTTTATGAATATTTGTGGTTAATCTATATACCTATAAAGTTGATTTTTTTTTTACACTGGTGCACTGATATTAAGTCTAATTTTTCTATTTAAAAATTATTAAAAACGAACTTACTTATATACTCGGTCATGAATATACGAACAAAGGTTTCCTAATCTGCATATTCCTTTGAAAAACGAGAGTTCATTGATTATCTTTATGGTTTCTTACTAGATGATTGGTTTAATATTACGCTTAATTCTATTTATCCATAGATTCTACATCATGGATAATTGCGTAGAATTTAGGATGGAAACGTTCTAACACACAGACCTATATATATATATAAGTGACATTGTGTGTGTGCGAAGCTTGACTACCTCACATATAAGAGTCATAAGATGCAACTACTGAAGAGAACTGTTTTAGAAGAGCCAAGACACCGTTTACCAAGTTCTAACAGATGTTCTGGTTCTTCCCAGCAGCAGCTGCATAATGTGCAAAACAGCAGTTCAGATGTGTTCCAAGTCATGAAGATCAAGTTACCTCAAACTGGGATGTTCTTTGGATGCGTTCCTTGTGAAGACCACATCATTTTTTTTTTAATAGAAATTAAATCTAAATACATTTTTATTGCTAACATGGACTAACCTTCTGCCAAAACGATTGACTAAACTTGAATCAAACATTAATATTGTAAAGATACTAGTAGGCCGCCCGGCGTTGCCCGATCGTAAAATGCGCTTAAATATGATATTTTAATTTATACAGATTTCATATTTATTATTATACAGCAAATTCTGTGTTGATTATTATATTGTACTCACTGTATATAGTAATGATTTCAAAAGTTTTTTTAAATAAAATGACTCAGCAGAAAAATTAAGAAAAAAGAAAACTGTCATATTCAACCAGGCATGCTTGAACAATGATTTGCTGTCTAAATATACATATCTATTATCCACAGACATACTGTTTTGCTCTTCAGTGTGGCTAGACCAGCATGCATCCTGAGCCTAGGATCAAATCCACGATCATCGAGTCAGTAGTAAGTAGATTTAATCGACAGGCGATGAAACCAGCTCTATCGGCAATGATATCTAACAAGCTTTATACAAACAGTGTCCGACATTTATTTTACTTACAAAACTTTGCATTACACTAAAGTAATAACAGATGATATCGTTAACAAGAGTGCTCAATCCGAAAATGGGGGATTTTATATAGGCATCCACAGTTTGTTTTGCTGTATTGTAATACAGCAAAACAAACTGTGGATGCATACTCTTGCGTATGGCTAGACCAACACCCATCCCAAGCCGGAGATCGAATCAACAACCATTAAGTCAATAGTTAGTACCTTTAACTAACAGTGTTACATATAGGGGTTTCATTGAGAGAGTCTTATTGAGTGAGATGCTTAGAAAGAGTCTTATTACACTGAGGGATGTTGTAAGACTCAGAGAGAGAGAGAAGTTGTATAAGTTGTTGTACGAGAGACTTAGAGAGATTGTTCATATTAGGAGAGATTCTTATATATTAAATGTTCTTTCTTAGATCTTGCTGATGGAAGAAGAAGGAGCTCTTTGAGTGAGGACATGATGATGTTGAGACGTGTATGTAAAGACATATAACACAAATATATAATACAATTGGACTTTACCTTTGTATAAGAATCATAAACAAGACGAGCTTTACAAAAAACACTTGATGGTTTATTCTTCACACGGCCGTGATTCCATCATCAAGAATTCAAAGTTTCACATTTTTTTCTTGAAGTGACGTCTCGCTTCCAGACGTCTGACTGTCTCTGAGTTTTCTCACTGACTGTTTTCTAACTAAAGTTTTTCTCTATTCCTAGAACTTTCTATTTTCCGTGACGTCATACACATGTTAAAACATGTGCATTCTTTCACGTGTCCTGGACATACGTGTCCAAAACTTTTCCTATTTCTCAGTAACCTATTTATCCAATATGTTAAAAACATTATCTTATAAGCTGCATTCTTTCAATTTAAAATTTCATAACAAACTTGATAGTTAACATTCTTCCCTTGAAATATTTATCTATATTCTAAACAAATGTTTGTTTTACATTTTTAAATTCTCACACGTAATCTATTTCTAAACTAGATTACGAGGTTCGAATTTGTCTATGCTCTTTCATTTTCATTTTAAACTAAATTCTCCATTTTTATACTTACATGAAAAGGGGACAGCCCTTATCATGTAACAACAGGCTACAACAGAGTTCGTGTGTGCTTTCAGGGAGTTAAGTTACTATTTATTTATATGAATATTGATCAGAATCACTTCTCGCTGATAATATTCTGAGAACGTTAAACAAACTCTGAAAGGCAAACAAAATACAAATCGTTTTTCTTATTCAATATTAACTTATATTATAACTTATAATATTAACTGCTCTTGTTTTAGTTTCTCCAACTTCTCTGAAAGTTTTGATAACTAAAAATAAAACCCATAGTGGTAGTTCGGATGAGGCAGGGGAGAAAAGAAAGAGTTCCAGACGGGAGGAACCCTACAAAGGCGCACGTGGGGTTTCTCTTTAAAGAATTCTGATATTAATTCAAAGAGAAATCCAGAAATCCAGGAAACTGGCATCAGATTACCAACATGAGTAGTTTACATGCCGATGGCAAAGTTTAACATTCAATAATGATGATTTTTCCCAAAGGTAACGGGAAAGAAGCTTGCGATAATTAGTGAGGGATGTTTATAAGATAGAGAATCAGACATGCTTCGCCTGCCAAAAAAAAAAAAATGCTGGTCGACTTCGACTGGTGTTCCTCTTCATGAATCTCACTTGTCAAAAGCTTAAATCATTTAGATTACATTTCATGTTGAATTGAACTAGATTCATTCCAAACGAAATAGAATAGCCAGAAGGTAAATCGCAGGGAGTCGGTAGTGTCTATATACAGCATCTCTTTATATAAAGTTGGTATTCTTGTCTGTCTGTCTGTCTGTACATGAATTCTTCGTAGGACTTAAGAGATGATACATCATAGCAACATATATACATATCATTCAAACACAGTAGTGTTTAAATATAAGGTTAAGTGTTAGTTTTACTCATTTACAACTGCTTTAAAGCTTCATCGCTTACTCATTTTACGATCAAATTTCAAACAGTTTTTACAGGTCATCTTTTTGAAATAAAAATGTACAATTTCCGTCCATTAAAACAAAAGTTATAATAAAGTTACTGGTGTTCAAAAATCTTCAGAATAAGTAAGGAACGTGAGAGACTGTTTCTTCTGATTGGCTGTTGGTTACCATAGCAACTTTTTCGTTGTCGGCACCTTCATAAATCATAGCGGAAATGTCGCTGGCATGATATCTTATTTGGGTTATATAAAGAGAGTTAACAAAAGTGATGCTCTTTGCAGTGCTAGGGCTGATAATATTTCGCTTACGACGTCGCCCATTAATTCTGTTTCTCTCACTCTTTTTGTCCCTTTTTTCTGTTTATTTACTTAATTACGTCTTTTATTTGACTTTTTATTAGTCAATTTAACAATTTGGTAATATAATTTTACTGACTGTTGACAATGCGCATGATATTGAACACAAAAAAATATTTCGAAGCAAAGCCTGGAAAAATCATGGATTATATAGAAAAATGCGAACATGGAAAGTAATATGGTAAGGATTAAACTTTCCAAAGTAAAAGGAATAGTTGTTAAAACTGGAAAAGAAAAAGATATTCTAGTAAAAAAAATATAAATTTATAACCTAAAATATTGCAGCATTAGGAATTGAAAAGAACAATTATATAAATTCTTTATAGGAGAGAAATTAGTAGAAGATATTATAAGAGCTGTGGTGTAGTGAAATATATTGCAGACGAGTATATACACATACACACACGTAGGTTTAGCTGCTATAACTTTATTGAGATGTTTGATCATGCATCCTTCCAACACCAGCTCAATAGCCACTCACCTAAAAATTAAACGGTCATACTCTTTTTTTGAAATTCCCATTGATAACGCCACTATATTAAAACTCGAAAAACACTAAAATTACAAATACTCGAAGTCATACACATACAAATAAAAAGCTAGCTATTATTTAAATTAATTTGCAATACAGTGAAAATGTTTTAAAATGCTTCTAACAATATTTTTTATTAATACTACCATTAATTTCAACCAAACCACATAGTCTTTACTCAATACACAACCAGCAACGATTGTTTCCAAGTGAAATGAAAGTAGTAGAGTGCATGGTAAATTCATCAGCCAGTTCAACCCTAAAATTAGAACACTTCTCAAACAACTTGAGCAGATCAGAGAGAAAATATGCAAACTTAATTTATCTGTGTTATTTTAACATATATCTATACTCTTATGAATTTATTTTTTATGTGTGCATTGATATTCATATTAAAAAACATTTTTTCTATTTATTTAAAAAAGAAAATACAATTTTGTTTTATATGGGTTGTGGAATTGCATTCATCTGCAAAAAGTCTAGCTAATCTGCATATTCGTTTAAACATTCATTCTAAATTAATTCCCTATTAGTTTTTCGGCTTTCTTATGGGATGATCATCTTTAGTTAACTATTATGCGTAATTATATTTATGCAGATATTCTACATGATTTATACTTGCGTAATATTTGTGTAAAAAGCTTATGGTAAACAAACCTCTTTCTATATATATTTGTTTAAAACATTTTGCCAACCAAACCCCTGTCAGTTTTTTATCTACAGACAAAACTTAATATACAAGGTATTCGAATACATTCAAATTTTTATATTCGGATTTTAGCTGGGGAAAAGTGCAAAAGTGTGAAAATTAAAGAAACAGAATGTGCCAGGTGATGGTCGATCGACGGCATTACGAATATGCATGCGTAACGTAGTAGCTATTGATTCATGTTTTAAATTTTAGCCTTGCAGCAAACATGTCTTCATAGGTTAGGCATTACCGTCAAAGGAAAAGCTAAATCATGAGCTAAACGTTTTGGTTTTGATACTCGGCGGTGAGGCACGAGTCGTTTTTCTTTTTAACTTTTTAAATCATTACTATATATCGAGTCCAATATAATATAATACGAAATCTTCATTAATCAATATATCATATTTAAGCGTATTTTACGACCAGGCAATGCCGGGCGGCTAGTATATATATGAGAGAGAGAAAAAAAAAAGGCAAAAGCCATTTCTGTGACAAAATCTGTCACAGTTAAGCTGGAGTAAAGAGCCACTTGTGAACACATCCAACTCGAAGGGGGAATAGGGAGGATAGACATAGAGCATAAAATAAAGGAGGTGGTCGCACTCGAAACTGAGAGGACAGCTACCGTATATATAACACAAACACACACTTATCAAATACATATGTTGTCATATTTTTACCATGTATTTTTACCAGATATATCCTGAGGAAGACAATTATCCATAGAAATCAATTATATCGATAACGTTCTATGAAAATAACCAATATTTCTACAATAGTCCATGCACGTATATTTGCACGGCCATTTGTCAATCTACACATTACGCATAAGTTCAACTTGATTTGTTTCCCTCACCTAATCAAAACGAGAAAGTCAAATCGATTCATTGATTCACACGAAAATCTTTTTTTTTTTTTTTTTTTTTTGTATGACCATTTAATCACTTCAGTCATTTACTATCAATCAAAAATAGATCGTTCTTTTTGTGTAATCGAATTTTTCATCCATTTATTTTACTTTCCGGTGCTTTTCATTTAGATAAACAAAGAAAAGAAAGTTTTGTAATTATTTCCACGTCGTCCTGGTTATCAAAAACAATCAAAGTCCTAATTTTATGATGAAAAACCAGAGCATGCAAAACTGAGGAAGGGTAAGCAGCCACGAAAGAGAAAAATAATAATTATTTTGAACCAATCAATGTGATGACAATTTACACCAATGATTGGCTGGAAGGCACTTTGCATTTGGCTCAGTTAGGAAATCTATGTATGTATGTATGTATGTATGTATGTATGTATGCGTGCGTGCGCACGTGTCTGTCTGTTAGAGGTGATGCTATTACCGAAATAAGAGATGCCCAGAGATGCATCATTAATAAAATATACAGCTATGTTGTCTTTTATTGCTGATAAAAACATAATGACCGACTTTCTAGTCGTCTGACGTATTAAAGTTTGTTTTTTTTTAATAAAAAAAAAACTACACATATATAATTTGGATCGTCTATTTTTGTTTTTACAATTTTTTTTTTTAACACAAAAAAAGGCCGATAAAAAAATTTAAACAATAAAAAGTATAAGTAAGCAGATTTCTATTCTTTTTAACACTGTTTGCTTTTATATATATATATATATGACCCATTTGATCACTCATTCTGTTTAATTGGGGGAAAAAAGTGAGTTTTCAAAATGAGTTGAAAAAAAAATAGTCGCTTTTGTTCTTTAGAACTCTTTCTTTTGGTGCATGTTAAAACGTATTATTATTTGTTTATTTTTTGTTTTTTGGATTATTCAAACTGCTGTCTTCACCTCGAGTGTTATTCCGTTATAAGTGTAATTTGAAGATGCAATATTTTTGTGCAGGCGACACTAAAAATACAACTGCGAATTATTCAGGACTTCTACTGCGTCATGACTGATGGAACGAGAGTATGCGACCCCTGTGGATTAAATAAACTCAGTTCGAAATTCAGTGCAGATTCAAGAGTTCAGTAGAAAGATTCTTGAGTGTGATAAAGATTCCCAAGTTCGATAAAATATACCTAAAGATAGGAGTTTACATCGACCGAAACGTTGTGCGAATAACACTCAAGATGAGGACAATAGTTCAAATAATACAAATTATCAATCCTGATCTCAGAAATACATATCTGTAAGTTTGCCTTTTTATAGCTTGCTAAGTTTTTGTAAAATTAATTGAATAAAAATACATGGTTACACAGGGCCCACAAAGCATAGTTTTATGAAAAATTCTTCAATCTGTCAAGAATAATGATTTTGGTTATTAGATTTGCTATTGTTTAGGGTGACGGTTTAAAAAAGCTAATATGCCCAAAACACTTTTTACATACACAAAATAATTTTCATAGACATGTTAAACCTTGCTGAATTTGTGTTATTTGAATTATTTTTATTTTATCCAGAAGTGATTTTTAATTAACATCTTTAAACGTTAAGCCACGGATCCATGAGATTTTGCTTCTTACTAAAATTCTATTTGAGGAGTCTGTTTTCGAAAACTAATAAGCATAAAATGCTCTATGAGATTAAAGATAAACTTACAGAAAATTTTTGTCTAATAGTTTTCACACAATATAAAAATGGGTCATTCGCTTTTTTTCCATTGACTTTGACTCTATCCTCCCTTATTTTTTACAAATAGAGGAGGGTAACCACTCATCAAGGCTCAAAAGCTACTTGAGGATAAAGTTTAATGAGTGTACGGTGGTCATCAGAACAACACAATAGCTGTTAGTGGTGGAAATTGAGTATAATTTGACTTAAGGGGATGACTCAAAGAGAACTTGTTTACATTGGACTTGAAGGCAGCCATATTGTAGTCATCTGGAAAGCAGGCCAGGAGACCAGAGTTCCGCATTCGGGCAGTTCTAGGGAAGAAGCTTAGTTCATCGAATCCATGGTTAGATTTAGGCACAGATAGAGAGTGGGAAAAATTTGTAAGTAATTGTAGTTAGCCGAGTGTTTTGTGAAAGTTGTAGGAGCCTTTCCTAGTCTCACACAAAAACACGCATTCACATCTCAAGCCATATTTCTTGTCATATACATACGCGCACACAAACATATGCGCACATGTACACACAAGTAGATATATTCACGTTCGCGTATATACACTCATATTCACGTGTATACACACACACGCTAACGTGCGCACACGTACGCACACATGGACAACGTCACTTCCCCTTTCAAAGGAAATCCACACATGCGCAAAAGACCACCGGAAAAAATTATAAAAGCAAGAGCAATAAGCAGCATCTTCCTTTTCGGACCAGCTTCCGAGGTGAGTGGTCGGCGCACCAGCCGCCGCCGTTTCGGCAGGCACACGCGCGTGCCTCACACCACTTGCTACCATGTGGGGCAAAAATCTAACAGACAGTACATACACTTTACACGTTTTCTATCTCCATGGCCTGGATTGACTTTTTCTCATTTTCTCTCTATACATATACTACAATAGACTTTCCTCCTCACCAGCTAACAGCGAGAGACGCACACCAAACTGGATTGACTTCCTCTCTTTCTCTCTCTACGACAATAGACTTTCCTTCTCACCAGTAAACAGCGAGAGACACACGCCAAACTAAACACGTGTAGTACCCTTTTATTTCACTTGTTTCTTCACGAAATAAATTCTAGTTCGTTTTATGCAAGTAAACTCGTTGTTCGTTCCTTCCTCAAAGCAATTTATTTTTCCTTTCCCAATTCAAATCATTTCTCCTATTTTGTACGTCTGGTGAGTATATAATATATACACCAGTCTGCTACAAAATGGTGATACCCGAACGTGTGATGAACGCGCATTTCCTTCTATATCCTAGACCGCTAGAAAGTTTATCAAGGGGACACCATAGATTGGGGTTCAGTGAGCAGTTGCCAGAAAAATAACGAGAGAGCAAAGATAGGCTAGAAATGTAGGAAATAGGTTGCAGGGAAGAGAAAAGGGCATCTCCCACTAGGTTTTGAAGCCGGTTTTACAATAAGCAAGTCGTAAGGTTTGGATTTAGAGTATAGAATCTTCTGCTTTAATGTTTACCTTTAATGGTTAAGCTCATATTTGTTGCATACCACCGGTTTAGAATATATCAGGTACCACTATTTGGCAATATATAGGAAGTGTGATCTGACAAGTGAAAAAGAACTCCCCTCTCTCTCTCTCTAAATATATATATATATATATATATATATATATATATATATATATATAAACGGCTTAGAATTAAGCATTAAATAAAATAATTTTCATTTAAAATTCGAGACATCTTAAAAAAAAAAACATCTCATGAATAAAACATAAATTACCGGGACAGAAATGACAATCAAAGAAAGATTATTGTTTTTTATAATACAAGGTGTGTACAAAAATTATTGAAACACAAGCTGTAATTTACCAAGACACAAATCGATAAAGTGAACATTTTTTTTAAAGGAAAAAAGATGAGCTGTGAAAATGTTCTCAATTGTTTCAGATGTATGTTCGAAGAGAAGTCTGGCGATTTTAACATTAAACTATATTTAGTTTACTAAATCGAGCTTCAGTTCCCTAAGAACTGATACTGGATCAACATTATATGAGTTAACAGTGTTTTAATGGTCTATATTGTTCAAGATCTTATATGAAAAAATAAATCGAAATTTCTTCCCTTTCTACTTCCCTCCCCGCCCTCTTTTTTTTAATGTTTTTTTTTTTTTTGTCAGTCATAATGATAACATTAATAATTTAAAATAAAAACTACATTTAGTTAAAAAAAAATGGATAACACACGATTAATCAGATGAAAACCAGCAACCTCTTAATTTCGTAAATATGTTGCTAAGAGCTTGCAATTGGTTGATGGATTTAATTGAAAATTTAATCATAAATTATAAATTATGCCCATAGGGTTCCCTGAGAATTAAATTATCTTCATAATTAATGTAAACATACTTCCAACTATATCTAAAAATTCGAAGTCTAAGAGTGCAGAGCTACCCTCTTTTTTCCTACCAAAACATGGTGATGTTTACACCTGACGAAGGTCGGAGGTTACATCGTTGTGCAGATAACACACGAGAACAATTTTCCGATTAATCTAAATAATACAAACATTCATACCTCATCTCAAATATTCAGAAGTTTTTTTAGGTGTATTTGCATTATTTGTCAGGTTACATTTTTCGCTATCATATTTATTCTAGCGTAATACAAATCAGAAAAATTTGAAGTTTAAGGGGTGGGTGGGGTATTTTTATGAGTCCTTCTCTCACCTTCAAAAATAAACACCACCATTAATATATAACCAATCTGATATCAAAACTTTCCAATAGCTTGCTGATTTCAAGTAGGTCATTGATTTTGTAAGATCAACTGTTAAAAATTGAATTGTGGACACATATTTGTCAGGTTCAGGATTGCTGTTATTCAATGTTAATTCGTCTAATTAGCCATAATTTGCAATTAACTGACAACGTCACTTATCTGTCTCCAAAATTACGAGTATGCCTATCGTTTCCCAACCAATTTTACTCGGTTGCTTTACACTCCTGGTTCTGAATTTATTATCTTTCATTGCACCATCTCTACCTCTGTTTATTAGCAATTGAAGGTAATAAAGGAGAAAGAATAAAAAGATTAGAGTAGTCCATTATAAACAAAAAGTGATTAAACAAGTAGTAATACGTTTTAATACACAGCAAGAGAAAGAGTGATAAAGAACAAAAAGCGACTAATTTTTTACATATTTAACTCATTTTGAAAACTCACTTTTTCCGATTAAATAGAACGAGTGATCAAATGGGTCACATTTCTCACACACACACACACACACACACACACACACACACACACACACACACACACACAAACATATAAGCAAACAGTGTTAAAAAGAACAAATCTGCTTACTTTTATTTTTTGTTCTTTAGATTTTTTATTGACCTTTTTTGTGTTAAAAAAAAAACTAAAAAAGGTATTATTAAGTAAAGATTCGTTACTTTCAACAATGTTTGCTTAATTAAAAAAAACAACTACCTAAATGCACATTTTATATATATATAGGCATCACCACTTATCAAGGGCCGGAGACCACTCGAGGATAAGGGTTAAGAGTGCACAGTAGTCAATTGGACAATATAGAAATCGTTAGTAATGGAAATTCGGTGAATTTGTTAACAAGTGGAATGGCTCATCAAGAACTTGTTTACGTTGGACTTGAAGACAATCATATTGTAGTCAGCTTGAAAGCAGGAAAACGAAAGACAGTTCCACAGGCGTGCAGTTCTAAGAAAGAAGCTGTGTTCATGGGATCTACGTTTAGGTTTGGGCACAGATAAAAAGTGTAGGGGGGGGGATTATTGATAGTGTTTTCAGCTAGACGAATCTTTCTCGTGAAAGTTTGGCGAGTGGGGACCATAGATTGAAGCTCAGTCGAGCACTTGCCATGAAAATAATGATATATATATATATATGTATAACGATGTATATATATATTATTATTGTATATATATCATTATATATATATTATTATAATAACGATGTATATATATATTATTCTAGGTTAATATTTTCTAGAGGTGAAACAACGAATGAATTTGTAACAAGATTCATACAAGAGTGCTCAATACTGAAGTAGGGCAAGATATACTTTTTATTTCTTATCGTAATTACGAACTATGCTTCTTTTTTTTTTTTTTTTTTTTTACACAGTGATCACTACGTATCAAGGCCCGGAAGCCACTCAGGGATAAGGGTTATTGCAAGTACATAACGTTAGTGTGGAGATTTGATGAAGTGTTTAATTAAGGGGGCGGTTCATTAGGAATTTATTAACGTTGGACTTGAACACATCCAAGTTGTAGTCCGGAGGGAAGCAGGCAGACGGAACAGAGTTCCACAGGCGTGCAGTTCTAAGAAAGAAGCTTTGTTCATGGAATCTGCGTTTTGATTTAGGCACAGATATAGAGTGGGGGAAATTTTTCACAGTGGATTCAGCTAGACGGGTGTTTTTCGTGAAAGATTGGCGAGGGGGGACCAGAGATTGGAGTTCAGATGAGCACCTGCCATGGAAATAACGATAAAACAAGGATAGGCTCGCAACGTCTCTTCTGTGGGAGAGAGGTTGCAGGGTAGAGAAAAGGGCATCCCCCACTAAGCCACGAAGTCTATTTTGTACTCTGTCAAGGCAGGATAGGCTGTTTTCAGCAGCTCCTGCCCAGATATGGCAACAGTATTCCATCCTTGGACGTACTTGGCTTTTATATAGATAGAGAATTGCATCAGTAGTGAGATATCTTCTGGAGCGGTAGAAGGATCCCACCATCTGTCCAGCAACCTTGGCAACAGACTTGATGTACGTGTTCCATTTCAGATCAGGAGTACAGGTCAAACACAGAAGCTTGTCAAAACACAGGGCCTCACCCAGACGAGAGCCATCCATCACAATTGATGCCAGCTGGGGATCAGAGCATTGATGATGTAAGGATCGGAGTTTGGTTTTGGATGCATTAAAGGTAATCAGCCACATCTTCCCCCACTGAACCACGCGCTCGAGATCAGAGGAGAGAGAATCAGAGAGAACTTTGTCATTTACAGCCTTTGATGTGTTGCCGTAGATGGTCGTGTCATCAGCATAGATGTCAAGCATTGCCTGAAGAGGTCTCCAGTTACTTGTAACTGTTGTCTTAAGTTAAGGAAACAGAAGTCCTACTACATGTGTGTATCGGACGAAGTCGGTCGATAAAGAGAGAGATTAAAGATGGCGCCTGTGGCTTTATAAGCTGTAGTCTCACGAAATCTCGCCACACACATGCAAATGGGGAAGATAGATTGTATAAAAGCAGGCTGAGTTGAGAAATAGGATTGTGACCTTTGACGATTGTTGAATTTCTAGCCACGTGTTTGGAGTATCGTTGTTACGACTTCTCACGAGTTGATCAACAGCAAAACACAAAACATGCTTAATACTGTGTAGCAACATAAATGCTTATGTAAAACCACTAATATATATTATTATTGTTTACTGTAAACAAAATATAAATAATAAGCCCTTATTTTCGGATTTTCCTTATAATTGAGCACTCTGCTGGATTTCTTTGTCCAAAAAACAATAATTATATATATATAATTATGAAGCCCCTTTAAGAATACTTAATGATGGGCACTGTCTGGGAAGTATAAGCTAAGAGGTAGTTAACTAGCGTTTATGCAACATTCACAACTTCCATCGTTCAAACACTATGGATTGTTTAATGTCGGCACATGAGCGTTTATTAATTTTTAATTCCGTTCATTCTCGTGCCAAATGTTTGAGATAGAGGCTTAGAAAATGGAGACGAAGGTGGCTTCATGACTTGGTTCAAATCTCCCGACTAGCAAGAATTGTCATCCTACAATGATTTTTTTTTTTACATAGGCATCACCACTTATCAAGGCCCAGGGACCACTCCAGGATAATGCTTAAAGAGTGTACAGTAGTCACTTGAACAATATAGTAACGATAGTAATGAAAATTCGGTGAATTTGTCAACTTAAGTGGAACGGCTCATCAAGAACTTGTTTACGTTGGACTTGAAGACAACCATATTGTAGTCAGCTGGAAAGCAGGAAAACGGAAGACAGTTCCACAGGCGTGCCGTTCTAAGAAAGAAGCTTTGTTCATGGAATCTACGTTTAGGTTTAGGCACAAATAAAGAGTGGTGGGAATTATTGATAGTGTTTTCAACTAGATGAGTGTTTCTTGTGAAAGTTTGGCGAGGGAGGACCATAGATTGGAGCTCAGTCGAGCACTTGCCATGAAAATAACGATAAAGCAAAGCCAAACTCGCAACATCTCTTCTGTGAGAAAGAGGTTGAAGGGAAGAGGAAAGGACATCTCCTACGCAGCTACGAAGTAAGCATGAAACACTAGTATCTACAGCTATAAAATAATAACTATTATTTAATTATAAATATATATGGACTAGGTTTATGAGTGAAATTTGATACGCTGAGGCTGTGGAAAAGTCGTCAGATTGCATGAAAGATAAAGTGTAAAGTATGAGTGGTTTTGTTATTCTAGGACTTATGATATCGGAAGTAGTGTTGAACATTGGATTATTGAATTGAAATTAAAATTTTGGCATCGTGACAATGTTATTGTGCACCTAGCCGAAATAAGGATAGAACTTTATTAGAATAACATCTAAAATGTATGCTACAAGAAAAAGCTTTAATTCAGAACTTTTGATTCTTTGAAAGAACCAATTTTCCATCGAGATGTAGCTGAATCACTTTATGTGTGTGTGCCCTTGGAGAGGGGGGGGCATTTTATTTTATTATTCGTTGGTTTTTACTTAACTCTTTTTCTTCTGCTTATAGACGGATGTTGTTTTTAATCGCAAATTTTGTAGGAATTTTTGGATAACTTTCTTTTTTTTTTTTTTTTAATTTCACTCGAAATGTAGAAATGTGAAAATTTATGTCAATTCCAGAAGAGAAACATGTTTTCAAAGATTTCAGATTCGGATTTCAAAGAGAAAATTTACAGAAGAAAGCAATAAAAAAGACCAAAGATTTGGTAAAAGCCAACAGCATTAGACGCGGGCTTACTCCTTCGCGTCACATTACTTATATTGAAGTGCTCTTTCAAGAGTATATTCGTATCTACATAAGAAAAAAAAGGTTATAAGAATATTTACTGCATGTACTTGTATGTATATAAAATACACACGCTTACAAATATATAACTAGCTTTTGCTAGAGAGTCTTTATTTTTTATTCCTGTGTGTGTGTGTGTGTGTGTGTGTGTGTGTGTGTGTGTGTGTGTGTGTGTGTGTGTGTGTGTGTGTGTGTGTGTGTGTGTGTGTGATTTTCTGTGCCAATTTTTTTGAAATAGGATTTTGAAAGTTGATAATAATTATGGTTTGATCATTACACCTTAAATACATTTTTATAGACTATAAATAATTTTGTTATAAGGTTGGTTTAATCTCTATTCATACATTTCTTAAACTGGATTCAAATACTTTGCAAAGATTTAAATCTTCTTTAATAGATGAGTATTTGCTCAAACTTTAAAGCATGGAATGATTATTTGACAGCTTAAATGCTCCCAAATTATTTTCCAATGCTTAACAAGTTACGTTCGAGAATCTGATAAACATATATATATATATATATCTGGCCTTCGGGCCGGGATCAAAGTGTAGTATCTGTTCTTCAGATGCTGCACTTAAGATAATTTGTACCAGTCAATGGAGGGGAAACCCTCTATACTGGGACAATTATTATTTTTGGTAACCAGAGTGACCCCTTTTAGGGGAGCTGGTTTTTACCTCACATTAAAAACGGCCTTGTGCCTAATTTGCTCAGTGGGGGAGCAAATAAATACCATCTGTTCTTCAGATGCTGCACTTAAGATAATTTGTACCAGTCAATGGAGGGGAAACCCTCTATACTGGGACAATTATTATTTTTGGTAACCAGAGTGACCCCTTTTAGGGGAGCTGGTTTTTACCTCACATTAAAAACGGCCTTGTGCCTAATTTGCTCAGTGGGGGAGCAAATAAACACCATCTGTTCCGGCAGATACTGCACTTAAGATAATTTGTACCAGTCAATGGAGGGGAAACCCTCTATACTGGGACAATTATTATTTTTGGTAACCAGAGTGACCCCTTTTAGGGGAGCTGGTTTTTACCTCACATTAAAAACGGCCTTGTGCCTAATTTGCTCAGTGGGGGAGCAAATAAATACCATCTGTTCTTGTTCACTTAAGATAATTTGTACCAGTCAATGGAGGGGAAACTCTCTATACTGGGAAAATTATTATTTTTGGTAACCAGAGTGCCTCCTTTTTGCCTATTTTAGGGGAGCTGGTTTTCACCCCACATTAAACATTAAAAACGGCCTTGTGCCTAATTTGCTTTGGTGGGGAAGCAAATAAATACCATATATCTATCTCTACTATTAGGAAATACTAATTACTAAAAGGAACGTTGTGCGCGTGTGTGTTCATTCCTTAGTTCGACTCGAAAACGGCTGGGATCGATTTTTATGAAATTTCTCACAAATGTACACATGAAAATTCTCACAAATGTACACATGTATCTGGCAGTGTTCTTAGATAGGTTTTCTATCAAAATGTCCTTGATAAGTGTTGATAATCGAAAAAATCCGACGTAAGGAGAATCAGGCGATTTTGCATTTTAAACTTTAATACAAGCCATTATATATAAAATAATTATATAAAATCAACAGTAGGTTCTCTACAGTGCAATGTATCTACGGGGAGGCATATGAAACTTCTTCCTGATGCACCGCGATAGGTCCCTAACTAAAGCAGGCGATTTTCCATGACACTAAAAATATGGAAATGTGAAAAAAATCATTCAATCCCAGGCAACATCGGGTCTCCCTGCTTATATGTCTTGAAAGTTTTTCAATCTATAAAACTATATAAAAAAAAAATAACGTAATCCCAAGTCCTATGTTGGAAAAATTCCTTTGTTTGTAGATGGTTTAATCTCTTGCAATCACTGCATTAGTTTTTCCCATTTGCCAAAAAGATTTTTTTAAAATTCACATTAGTCCTTATATTAGTTTAGAGATCATCAGTTGTTTACCATGAAACACTCTTTCGGGGAGTACACACACACACACACACACACACACATATCAATGCTGTTGAAAGAAACGAGCACTTCATAACGATAGTGTTTTTCATTAATTTCTTCTTTTTTTTTGGTGACTGAACAAGTTTAATCAATTTGTGAATCTAAAAATAAAAGAAACATGCCAAAATTTCGGTGAGTGTTGTCTTTTTATTTTAATTCTTTCTCAAGCTTTTGACTTACATAAATCATCAGAGGATATTTGTACAATTCTTGTGTTAATTGGTATCCATATTTAAAAATAAGAAAGATTAATTCAATTCTTTTAGACCTTAAAATCGTACATGACAGATTTGATATATGGTCTCATACGTTATGCTTCGAAGCGATAAAGATTATTATTAATCTTGTAAGAGCAGTGCAGTAACTATGACAATATACGAGCTTTCTCTTAAAAGAAAAAAAAATGGATGAATGGAATGATAGATTGAAACACTGGAATAAACAATAAAAAAAAAAAAACATTAAAAATATACAGAATCTAAAAACATATGTGTGTATATATATATATATATGTATATGTGTGTATGTGTATATTTTTTCATAGTCATCCTATGCGGTGTAAGCTAGCCAACCAACCATGAGATGTAAAGACAGAAATTTCAAGATCACTTATGATGGCTGCAAATGCTAGATACCAAATCTTTGGAAAATCTTTTCCCCTGAAAATCCCATTATCAATCTCTGGCAGTCTCTCAAATTGAAAACACTGCCAAAGAAAAAAAAATGGTAATAACTTTTTATTTACCATTTTTTTATTCTAGGAATATTAAAGAAAATCTTGGCATTCCTATCGCAGCCGCTATGTGCATCTGTGCAAAAAAAATGCAGCTCGGGGGATTTAATGGCAGAGTAGCCACTAACAAGAAATTGAATGGAACAGTTCAATTTCTAATATGACCAATTATGTGTATTCTATGATGCGCTTACCATGCTTACGCCATGACATGCAACGATGGATGCAAATATCTAATGTACAACCATCATATTCAGCCTCGCCGCGTTCCAGGTGGGTTATTTTATCATTTCGTTCGTTCTTAACCTACCCACTTTTTTTGTTTGTTTGGTTGGTGAGTGTGTGGAGAGTAGAGGTTCGTTTCACTAATTTGATCTCGCAACATCATTTCCCCAATTTGCCAAAAAGATTTTTAAAAATAAAAACCGATGAAACTTCAAAAAAATAAATAATATGTGAATTGCAAATGGGAGAGAAAAGAATACAATCGCCGGAAAAAAATATTTTAAATATATATATTAATAAAAGATGTTCGAAAAAGATAATTCACAAGTGCGTATGTTCATATATATATATATATATATATATATATATATATATATATATATATATTACATGCACACAATAGCTGGTATATCCATTGTAAAAAGAGTTCATAAGGAGATATACTTGGATTTTTTAATAAGAATCATAAAACTCAAAAACCATTTCCAGGGTGAGTATTCTAGCAATATATATATATATATATATATATATATATATATATATATATATATATATATGAAAGGGTGTGTAAATCTAATATATAAAAGTAACTGTCTGTCTGTTTGTCTTTCAAAATATCTCTTCCAAGAGTAAATGTCGCAGAGCAGCGCTGGGGCTTAAAATGATTGGATTTTTTATGAGCAGTTCATTTATGGGTTTTAGCCTGTTAAAATACATTTTAAGGGGTCAAAAAGGGTCAAAATTGAAAAAATTGTTGTACATTTTGTACATTGATCTTACTTTATTTTTAATCTGTTCATATGTGTTCCACGTTGGTACAGTGGTAACGTCACCAGCTTTGAATACTATGGTTTTGCTTTCGGTTTCTATTCTAGCTGATGACACCCAAACACTTTTGTTTAGTTTTTTTAATCAAGGAAACTGATGAAAAATCAAACCAAATAGGCAATCTCCTAGTGATAGTGTCATAAAATAAACAGCTGCTTTCAATTTGTCATGAGCCAACTTGGAAAGAGTGAGGTTCAGAAAACTATCATGAGAATACTCAGTGTGCACTCTGGTCTACTCAGAAATACACACATATATATAATAAGATATATATTTCTAATCCACATTTGTCATCAATTGAAATGAATGGCTCTCGTCTTCAGGAGGCCTCAAGTTTTGACAAGCTTCTGGGCTTGACCATTACTCCTGATCTTAAATGGAACACGTATATCAAATCTGTTGCCAAGGCCGCTGGAAAAATGGTGGGATCTTTCTATCGATCCGGTAGATATCTCACTGCTGATGCTATTCTCTATCTATATAAGAGCCAGGTACGTCCAAGGATGGAATACTGTTGCCACATCTGGGCAGGAGCTGCTAGAAAGGACTTGTCCTGCCTTGATAGGGTTCAAAATAGACTTTGTAGCCTCGTAGGAGATGTCCTTTTCTCCTCCCTGCAACCTCTATCTCACAGAAGAGATGTTGCGAGTTTGTCTCTGATGTATCGTTATTTTCATGGAAAGTGTTCAACTGAGCTTCAATCTATGGTCCCCCCTCGCCAAACTTTCACAAGAAACACTCGTCTAGCTGTAAACACTATCAATAATTTCCCCCACTCTTTATCTGTACCTAAACCTAAACGTAGATTCCATGAACAAAGCTTCTTTCTTAGAACTGCACGCCTGTGGAATTGTCTTCCGTTTTCCTGCTTTCCGGCTGACTACAATATGGTTGTGTTCAAGTCTAAAGTTAATAAGTTCTTGATGAACCGTTCCATATAAGTTATCAAATTTACCAAATTTTCATTACTAATTATTACTATATTAACCAATTTCTACTGTACACTCTTTAACCCTTATCCTTGAGTGGCCTCTGGGCCTTGATAATGTGGTGATACCTATGTAAAAAAAAAATATATATATATATATATATATATATATATATATATATATATATATATATGGGGAGTGTTCAAAAAGTAATGTCTTCTAGGTTTTATTCCGCCCGAATGGATCAGAGGGAATTGCAGATTGCATTATGATGACTGAGCTTATGCATCCATGACCTAAAAGTTTCATCTCTCTGTTCCAGATATTGACGGTGTGAGACGTCATTGAATTCCTGGCAAAGTGCATTATGGCGATTACTATGTAGAAAAAATAATTCTAGAGCATAAAAAGTTGTTCGTTTCATTGGGACCACACCCGTTTTCGTAGCTTAAACTTTTTGGGTTAAAAAATAGGTTTTACTTTTGGAACGACCGTCGTACATATAAGATGTGAAATGTGTGAACATATACGTATGCTAGGAAAATATGACTTAGAAGTATTCTGAACTTTGGTTAGATTGAAAATACACTTTCTTCTGATTGAAACAAAGGCAAATAAATCTATATATCTATAAAAGTGAAAATGTCTGTGCGTGTGTGTACATTTCCCTACCAATAACTCTGTCAATTTTCGGTCTAGACACTCGAGATTTGACATAAGGAGTATTGAGATATGGGAAAATCTTTCATCGGTTTTCGGATAGAAATTTGGCTGCCAAGGGGCCAAAGTTCAAAAGATTTCACTATTGCGGTGTCTAGCAAACTACTCAGCCAATTTTGGGTCTAAACATATGAAATTTATACATAACGGGTATTCAGACATGCGGTAAGCATTTTAATCAGGTTTGGGGCGAAAATTTGGCTGCCAAAAAGTTAAGAGTTGACCTTTGCAGATTCTACCAAATTCTTCCGCCAATTTTGGGTCTACAGACTTGAAATTTTAGATATAGGTAACCTGGACATCGATAAAACTTTGTATTTTGATTTGAGACCAAAATAATAAATGTTAAGGGGTCAAAATTCGAGAAAATTGTTTTTTAAATTGACCTCTCTGGTTTCTACGAAATTACCCTGACAAATTTTGGTGTAAACATTTGAAATCTTACATAAAGTGTATTCACACGTAGGTAGTCTTTAAAAAATAAAAAAATAAAAATCCAAAATTACTCTCTTTTTGTTCATTCTCTTATTTTTTCAATAAATTGTATGGTGGTGATATTTTGTCTTGTTTTAAATCTCATTTTCGAAGCTGGAGTTTTATAGTGTTATCATTAATTGGAGAGAGAGAGAGAGAGAGAGAGAGAGCGAGAGAGAGAGAGAGAGAGATAACCAAAAAGGAAAAAAAAGTCAAGATCATTTTATTAATATAATAGATTTCTAAAAGAAAAAATTCAAGTGTGTTGAGTTTTTTTTCTTTTTGAGTCCCCGACAAAAGGAGGGTGGACCTGTAAATTTACCCTTGTCCGTCCGTCTGTCCGCACTTTTCTCAATAACTACGCCTTGGAATTTTTTGAAATTTTACACAAACATTAAACATGATATGAGTAAAAAAATGTAAGAAAACGGATTTTCCAGGAAAACTCCAGTTTCTCCCTACAAGTGTCTTTCGGGTTAAAATGGCTAAAATGAACACGTTTGTGCTTCTTAAAAAAAAATTGATACCTTGGATTTTTATAAAACTTTCGTTGTTTGATTTCTATATAATTTTGTTTGTCTATACTTCACGATAACTCTTGGGTGTGCCCCAGGCGTTCTTTTAAGGCTAATAAAAACACTCCATTTGTGGGACTATTTTACCATATTTGTCCAAAATTTTCTGTGTATGTCTATTTAGCAGTTTTTCATAGTGCTAAACTCAAATTTAAATATGTTTAGGCCTTAAGGACTTTGAGGGCTAAATGGGGAGGGGGGGCAATGATGGTCTTAGTCATTTTTTTTTTTTTTGCGTGGTGCAAAACTCAAATTTACATATGCTAAGGCCTAAAACTGCACCGTTTGTTCATTTTCAGCAGGATTTGACGTCCCCTGGGGACTTTTGGGGCTAAATGGGGGTGGGGCAAATGCTGAACTTAGTCATTTTTTATGCCTCTTTCACTGTGCACTCACGGGACACCGTACATGCTTCACTTGTTAATCTTTATTTTTGCTCTATATTACATTTAGCTCTCCTGTAGAAATTATTCTATCCTTCATGGATCCAACACACACTCTCTCTCACACACACACACACATTATATATATATATATATATATATATATATATATATATATATATACACCCACACATATCCAAATGTAATTTTGTGGTATGCATAATTGGTGCACATGTATGTGTATATGTGACTGAACACTAATAAAAACGCTTATCTAGAGATATTCTCAAAAGCATAGAATAATATGCTTGTTATCAACACACACACAACCTAATAGGACCATTAAAGTTTGCACTTCATTGAATATATATTTTTTTATTTAATACATATTCACATCAAGAATCGTTTTTTTGGGAGCGCTATTTTTTTTGTACCTTTATAAAAAGGATATACACACACACGTGTGTGTGTGAGTGTGAGTGTGTGTGTGTGTGTGTGTGTGTGTGTGTGTGTGTGTGTGATTTAGCATGAACGAAGATAAAGATACCCATTTACGTTCAATACTAAATATCAAGTGTACTGATAGAAAATGACATTTTATCAATAATGACCTCATTAACCAACTCAAACATTGATCGCAAAGCACGATAATATAAGTGATTTCTCTTAAGATATTTCAGCGACCCCAAGTCAAGAGTTTCAACGGCAATTAACATATATATATATATATATATATATATATATATATACTAGCAAGGTTTACCGGCGCTTCCTGGGTTCATGTAGGAGGATAACATAAAAGTAGCATTCAAAGCATTGTGTTTAATATACATAATTAAAAGAAAACATTAAGTAAAAAAAAAATTTCCTTATTTTGTCATTATTTCGTTCCACATAATGCCCGATATGTCTGCTCGGCTGAAGTAAGTTATTATTATTATTATTATTATTATTATTAGTAGTAGTAGTAGTAGTAGTAGTAGTAGTAGTAGTATGAGTTAAAAGAAAACGAGTAAAAGATGTCGTTTACACATTTAAAAACGCAATCATATTCTATAGCTAACACGTTGCAGTCAAGTTTAAAACTCCTTTTTAATCTGTTTAAATGCTGAGAAAGATAGGGGAAAATTGTAGACAAATTTGAATGGTTTTTAATTCATAAATGGTCCTTTATTTAAAAAAAAAAAAAAGGGAAGAAAAAAACACAGCTCATATTTATGAGAAAACCAAAAAAAAAAAAAAAAAAGGAAAAAAAAGAGAGGAAACAAGATTAAGAGAAAGAAAATGTGAGAACAAGAGATTTTCTATCGAATGTTTGTCAATTTGCTCACCTCCAATAGAAGTTTTGCACTTTGGTACATAGGCGAAGATTGTATGCTCCTATCAACAATCAAAATGTATTTCCTACCTGTCTTCTTTTTCTCTGTTTGCAAATAAGAGTTAAACAATAAAAGGTGATAGGTTAATTTTTAAAAAAAAAGAAAAAAGAAAAGCTAGAAGCGACTTAGTGTGGAAGTGGCTGTAACAATCACCTTTAAGCTTAGACAGGGCAACCAATCATGGCAAAGGAAAACTCCTAAATAATAGTAGTTTTACTCCGCTTATTCCAGCATTGCTGTTGATCATCTCCGATTTCTCATCGCGACTTGACTAAAGCAATTCTGGATCAAGAGAAATGTCACTGCTTTGCTCATCAGAAACTAACCTTTATCATTCAAGGCAAACATTAAACGTATGTGAATTTTTGATGATCTAATGTAATGGTAGCTGCGTGTGTAATTGTGAGGCAAGGGTTGCACAATCCTCAACCACACCTCTCCTAAATTGGCACTGCTCGGATCCAGTGGCAAGGTGATGCCCACGATTGACTGGAAACAATGCCAAGATAAGCAGATAGCATATGCAGCACCTGCAATTCCCAAATGGTCACACATTTTAGTCCTAAATAAGTGCAAATAAAGGAGTATAAACAAAGGAGATAGCTGCTTACAGCTGTTTATTTAAAGTCATACAACAAAACAGCATCTTTTAAATATCGGATCATCTTCAAAACAGAATCCTCATAAGTACTCAGAAAACAAATCAATAATAATGGGGGAAGTGATGGTTGCTAAGTGGTTAACGACACAGACTGACAACCTGAATGTGCAAAGTTTAAATCCAGTTCTTTCTACTAATACACTTTAACTTAAAGATGTCACCAATTTTGACGTTATCCTTTTTGTAAGTACCTGATGTCTTTCTAGAAAAAATTCTAACTAAAAAGATATCAGGAGGAACGAATGCAAACAATAATAATCTGCTTCATTCAAAATAATAATGATCAACAACAACAGAGGAGAAGTGACAGTGGCTAAGTGTTTAACAACACAGACTGAAAACCTGGGTGTGCAAAGTTCGAATCCAGTTCATTCCACAGGAACACTTTCACATAGGGACGTTAGCAACCGTCACGTGATCTCTTCCGTAAAAAAAAAAAACTTAATAAAAATATAGAGCAAACAAGTGCCAACAAAATCATCATCAACGATGCTCAACAGCATGAAAAATGTATAATGAAAATTATGCAAATATCCCACGTGATGTAGAGATGAAAAAAGGAATAAACCAAATTATATGTTCATCAACGTTTCGTTTTTATTTCAAGACTTCCTTGAGTTTGTTCTTTTTTCATCTCTCCATATGTGTGTGTGTATGCGTGTTCCTTCTACCACCTACCAACCTGTAACCATTATGTACACTTCAAATTTGCATTGCTGTCTTATGTTGCCATGAGGCACGTCAATCCGTGCTCGAGTCTTTCTCAAATTGAAAATAGCTAATTCAGCATGCAAAGTAGGTGCTCTGAATACTGGTCACATGATCGTATAATCATAGAGGTAACAGCTGTGAGCTGGTCTTTTCAGAAATTGAACACTCACTGCTTTCTTTCCAGTTATGTTTTTTATGTGCTTGTATTAAATTCGGAATCAACAGCTTCGGAGTAAGTAGGTGCCCTAACGTTCTACCCCACCATTCCCTGACTTAAACAAAGAAATACCAGAATGAAACTAAATAGCTTCTTATTCCTGAAAATAAATGTATAAGCAAATGTAGGCGAGTGAAAAAAATCCGTGGCAAATATGTTTACCTATGTAGACCAAGATTTATTGTTATTTGCTGGCAACAGTCGTAGTCACTCGATTAGCATACGGACTATTTCTTCAATCTTGTAGATTGTTATTACTTCTATGTCTTGTACTTGTTATCTCTTGTAAATTTTTACCTATTATTTTCGGTCAGACTCCACATCTTATTGATAATATGTAAACCGATAATACCTATTCCATAGTCGAGTGTTTAGTGATTAAACCAACTGAGCTTGGTTGATCAGGAAAATGGCAGATTCAGAATTGAATACAAAAGTTAAGCTAGAGAAATTTCTTTGCTAGCTAACAACCCAGTCAAGTTCACAGCATAGGTGCCTCTCAAACTAATAATATAGAAAGTAGCACACTAAAGACTGAAACTGGAGGAAGAACTGTTGTGTTGGTTAACAGTGACTTCAGACTAAGCATCATCAAACGTTTTTTTTGGATCCAGCAGAATCCGATCTATCATACATTGTCTCGTAAACTTCCGGCTTTTCACCACTTTGCTTAGCTGGCTGATTGATCTGAAGGTGTAGGAACATAATTTATAAAGGAGAAAATTTCTAGGAAATATTAAATTCACGAGTGATTCACAGTATATCCCGGTCAGGTGAGATGATTGAAGGAGAAAGTTGGACAAACCTGCTTCGGGTAAATACCTCATTAAGTGGAGGAACATGTTTTACTACAAAAAATATATAATTAACGATAATGCAAACATGAAGTGTGTGTGTTGTAAATGCCAGAGAGGAACATCATATATATATATATATATATATATATATATATATATATATATATATATACACACACACACTGCTGACCAAAAATTTAAGACCACTTAAAAATCTTTAAAAAGAAACCTTTTTTTAAGGAGAGATTTTAAACTCTTCCGACTTAAGGTTACTAATACTACAATTATGGAAACAAAAAGATACATTCCAAAAAAATTATTTAAAAATTTGCATTTTTATTAAATTAGGCATTTTACACATGATTAAAATTATATGATCAAGGGTATAAATTGTTAGATTTATAGTAATTCTAATGTTTTTAGTTCAGTTAGAGATTAGCAATCACTGTGTAAAGGTGTTACCATGCCTAAAGTAAGAAAACCAACCGAAGTTGAGCGCTCTCGAATTCTAGGATTCCATGAGCAAGGTTTGTCACAGCGAGTGATAGCAGCTAAGGTAAATCGCAGTAAAACTTATTTGCAACTTTCTAAAGAACACTGAGAATTATGGAAAAGCAAAATTCTTTTGTAGGCCCTCCAAAATTTCTCCTGCATTGAGTACGAGAATCAGACGGGTTGTTATGAATGACAGAGGATTTCTTCTAGTCAAATTAAGGTTACAGATGCTAATTGCAGTCCGATAACCATCAGACGACACTTACTGTAAAAAGGCATGGTGAATAAAAAATGTAATCAAATTCCTCGATTGCTTCCACGTCACAAAGTGGGCCACTTAAGATTTGGTCATGAATACCAAACCTGAGACGTTGAGAAGTGGAAGAAAGACCTGTTTTCTGATGAGAAAATTCTCAATTTAGATGGTCCTGATGGCTTCCAGCGATATTGGGATGACAAAAACATGCCCCTTCCACACGCCATAGTGGTGGAGTGTCTGTAATAGTATGGGGTGCCTTTTCTTACAGAGGGACGATGGAGTTCCAGGTGGTGCAGGGTCGTCAGACAGCAGCTGGTTATGTTAGCATGCTACAAAAAGCATCTTTGATGATGGAGGGTCATCGTTTGTATGCGGATGGATGGTTGTTCAAACAGGATAATGCTGCAATCCACACTGCAAGACGGACCTTGAGCTTTATACAAGAAAATGGAGTCCATCTCTTTGGACATCCTGCATGCTCACCGGACTTGAACCCAATTGAAAATGTTCGCGAATAGACGACAAGAGAGGTTTATCGAAATGGCAAACAATATTCAACAAAAAAAAATGAACTTCGTGAAGCCATCTTCAGAAACTGGAGCAGGATTTCCCGCACCTTAATGGAAACCCTTATTTCTAGCATGCCCCAAAGAATTTTTGAAATCATCAAAAGCAGTGGAGGTAGAACGCATTATTAAGTTTGATTGTTGTAGGTTTTCATACACATTACATACACTGTTTGTACAAATTAATAGAATCTTTGTTTCTGGTCTTAAAATGCAAATTCTTAAATAAATTTTTGGAATGTAGCTTTTTTTTCCATAACCTTTTAGATTGTAGTATTGGTAACCTTAAGTCGGAAGAGTTTAAAATCTTTCATTAAAAAAAAAAGTTTCTTTTTAAAGATTTTTAAGTGGTCCTAAATTTTTGATCATCAGTGTGTATATATATATATATATATATATATATTTTTTTTTTTTTGTTTCACTTACATTGATATTAAAAACCTACTTTTTCTATTTAAAAATTATTAAATAAACTTAATATACTCTGTCATGTATATGCGAGCGACTAAATAAAAGTTAACTAATTTGCATATTCTTTGAAAATCGAACTTTAATTAATTATTCATTTTTATGGTTTCTAAATGCTACTCATAACTGAGCAAACAAAAATGTATATATAATTGACCTTGTGTGTGTGTGTGTGTGTGTGTGTGTGTGTGTGTGGAAAGTCTCTGCCAAACTCTTCTGTCAATGTTTGGTCTACAGACTTGAAACTTGATATATATATATAAAGGATTTAGACCTGTGAAAAAATACTGAAAGATAAAAACAAAAAAAAAACAATGATCTTAGCAATTCGACTATACCTTATATTTTTAAGCATGCGCAAATGCACATTTATACTTTTTACAACATTATTCCGCAAGGTTTTCTATGCATATGGACATAGTATTGATGGTTACGGATAAGACTGGTTTTGGTTTCGATTCTAACTGATAGCACCTAAATCTTTTTTTTTTTTTTTTTTTACTTTTGAAACCATTATTTGATACAATATAATTATCAATAGAAAATTGGCTTTATAATAAAAAATATGGAATTAATTAAAATATCATACTTATGGTATTTTATGATGGGCAACGCCGAGCGGCCTGCTAGTATTGTACATTGTTGATTTGTTTTCTTGGATATGAGAATTCTATTCTGAAGATGATCTAATGTTTAAAAATCTTTTTTAAGTTGTTTCATAACTTAAAATAAACATACTATAACTAAATATTTAGAACTTTGAAAAGAATTAGAACCTGTTAATTATATCAGAATCGCAAAATTTGAACAGAATCAGTAATTGTGTCGGAATGGGGGAAAATATTGGAATCGTTCCATCACTAATATTGAGAAATAATACTATAAATATGAGTCTCAGGTTTATTTGTTTCATTCAAAGAATTGAAAGTCTATTGGATATTGTCTTATATGGAATATGGTTGAGCACAACGCAAACCAATAACGCTGGTGTTGGCTTCAATATGTGATCTTGTATTCCAATTGTATTAGTCCTTTGATCTGGAGACAACGATAAGCTTTTTAGTATACATAATGATTTAAACAAACTTCGTTTCAGCACATGATGATTTCGGTTAATTATCAGATTATTTGCCCTGCTGATAGACTCAATAATAACAAATGCTAAGTCTTTGTTTAGTTTGCATTACACTTATCTTCTTTTTTTTTTTTTTGTAAGCATTTAAGAAGAGCAGATGAGACCAGAAATAGAAATACTAATAATAGTCATAGTAATTGATTACAATATAAGCATAGACATAGAGTGACGGTAAATAATCATATGAGAAACAGTTATTAACTTCAGTATCGTTTCAGGTTTGGTGATGTTATGAATGTCATGGGGTAGGATAACACTCCTGTAATCAGAAAACTTTTTGAGTTGCAAGAGAGTCTGTTAACAAGGTGAAGGCTATGTTACATTTGCTGCCGATACGATTTTGGTAATCTTTAAACAAAGTTGATTTTCTTCTTTTTTAATTACTAGTAGAAGTACCTGTTGTTGACTGGGTTAAAAAAGAGTATTCAAAAACGAGAGTGATTCATGAAAACAGGAAAGGTTATGAAAAGAGGGTATGGGTGTTAAAAGATAGCTTCAAACTATTGGGGTATCAAAACCAAAGCAACCCCCTCAAATGAACATGAGAAGGCAGTAATGGAAATCTTTATTCACACAAACATATGAACACTAACTAAGGTTCCCCATTCTAAGTGACCCCCCCCCATGAGGCCCTACCTCCTTTGGTGTGAGTAAGCGATGTAACCCGTAATCCCCCCCCCTTACAATAGTGGAGTTATATGGCTAGTTCAGTAGCTCTACATCAAACGGTGTGAACATGCATTGGGTTCCCATTTATAAATGACACTGCTGAGGCCCCCACTCTGTTGGTGAGGGTGAGTGATGTAACCCATCAAAACCTCCCCTCACACCAAAGTGGGTTATCCTACCATATTTGGTAACTCTACAAGTGTAAATCAAACGGTATGAGCATGCACAAAGTTTCCAGTTATAAGTGACTCTCCGTTGGTTGGAGTGAGCAGTGTAATCGTACGAAAACCTTTTCCTCTTCATGGTGGGTTATCCTGTCAAATTTGGTAGCTCTACATGGAACGTGAATGTGAATAGGGTTTTCCCCTGGGGCTCCACCCCCATTGGTGTGGGAGTTTATTTTATCATATCCATTTTTACTCCTTGATATCTCTGTACGTGATCAGCTTAGTATAATAGTAAACCATATAGGAGCCTATTTGTGTACAGACAGACAGAAACACACACAGACGTTGACCTTTATTATATAGACTAGCAGGTCGCCCGGCATTTTCCCGTCGTAAAATACACTTAAATATGATACGATTAATGTAGATTTCATATTTATTATATTATATTGGACCCAATACATAGTATTGATTTTAAAAGTTTTTTTTAAAAAATGACTCCTGCGCCACCACCAAGAATCCAAACTAAAATATTTAACTTACGATTTGTTTTTTCCTTTAACGTTAATGCCTGAGCTATGAGTACATGTTTGCTGCAAGGCTAAAATTTAAAACATGAACCAATAGCTATTACATTACGCATGCATATTTGTAATGTTGTTGTTCAACTTTCACCTGGCAAATTCCATCTTTTTTAATTTTCATAGTTTTGCACCAATTTTCCCCAGCTAAAACCCAAATATAAATTTTTCCATGGGTTCGAATACTCAATATATTAAGTTTCATGTCTCTAGACCAAAAACCTACAGAGGAGTTTGGTAGGCAATATTTTTTAAACATGCAATTCCACAACCCATACATAGCAAAGTTACATTTTCTTTTTAAATAAATAGAAAAAAGGGTTTTTAATATGAATATCAATACATACACAAAAAACATATAGGAGTATAAATTTATGATATTTCCGATTAAAACACAAGTATAAATATTTTTAAGGCTTAATTTTAAATCCTGTTTCATTCTAGTCTTGGATCTCACAGCTTTTACCCAATAATGTTGCTACTAAAAACGACTCGTATTATGAAGAAATGTAATTAGCAAGTTATTGTAATTAATAATTTCCGATTTTTATTCAACTTTAATAACATAAAAAGATAATTAACACTTAGATGGAAAAATAGTGTTCAAAATGTTCAACACTAAGAGGCATTTAATGAAATTAATTGAAACAAGCTTGACATCGAATCAATTTTTTTTTCTATTTACAACTGCTATTTATTAAATTTATTTTAGAGTGAAATTGAACATCTTCAATGGCTTGTTGATCGTTTATCATGAAACTGTTCACAACAGGTTTTAATACATGATTTTTTTTTATTTTACACAGGCATCACCACATTATCAAGGCCAAGAGGCAACTCGAGGATAAGGGTTAAAGAGTGTGCAGTAGAAATTGGACAATATAGTAATCATTAGTAATGAAAATTCGGTAAATTTGTTAACTTATATGGAACGGCTCATCAAGAACTTGTTTACGTTAGGCTTGAAGACAACCATATTGTAGTCAGCCGGAAAACAGGAAAATGGAAGACAATTCCACAGGCGTGCAGTTCTAAGAAAGAAGCTTCGTTCATGGAGTCTACATTTAGGTTTAGGCACAGATAAAGAGTGGGAGGAATTATTGATAGTGTTTTCAGCTAGACGAGTGTTTCTTGTGAAAGTTTGGCGAGGGAGGACCATAAACTGAAGCTCAGTCGAACACTTTCCATGAAAATAACGATACATCAGAGACAAACTCGCAACATCTCCTGTGATATAGAGGTTGCAGGGAAGAGAAAAGGACATCTCCTACCAGGCTACAAAGTCTATTTTGAACTCAAGCAAGGCAGGATAAGTCCCTTCTAGCAGCTCCTGCCCAGATGTGGCAACAGTATTCTATCCTTGGACGTACCTGGCTCTTATATAGATAGAGAATTGCATCAGCAGTGAGATATCTACTGGATCGATAGAAAGATCCCACCATTTTTCCAGCGGCCGTGGCAATAGATTTGATGTATGTGTTCCATGTAAGATCAGGAGTAACGGTCAAGCCCAGAAGCTTGTCAAAACTTGAGGCCTCCTGAAGACGAGAGCCATTCATTTCAATTGATGCCAGATGATGCACATCTTTTTCCATAAATTACTAAACATATGGTTTTAGAAAAATACAACATCCTATGATGGACCGATCTCCAGTTATGATTAAAGACACCCAGTTTTCTGAAAACTACAATGATTAGCCTTTGAAAGGCTGCTTATTCGAAGAAGAATTTATAGTGTAAAAAATTGTGCAATCGCCAACCACACAACTCCAATGACAAAGAGGTAATCTAAGACGACTAGAAGAAACACTGGTATATACATTGAAAGACTGACATTCTTTCAGAGTTTTCCTTTTCATGTACTACTTGCATTATGAAGACTCATAAAAAGACAGAGGATGGATGTAAAAAAATTAAAAAGAGAAAAAAAAGCCAGAGATATGAAAAGCAGATTTACCGAAAGCGAGGCGGAAAAGAAACATGGCGAAGGATAGAGCATCAAAACATACATGACGGCCATGAAAGAGATCACGTGAGATACGCAACTGTGGCAAAATATAAAGTGTATTGAGAATGGTTTACAGAGAAGAACCAGAGATTGGAGCCCAGTCGAGCATCTTTTATTGAAATAACGAGACGAAAGACTAGCAATGTCACTTCCGTACGAAATGGGACTGCAATAAAAGTTCTTGTGGTATTCGAGGCCTCTATGCATAGCACAAGTGATTTTATATCGCTTTCGATAGATGAGAGACTGATTACAAGATAGAAACTATTTTGGTATCAGCCGACATACTGACAAAGAAAAATAATCGGAAATATTTAATATGCATGAAGCAAAATTAACAATGTAATGACCCCTAATCCGATACAGGAAGAAAAATTATTAAACAAAAACATTTACGTATAATTACTTTTTGTGTACATGAATTGTCGGCATCGTTCTAAATCACTAATTTGTAATGATTACAGGAAAATAGCAGTTAACCTACTGTCATTTTTTTGGCATTGTAGCTAAAGTTATCAAGGCGGATGGCTGTAATTTAGCGGAAGTAATTTCACGGTATGAAATTACAAAGATTAAGTAAGATGTTTATGAACTTAAGGCCCCATGTTTTGTTTGATAATGATTGGAAAGGGCAGAATCAACAATTTGTTCAATGTTCATTCTTAGTACACAAGAAAGCGTGGGAGGCGATTAGGGTCTCTTTTTTTTTCTTTACACACAACCTCTATATTAATAAAATTGCTTACCAACTTGTGTGTGTGTGTACCTTACATATTTTTTTATTTATTATCAATCGATTACTTAATGAAATAAAAATGTACACTAGCATAGATTAAAACAAATCCTTATAAAAAATAAATTACAAAATTAAATCCATCATAATGCACCCGTTCCTTCATTAATAAGCAAGTAATTTTAATCTTTTGTTAATAGTTGACAATAAAAAAAATACTTTGTGATCCTTTGAAAGGGATTTGAAAGTATTTAAAGTATCGAATAGAAAGCCATTTCCGTATTGAAAACTCTAAGCAAATCCTCGTGTATTAAAAGATTGAAAGTTTTGAAAGCTATTTACATTCAATAATTTTATAAACAAATTCATAAAAGCAACATTACCTGAAAAAATATGAATAATTATTTCAATTAATAATTTAATAACCAAAAATACTCTAATAATTAAATTTAACTTTAAACAATAATGATGAAACTAGTAACTTCTATGGGGACTTACCCATTCACTCATAATAAACTCTGCTAACCATGGTATGAATGCCCTTAATACTCTCGATGGCAAATAGTGTTGCATAGGTGAAAGACAACGCCAGAAAATATCGGATTCGAGTAAAACCAGATGTAAATTGGCTTGCTAGCAATGATGTCAACCCTACGATCCGATCGAAGTATCGAGATCATGAAACAATGAGAAAATATTTTGACTGGATTGGGATTGTTAAAAGGCAGAACAATAAACATTTGAAATTTCAAATCGAAGTTCAAAATAAGCGAACAATTAGATTCTGATCAAGGAATATGGAGCAATATAAATGGCAAAACAAAGGCAGGCAGTCAGTCAAACAGTAGACGAAGAAAAGCAGGCACATTTCTGTGTCGCCACAACAACTACACACCATCTCATACTGAACCAAACTCTCAATTGTCATTATTATTGTAATCTAAATAAAACATTTAATTTGCGTCATCAGAATATATATACTATGGCATACATTTTGAAAAAATACGAACCATAAAATATATAGACGACAATGTTACAATATTGCGACCTAATGGCCTAACAATATTGCGACCTAACGACTGTCTAACTTAACAGTCGAAAATACCGGCAACCTTTCTCAATATATTCTTCCTACTTTTCTAAGGCCACAACAACTGGTGTCGAGGTTTTGAGAACTTATAATAAAACCGAATTTTGAAACACCCCAGTGTTACCACAACTGGCGATAAAGATTCAAGAACTCACGTTGAAAAGTAAAATTGGAAAAATGCACAAAATAATGTCAGCCAGAGTCGAACTCAAAAATAATACGCAACCAGTATTTAAGAAAAGAGAAATATATTATTCGCATCATTGGAGAAAATTAATGAGGAACTTGAAAGACTTGAAAAAAACGGCATCAAAAGTTGAATTTAGTCAATAGGCTGCCCCAACTGTATATGTCCATCACGAACCAAAAGAAATCCGTGTTTGTGCTAACTTCAACACGGGTTTGAACTCTGTACTAAAACACTACCATTGCCCACTTCCTAGCCCTGATCAAGTTTTCATTAAGCTAAAATGAGTAAAGATCTTCTCTAAAGTCTGAATGACGCATATCTTCAAATTCTAATTGAGAGAAAATTGCTCGAAGTTGCTTTATATTAACACCCATAAGGAATTATTCAACTTTGAAAAGTTAGCGCTTGGCATTTTTCAAAAAAATTATGGACGCTATGTTAAACGGCTTTAATTTTACAATAGCATACTTATTATGATAATATCATCTAGGTAAGACCAGAGAACAACATCGAGACCATATCCACAAGATATACAGGATTTGAGGTTTAAAAAAAAAAAAAAAAAAAAAAAGGAAAGTGTGATTTCTTCATAAAAGAAAAAAAAGTCTTGGGGTACATCATCAACAAAAATGGTAGAAGACCGAGCCCAGAAAGGGTCACAGGATATGCCTGCTTCAAAAAATATTACTAAATTACAAAGTTTTGGTGGCTTTGCAAACTATTATCAGATATTCATTCCTAAATATGCATGACCTACGGCACCACTGAACGAGCTACTAAAAATGGACAGTGTGGAAATGGACAACTAAATGTTAGGCGGCATTCAATAAAATAAAAAAAACTGATGTCAGGTTTATTCCAGACGCATTATGACCTAAAACTAGATATAATAGTCGGTAGTGATGCAAGCTGATACGGAATAGGAGCCTGAATCTAACATAAAATGCCGGATGGAAGAAATGAACCGATTGCACACGTGTCAAGATAACTGTTCCAAGCAGAAAAGCACTATTCACAGATCGAGAAAGGAGTGTTTGCTATTATATTCGCAGTTACAAAGTTCCATCAATAGTTATATGGACGATTCTTTATACTGCATACTGACCATAAGCTTCTATTGACTATGTTTAGTTCGAAGGAAGGGTTACCCATTTACACAGCTAACAGACTGCTGAGATGGGGCACTATTTTGTTGAATTACAATTTCAAGTTAGAATATTTCTCCAAGCAGATTGCACAAGCGACCGAACTTTCAAGTTTGCTTCTGAGACAGAATGAACCTCTCGAGGACTCAGTAATTGCTTCCAGACGTACCGATAGTGAAATTAAAACCATGATGTGCAACACTCTCAGAAACCTTCCAGTCATGCTACATGAAATAAAATACAATGCACAAAAGGACGCATTTATTACTGCTACTAAATATAAAATCACAAATAAAAGGAAGTACAGAACAGTCGATCCATGCGTGACGACGGTCGTCATAACAAAAGCATTACAAAAAGGATAATGAAACATTTTCATATGGGTTACCCTGAAATGAACAGAATGAAGAGCCTACTACATAGTTATGTATATTGGCCGATGATGGACAAAGACATCAAAAATATGATCGAATGATGGAAGGGTTATGGCTTGACACTCCGCAATCACTTTTAAGCCATGGCCTAGAATTCATATAGATTTCGCAGGGCTGCTGGAGTATTGATATTACCTAATTGTGGTGGACAGCTACACAAAATGGCCAGAAGTTCTCAGATGTAAAAAAGACTCA
Organism: Euprymna scolopes; assembly: GCF_053919585.1. Taxonomy (NCBI): domain Eukaryota; kingdom Metazoa; phylum Mollusca; class Cephalopoda; order Sepiida; family Sepiolidae; genus Euprymna; species Euprymna scolopes. Next base: position 54,583,077 of record NC_136483.1, read on the forward strand.
CTATGAATTATTTACCTTGTTTTGAGTTGTTGATTGCCTAGTGGGTGACAACGGGACGCAATTTACGTCCATGGACTTCAAGAAGTTCTGCAAGACGTTCCAAATTCATTATGTAACAACTCTTCAGTACCACACGTGAGCTAACGATGGCTGAATGCCTCAACACTTTAAACGAGCGCTAAAATGCATATGGCACACCTACACAAACAGCACTACAACAGTTTCTACAAGTTTATAGGATGACACTTAATCCTAACAAACGGAGACTATGTTGCAGCGGAAGACAAGATACGTATTTGAAAAACTGCTACCAAAGCAAACAAAATTAAGGACCTCTATTGTGCCTAAGAAACACTATGACCCAGGACAAAATGTTTTCTATAAGACTTACAAAAATAACATATCTTTCTAGGAATTGCGCACAATATACAAAAGACTCGGAAATATGGTGCACATTATTCAAGGTACTAAATTCACGCATAAAATACACCTCAATCAGATAAGAAAGCATCTGCTTGATGATCTAATGACTATGGACTTCACGAGGAGAGGCCATTGAGATATTACACAACACTTTTGGCATTGAACCACTCCAAACAGCTCCAGAACAATACCAATCGGAAAAAAAGGTTATGGATGGATCTTTTAACCATCAATTAAAACAGAAAAGGGTACTAAGTACCACTTGAGAGGGGTTGTTATGTGGACTTACCCATTCACTCATAATCGACTCTACTAACCATTATATAAAACAAGGTTAATATTTTCGTGGGGAAAATATTGCGACCCAACAAGAAACGACAGACTGTCAAATGTAACTGTCAGAAATTACTGTTTTGCACAATATATTCTAACTAAACCCATTTTTCACATCTTTTATTCATTACCCTTTTTTAGGGCCACAACATAAACTATTCAAAATAGCTCAAAGTTTGTTGAAAGCTCAAGAAATAAGTTAAAACGTAAACATCTATTTTCCATTGATTTGTGAAATCCGGTTAACGTCCGTTTTTACATTCTCGCATGCATTGGAATTAACTAAAAAATTAACTTCCAAACTAACCTATCTCTGTACAGGTCTTTATTTACATTTTCTTTTCTTCAGGTCGATTTTTATCACTTCATGTTTTTCTTGGCTTTCCCCTGTGAACAGGACCTGCTACTTTGACTATACCATACATACTCAAAAACTTTTTCAATGCGACCATACCATTAGTTGATTATATCGAGGAGGATGAGTCTCTTTGCTGCTTTGATTGCTTGGAGACTTGAGTAAAAAGTACCAGTCAAGAATCCATTCTTGACAATCAGCCTGACAAGTGCAAGGCCAGAAACTCAGTCAGACTGAGGTACGCCCCCTGGGTATTACCTAGGAGGTTCACCCTCCCAGGCCTTGCCACCTGGCTTCCGGGTGGGGCAAGTTTATTGCTTGTTCCCTGAGGCGCCCCTATTGGGGAATGCTGATGGGGATTCCCGGACAATTTTTGCTAGGCTAGAGGTGGGAAGCAAGTAAATATATACCATTCGCATGTCCTTGGCCCTCACTGGCCAGGTTTCACCTTCATACGTACACATGCTTAATAGCCTTTTTCCCCTGGTCGACAGTAGGAACACTCTGCCAACTAGCAATATCCCTGAACTTACTCTATTCGCTCCTAATTTTTGCAGCTCATAAGAAATTTTAAAAGAATGATCAATAGATACAGAATGCTTATCTTATTCAGCAAAAATACTTAAATAGAAATTTCGATTTGTAGAAACAAACATTGCAATCTAATCAACTATGATGTGCCGTAAATCCACGTGTACATCTTCAGAAGCACAGAGAGGTTTTCATTTTAATTTATTCAGAAATATACATAAACTCTATATTGCTCTAGTGACCAATATTCATAAATGTCAATGTCAATTTCCTGAAGCACTCCATTAACTGACCACCTTTATGACCATTTTGTTGGCAGTGCGATTTTAAAAATCAGCAGAGGTTAGCATTTCTTCCGTCTCCTGAGGGGTCAGACAAATCTAACGTCATTAGGTTTCTCGTCAATATCTGCCATTCGCTCAACGTCCCTGCACATCAACTTCCATCTCAAAAGAGCATTTGCTAAGTCTTAAGTCGATAAAGTGCTGCAAACATTTATCCTCTTATCTTCTCTTGCTGGGAGAGGGGCATCTTACAACCAAGGAAGAAGAAGCAAAGAAACGTGGAGTGGAAAAGTCAGCGTCAGGAAAAGTGATGGATTTCTGAAAGATTACCGTGGATTCTTTTAAGCCGGAAACACTTCTGCAGAATGTTCCAGAAATTCCGACTCTTATGTAGGAAGAGGAGGAGAAGGAGGAGGAGGAAAGGGAATTAGATTCTATTATCTGCTCTCCTCTCCAAAATTCTCGAATTAATCAATCCTTACATAACTTAAATATTAAGAACATTCTAGAAATTTCTTCTCTGTATAAATATGGATTTCAGCAGCATCAGATCCTGACTCCTATAATTAACTTTTGCTAAAACTTTCAAAGTTTGCCTTTGCAAATTAAAAAAAATTCCAAAAAGATTCTTTTTTTTATTGATTTTCAAGAATGTGTGTGTGTGTGTGTGTATATATATATATATATATATATATATATATACAGAGAGAGAGAGAGAAAGAGAGAGAGAGTCTACTGTCTGAAGAACCTATCGGATCATTAATTCGATTCTGGAAGTGGAAGCATATGTAACCAAGTAGAGCAAAAAAAACGGTAATAAAAAGTTTGCTCTACAATAATACTGAGCACTTTTTCATTTTTTTCTACCATTTTCTCATTAAATATACATATATATATCTCATGTCTTCCATGTTTATGGTGTTTAGAAGATAATAGTAACAAGTAGAGCTGTATTGAATGATATTTATTTATATGTTTCCAAAAAAAATTACATTTATATAAATTTCTTTCAAGTTAACACAAAAGTGTATGTAGGAGCTTAAGTGCGTACAATACTAGAGTTCATAATGTAATATGATAATAAATTATTCATTATAAATTTCCCCAAAGCACTTTATTATCAAACGATTGTTTCTGTCCATTCTGTAAAGATATATTTTTATGATATACAAAATATTGAAAACACTTAAAATAAGCCTCCATCGATGAGTGCTCACCACAAACAGGTCAAAGAAAAAATTGTTAATGCAACCGCATTCATTTAATTTATATATTCAATTTTTATTTTTTTATTCTCCAAAAGGGAAATTCATACTTTAAACCTATTCACTTAAAGTTAAAAGTTCACAATAAATTATGACAATCGAATCTTTACATTTTTTCATATATATATATATATATATATATATATATATATATATATATATATATATACACACACACACACAAATGTACGTATAGATGGATAATTAACACCCATCACATTAATTTAGATTTACCTTTTTTCTGAGATTTACGAGATTGCCAAATGTAAACCCAAGGTTCAATTTGGTCCGTTATTTTTTTTGTTTTTTGTTTTTTCCCCCCGGAAATCACCACTTATCAAGGCCCTGAGGCCACTCGAGGATAAGGGTTAATAAGTATATATTAGTCAATGTGGTTATAGTGTCGTAAACATAAGCAGTGGGAATTTTGTAAATTGGATTACTTAGGGGGACGGTTCATCAAGAACTTGTTTACGTTGGACTTGAAGACAATCAGATTGTAGTCAGCTGGAAAGCAGGAAAACGGAAGACAGTTCCACAGGCGTGCAGTTCTAAGAAAGAAGCTTTGTTTGTGGAATCTACATTTAGGTTTAGGCACAGATAAAGAGTGGACGAAATTGTTGATAGTGGTTTTAGCTAGACGAGTATTTTTCGTGAAAGTTTTGGGAGGGGGGACCATAGATTGAAGCTCAGCTGAGCACTTGCCATGAAAATAACGATTACAACAAATATACATTTCTGAGATGATTTAATACCGAAATATAAGATCTACTGCAAGCTACTCGTTATATACAATTAATTGAACACAGGTTGGTATTTTATCTACAGTTTAGGACTCATTGCAGGTTCATACTGTTTTCAACAATAAAATAATATAATGATCAAAATAAATTCAAGGATTAACCGATACGATACTTATGCAGATTACCGACCGTACTGAAATAATGTTATTTAGAAACCCATTCTTAATATGGCGAGGGGGGATTAAAAACTATTCCATACTTTCACCTAACAATTTAATAAACAAAATATATCGTGAAAATTGAATTGAACTTGTAAATCCTATCTAAAATTAGCACAGTCCATATTCTGCATATAAGTACCATCAATTCTATGATCGTATGTGCAACAGCACAACGAAACTGCTCTTTCAAACGTAAACATGACAGGCCGAAAAGGGCCTCTTATAGAAATCATTAGACGTATCTAAAATAAGATGTGTCTATTCAATCTGTGGCTTCGGCAATGAAAATATTACTTCAAACTGAAGCATGGCAGACTAATGGACGGGCGAACGGACAGACATATAGAACCTCATGCGCGGAGATATGTAGAAAAACCCAATGAATTGAGAAGGAATTTGCATACATTCTTTAAAAAGAAGGATCAGTGTTAGGCATACGTGGAAATCTGAAAATGTAGTCCGTGGATTAGGGGTCCCGAAAAGGAGAATGCCTAAGTGGTTTACTTTTGAAGAAAATCTTATTAGCAGGATCAGTTCACTCACAGGTAACGACGCAAGAATAAACCCCGAGTGAAATCCAGAGCAGAATGCAGTGCAGCACGTTTTGGGAGGGGGGGGGTAGCTGTAGAGGGAGAACGACGGATGAAAGATGAAAAGCATTCCGTTAAGATTGAAACAAACTAGGCCTCAGGTTCGCACATGCACAAATTTAGCTCGTGAATACCTCACAGCATTGTCAGTGACTTTTGAACAGTCATATTTTAGAACAAAAAAATGCATATGACCAAAAAATAAACACACGTGTGTGTGTTTCGTAGCCTTATTTTCTAAATGCAGATGTATTTTATTTTTCTTATTTTCCAATCACCTTAGGGACCAAAAGTTTTCACAAAGATGATCTTTAACATGAAACGCTCTTAGCTATACACCTATATATGAGCATATTTGCAGATGCATTATATATATATATATATATATATATATATATATATATATTACACAAATACATGAATTCATTATATACAGAGATGCAGATATAATTACGCATGAGCAAATATATTCACGAATACATAAATATAAGTATGCATATATATATATATATATATATATATATATATATATATATATAGATGAATATAAACATGTACATATGCATTCATAAACGCACAAATATAGACAACATTATATATATAATTTTCTGTTTGCATAATTTCACACTATATGTGTGTCTGTGTGTTTGAAATTATATAAACATCAGAAAAGTATATATATATATATATATATATATATATACACACACATACATACTAGCATAGGTATCCGGCGTTGCCTAGGTTAACATGAAGTTCCGTTTGGAACACACCTGCTACACTAATCATTTTCATCATGGGCAACGTGGATACCCCCACAACAATTTCAAAAATAAAAGAACGGATTAAAACATGTAATTGTAATCGCCCCCAAAAAGAAGTACCTGATACCCTCTCCAACTGATATTTCGGCAGAAGGGATACAAAGAGAAGAAACTATTCTCCAGATATTGAGCACAGGAAAGAAAACCTCCCTTGCACTAAAAAAATAATTAAAAATAAATAATTACAACTTTTGTTTTAAAAAAATATCAGCGAATGTCCGTGCAATCGTAAAAAAAAATAAAAAATAACCAACTAGGTAGGCTGGAACGCGAATGAAGGGAAAAAAGCTGACTTGGGAACTGTTCCGGTCACTGTCCTAAGAAAACTCACGATTTTGGGAACCTAAAAAAATAACGTTTATAAACATTAACGCGTGCGTTTGATTTTGATTTTTTGTAAGGACACTTTTTCACTTCTTTGAAGTTAACTATTACGTGCAATTATATTCATGCAGATATTCTACATGATTTATATTTGCGCAAAAAGCTTATAGTAAACACAAACCTCTTTCTATATATATTTATGTATGCGTATATATAAATGTTTAAAAAAATTGCCTACAAAACTCCTCTGTCAGTGTTGGGTCTACAGACATGAAACTTAATATATAGGGTATTCGAAACTTTATATTTGGGTTGTAGCCGGTAAAAATCGGTGCAAAAGTGTGAAAATTAAAAAAAATGAAATTTGCGAGGTGAAGGTCGAATGATGGTATTATGAATATGAATGCGTAACATAATAGCTATTGGTTCATGTTTTAATTTTTAGTCTTGCAGCAAACATGTCTTCATAGCACAGACATTAACGTCAAAAGAAAAAGTAAATCGTCAGCTAAACATTTTGGTTTCGATTCTCGGTGGTGACGCATGAGTCACTTTTTTTCTAACTTTTTAAATCATTACGATATATTGGATCCAATATATAATAATAAATACGAATTCTGCACTAATAAATATCATATTTAAGCGTATTTTACGACATGGCAATGCCGGATGGCCAGTTCGTTTGCACATAAAATTATTTAGTAAAATTGTTATTTCAATCTCAAGTGTATGCATTGAAACCGAGTCAGCGAGTGCAGATGAAATGATCTTCAAAGATATATAAAGAAACAATTTCATATTTACACGTAAATTGCTTTTGGATATTTTATGCATGATTAAATAAATCCCGATCGTACGTAATGCTATAAATCGAAATACTCACACACATAGACACAAAGACGTTTGAATTATTAAAAAATTAGCTTGTGTAGAGAAAGATGAAAAGACAATGCACAGATTTGGAAAACAGAGGCAGAGAATTAAAGATTATTTTGTAGGTTTGTGGGGACGCGGGTTAGGGTTTACTAACTCTAGAGTTATCCAAAAATGATTGAGACCAGTGATAAACTTCTGGCACTGTGTTTCCGAAAGATGCGAAATTAAAAAACGATGGCTCTATTTAATCTGCGTGCTTAGGGATAAAAATATAGATTCCAATATTATGACAAACCGATCAATGGACAGAGCTTTTTCTTTACAGAGATGCTTGGATGTATCTAAAATAAGATACGTCTGTTAAATATAAACGTCTAGCGATGAAAATAGTTTATTTTAGATTTTGTTAAGGAAAACAACCTAAATTCTACTGTATCAAACTTCCTTTTTGCCACAAATTCTTTACATGCCCCAAAGCAGAACGACTTAAAGTCGCCAGCCGCAGGAACAGGTACCTCTTGGATTTTCACCACGGCTATTTTAAGCAGGTTTCATTTCTAATATGATTGAGCGATAGACCAATCCGTTTTAGGTGGTCCTACGAGTAATGGAAGTTCGGAATCGTATAACCCTGACAATACCACATTGACACCACCCTACTAGGATGAGGTGGGATTGAGTTAAGGACAAATATAAGTATTATCAGGCCAATAAGCAGTTCGTCTTCCACTGTGAAATCGAGATGGGCTCGCTATATCATGTGACCTCAGTGAAAGTGGGCTGCGATTGTCAGAATGATTAGCGTTACCAATAAAAGAACAAAATTTGCTTAGTAATGAAAATGCTTTCTAACTGAAGCATGACCAATGGACGAAGCCTCTCAGAAATTTTATGATACATTTAATAAAAAAAACTTCTTTTTAAAAGGAGACTGAAGTTTTATGAAATGCGATTTCTTTAAAATCAATGGCGACTATTAATAAAATCTTGAAAAGTTCTCCTCTAAAATAATCTAAAAGGTTATTTCAGAGCAGAATATTATTTCAGAACTCTAAAGCAATTTTTATTGTAGGCACATGGCGCAATCATAAAGTGCTAAGTAATTATCAGTTCTAAGGATTTTACAAGTATAATAAATAGGAGTGCTACAGATTCACAGGACCCGCAGACGAGCTATTAGCGTTCAAAATATTCAACAATGCTTGGTAAAGTTTAAAAGCTTAAAAAGCAAATAATCATTTCTATCGACAACATTTGTTTTGTAGGTAGAATACGTCCGGGTCTATTACAGCTATCATATGAGAATCACAAGACCTATTGATTTTTTTAACTGTTATTTTCAGTTTCAATTGAGTTTTAACGATACTCTCCTGATCAATATTATTTGAAAGGACTAAAGAGACAAATTTATGAAAAGGAATTTACTTTTATTAACTACTAGTGTAGATTGTCCATAAAAAAGTATGCTTCGCCAGTGATCGCATTTGCTATTTTCCTATATATTACTTTAATATGCATATAAAATCATAGATTTACGTTACTACTTTAATTTTACATATATAAAATTAACATTTCTGACCACCTAAAATAAAAATTAAAAAAAAACGCCCACTTCACTTTATTTCCTAATATATTTTAAGCAGCAGATTAAGTTTGAAATGATGATCCGACTTGCTATTTGCTTCCTCCCTTATCATTTATCATTTGAAATAATTTTGTTCGGTGGATGGAGGGTTAGAAAAGTGCACGTGTTTAATATTTCATTGGAAAGAAACTCTGTTCATGGAAACTCCATTTGTTGTTAGGTACACAGGAAGAAAGGAAAGCTTTTTGTGGTGACAGTAGTTAACAGAGTTCTTCCTATAAATGCTTTACAATAAGGATGACCAGATAGTGGAACTCAGTAAAATAATAATATATTGCATTAACACGGATCTAGTGAAGACGAATCTAAAAATACATGTACATATGCTTTTTAGTTTCTATTCCAAGATTTCACAGGGATTAAAAGAGAAAGAATGTCAACAAAACCATTTGGTGGAAAACTGAAAGGTGTCAAACATTCTCCAAAAGAGACAAACAAACGGGATTAATAAATTGGTGAGAATTTATATTTCCCAAAGGAACAGTTTAAAGAGATGATTAAAATCTCAGAGGAATTAGAAGCACCAGATAACTTATGGAGAGGGAAAAATAATGGAGATTTTAAGTCTTCAAACATTCGGGTAGCACTTCTTCATATAAGTCGGGGAGGCAGGTATGTATTAATGTTAGCACATATACATACGTACAGTCCCGGTGTGGCACACACCGCAAGCTAATTCAGCCGGCTTCAAATTCACAGGCGATCTTCAGTCACATGTGTATCCTACTCAGGCGAGAACTTTAACAGCGTTACTTTTTGTCATCTTCCTACATTAAGTGCCAAGTACACATACTTAGGTATATATCTATGTAAATATATCGTTTAATTCTATAGATGAATTCTAAACAAACAATTTTTAAATATATTTCTGAACAAACCATTTCATTTATATATTTCTTCAAAGCACAGAATGCTTGTAATTGCAAATGATGAAATTTATACAATATATCCTTAAACATATCAAGGTCAGTCATTAGTGATTCATTGGATTGACTGCAGGTTTCAGATTTTAAATCATAAGACCTGCTCCACCAGCAGTCAAAGTATTTCCCCAAAGAATGAAATAGCTCCTCCTCAAATGCAACGGTATTCAATGCACTACATGAACATTATATATATATATATACATACGAATATGCTAGCTTTAAAAAAAATTAACTAATTTTATGCTGTCTTTTCTAGACGTGAAATCACAATGACTGCCACAAGACCAATCTATTTGAGTTTAAATTTTATCTCCAGCTTATGGTAGTATTTTTATTGATTGTTTTTCATGCCAAACAAGGCACAATGCCACTTGGATGTAAGGGCTACTATTTAGAACCAAAAACTACCGGGGTACTATTTAGGGAGTTGAGCAGGGAGATGTCTGTTTACATTAGACTTTTCTTCTGCATGTCAGTACAGTCAAGGAAACAGGGACTCGGGATGAAATTCCAAAGTCTAACAGTTCAGAGGAAGAAATTATTTGAGTAGAAGACTTTTTCAGCATCTAGGGATCTCTATATTATAGGTTGGTTTTCTGCTGGTGTCCAGCATCCTGGAGAGAAAGTAAATAAAATAACCACAAAGAATATAAGAAAGATTAAACAGTGAGTGAAAGAGTTAAGAGGATGTTACACTTGGACCGGATAACTGTATACTCGAACTTACAGAGAGAGAGAGAGGTAGGTTTTCTTTTGCTGTATAATAACTTTAGACACATGGAAGAAACGAGTCATATCCGTTTTCATATAATGGGTCTAAATTGATAGAAGCACCCGTAGGTGTTAGCCGAGAGTATTTATGTCAAGGTTTGTCAAAGCAATTTTAACCTTATTAACTTCTTGTCGATGGAGCACTATTCAAAGTAATCAGATTGTTTTGCATCTTCTATCGACATCAAATGACGAAACTATATTATAAATTGTCTTCATTGCACATGTCAGGATCCATTCATTATGATAACTCTTTAAAGGTGTTATTTAGGATATAAGGGCATTCTATCTCTTTTTACCGATGGCTAGCGTACCATTTGGACGTGGAATTGGGATTAGTTGACAATATTATGTGACCTAGCTCACAATCAGTAAAAGTGAGCTATGATGACCAGAGGCGTAGTACTTGTTTAGAAGGAAGTTAGCTCAACATGATCATGACAATAGCCATTGCAAGCAAACCAAAAATAGGACGATTCTAAGGAAACTGACTTCAAGCTGAATCATGGCCAATAAACAAAGTCTCAGCTCCAAATACTCTTCATACAAGGCATTATTTATACTATCATCACGAAATCAGTCCATGTTATTTTTTAAACTATTTACATTAGATCCTCGTTAGATTTATTTCCATAACTGCAATTATTTACTGCATCAACAAATAAATCCAACAATCTTATTATTTTGGATAGGCTATTTATTTTAGTCAAAAACAAAATGTATTTTATTGAACATTTTAGAATTTTAACCGATATTGAAGAATATTGTTTGCATCAGAAATAGGTTATAATTTTAAATGGGATTAATTTTTTTGTATTTGAAAAATCGCAAAATATCATCTGTTATTTTTTTCATCAAAAACTCGCATTCATTAATTTCTACAAATAAAGATCATATTTATCACATTAAAATAACTACAAAGAATAAGGGAGTCACGGTGGCTAAATAAATTAAGATCACTCCCAGACTTGTACACTAAAGTTAATAATACGGACTGAAAACTTGGGTGCGCCAAGTTCAAATTAGTTGGTTCTAAATAAATATTTTAATCAAACCCACGTCTGCCCCTATGTCTATCATCCTGGAGAAAAAGTAAAGAAAATAACTACAAAGAATATAAGAAAGATTAAACAGACAGCCACTAGTGAAAGAGTTAAGAGGATGTTACACTTGGACCGGATAACTGTATACTCGGATTTAGAGAGAGAGGTAGGTCTTCTTTTGCTGCATAATAACTTTAGACACATGGAAGAAACGAGTCATATTCCTTTTCATATAATGGGTCCAAATTGATAGAAACACCTGTAAGAACCCATTTGATCACTGCGTGTAATAATGTTGCTTTTCTAGAGAATGGTAAACACATGACCAATTGGAATTTGTAAAATTCCGATCTTTAATGCTCCCTGTGAATTGCGTAGAAGTTAGTAGGTCGATAACCCAGTTTGACCCTTTTTGTCTCTTTACCACTAAATAGAAGAGATGGAATCTCTCAATCATCGTTTCATGTTTCATTAGATTACGATTAAAATCTAATTTGCATTACAAATGACATTACCCTGTAAAATTTTATTTAGTGTTTTCTCTCTAATGTCACATGGACTTTACATGCTATCCAAGAAAACATGAATTTAGTACATATTATTCATCCATATACTTGGACATATTATAACATATATATTAAGGACAACCACTGTGCTATCAATGGACATGTTGATACCAATCTATTAATACTTGTTGTCATCTTTTGGTTAATTCTCTCATAAATGTCTTTATTATGATGTTCTGCTTTGAAACTTTACAGGAAAACAATTCTCGTGTCGCTTTAGTCTTTTTTTTTTAGATTTGTGATATCAATCATTAATGACAATTCACAGTTAAAAATTATATTCACACTAAACAAATATCCATAATTTAATGTAATTCACTTATCCTCTACAAATAAAAAAAAATCTTTGCACCTCTAAATTTTCAAATCCAACTTTTGCAATCTACTCTTTGAATATGTTTATAATTTTCCATTTTCTGAAAGTCTCGAGTACTTTTATGTGCAGACTAATTCGTTTTGCTCTGTTTTTCTTATCTTTATTTCTAAACACAAATTACTACATTATTTTTTTTTTAACAATTATGGTATGTTTTCTTTACTAGTTTCAATATATAAAAGAATATCTTTTCATTAGTTTATTTCTGTTTGGTGTCCAACATTCCAAATTGAAACATATTCTGAGAAAACGATAAATTTCTTTTAATAAATATAAATGATTTCTTTTAAAAGTAAAATTTCATTTTACAAAACTAAGGTCATGAAAATAAAACAGTTTGGTCTTCGGCTTAAGATCATAGTGTAGTATCTGTTCCGATGCAACACTTAAGTTAATTTGCCCTTAGTTAATGAAGGGGAAACCCTTCTATACTAAGGCAATGTTTACCTACTTCCAGGGTGCTCCTTTTAGGAAGCTGGTTTTCCCCAGGATTAAAAACGACCTTTTGTCACATTTTTTTCTCTCATGAGGAAGCAAATAAATAGCAATAAAACAGTTTGGGACATAATTAGAAATAAAACAAGCTTGTATTTTTATTTTATGCTTTGCTTCAATTCTGTCTACACAGAGACTACATAAAGTTCAAACCCATAAAACTTCCAAAATACTGATAGTTTAACAAGAAAATATTAATTTAATCAAATATAACAAGTGATAATTGAGCAAATAAAAATGCCTTATTATTATTTAAAATAAAAAATATTATTTAAAATTAAAAAAGTGAAATGGAAGAGATTACATTAAAAAAATAAATAAATAAAATAAAAAAGAAACTTTAGAAATACAATTAGCCTTCATCCATCATCTTTGCCTCTGTTATTCTATTATGCTACACCCAAAAAAATTTAAAAAAAAAAAAAAATTATGCCTCATTTTTACAGAGGAAACACTTGGTGCCATCCACTGTTATAGATCAGCACGATTTTTGAAATGATCACAAAGACACTCATTTGAGCTGATCTGTCATTTTTGCTGCTAACATATCTTTTGTTTAAAAGTGCATGATATTCTTTTAGCCTGTTCAGCAAAGTTGAGGTCTTTTCAGAACAGGAAGCAATATTTTAAAAAAGTGTGATACTTTTGATAGACACAGAATCTCCATTATAATAAGATGCTAAATGCACTGAGGACAATATGACAGGAAATGAAATATAACAAAGAAAATCAGTTCACATCCATACAAAATCTTTAAGAATTTCTCTAGAATTTTGATACAAAAATAGCATTTGAGAAAACTGAAAAGAAAAAAAAATGTAGTTATAGATTTCTACGCCATTTTTCAACTTTCGCCCCCCAGTGAATTAAACGCGCCCCCAGATATCAACTAGGAAATTTCTACGATTCAGTGTGGTACATACGGCACCTAGCATTCCCAAATGGTCACCCATCTTGTACTGGTCAGGTTCATTGTTGCTTAACTTCAGTGATCTAGCAAGATGTTGCTTGCCAGGACACTATATATACAAATGAAGGCAAATTTGGGCATATTTTATTAGTTTTAAAATATAGGTTTTTTTTTACCAATTGTCATAAAATTGTAACCATAGAATAGTATTATAATCTTCAAAAAGTCTGCAAATGTTCATGTTTCGCCCTATGCAACCAAAGATATGAGTATTTCAATATTCAGTTTGGCTTAGAGTACAGATATATCCATAGCTATATATATATATATATATATATATATATATATATATATATATATATATATATACACAAATATATATCTATGTGCAATGTGTGTGTGTATGGGGAAGGGGTCTTTCCTTATAGACTCCGAAACGGCTGAACAGATTTTCTTTTACCTACTTACAGAACTTTAGTGTACAAGTCTGGGAGTGATCTTAAGTTTTGTCTCAGAATACCCCCGATAATTACTGATAATCGAAACCGTTATTTTAATTTATCTATCATTTGCAAAGCCATTTTTTCCATGTCGTCACTTAGCAACGATGATAGAACAATGCGCCGCGAAAATTCTACTGTTGATAGCGTGTTTTTTTTTTGTTTTGTTTTTTGCATGACGTGGTCTGTAGGTTCAAACTTTGCACGTAAATTTCTTAATGTTTTTTTCATTGACTGCAAAGAATTTTATAAGACTTGAAAATTTACATGTTTTCTTTTCTTTGTTTTTTGTTTCTTTTTGCATGATGTGGTCTGTAGGTCCAAACCCTGCACATAAATTTCTTAATGTTTTTTTTTGTTTACTCAAAAGAAGTTTATATGAAATAATTTTATAAAAGAAACAATAGGCTCTCTAGAGTGCAATGTAGAATAACGTATATTTTGGACTAAGTTATTGCTTGGAGGAATGTGAAGCTTCCTCACAGGCGATTTCATGGATTTTGATAATAAATATATAAGAGTGTTAAATATTTGTTGATCATCATTCAATCCCGGGCAACGTCGGGTCCCGATGCTAGTATATATATATATATATATATAGTTGCCATAAACGGTGGGGAATAAGTTCGAAATCTCAGCGACTACTGATCAGAATTTTACAAATGAAGGCTCATTGGAAAGCTAATGATCTGAATTGTGCAGTGGGCTATGTGACATTTGCCCTTAAGGTCGCACATTAAGAATATCATCCATCATTTAGAGCCTATTTTTGGCACTTTTTACAGCCATAAAATGGTTCAATCAGTCATTTGTTTTCCTAGTTTTGCATATGAATTACAAAATATCTTATATTGCCCCCAAAACTCTGCCCTTGATAGAGGAGAGACTAAAACTTGCTGCTATGGTGGCAAATGATCTGAAATAACAGCAGGAGGAAGCTCGATTCCAAATATTTCTCATACATTATATCTCCTCTCTTTGGTTTTCATACAAAAAGTAAATTTCACAGTGTATAGGCATTATTTGATACTGGAGATATTCATAATCGTACCCTATTTCCAAAAGAAGGGAGATATAACATATGAAAAATATTTGGAATCAAGTCTCCCCTTCTGTTATTTTAGATCATTTGAAACAATAACAACAAATTTTAGTCTCCCCCTCCATCAAAGCCAGAGGTTTGGGGGAAATTATACATATATATATATATATATATATATATATATATATATATATATATATATATAGTCTTTGAAGTTTTTAACATTTGAAACTATACAAAAAAATTATTTTTTATCATTCGTTAAAAAAAAAAAAAAAAAAAAAAAAATCTAGTCAGTAAGTCATTTAATCACCTGCAATCACTGCAATAATATATATATTCGTGCTGGGATGATGATCGGAATCACAAAAGTTGGAACATTTTGATGTATTGAATCAGAAAAATTTGTGTATTTTCTGATTTCAAAAACGATTTTTTTAACTTAATTTTCTTTTGTTGGTACTAATGATAAAAGGGTACCAGTAAAACTGAAATCTTCAAAAAGCATGAGAATTACGTGTGAGGAAAAAACATTATGTGTGAGCAAATAGTTCTGATTGGACAAAATTGCCTTTATATTTGGATTCAGTGGCTTGTACTTAGCCAGAATCACATACTCGGAGAACAGTCACATGATGAATCACATACTTTTTCCAGACAGCAAAGCCAAAAAATTTTGTTGATTAGTGTTAATAACAAATTTAGGTAATATTAGTTCTGGAAAAAAAATGGTCCATTAAAAATGGCACAAGTGGGTAAATAGTACACAACAGTAGAAGTGAAAGATACATATATATGAAAATCACATAAAATCGTGGCTGCAATAGCTGGAGGGAAAAGGGTGAGAAGTCAGTCAAATTTGAAAGAAATTGTATCTACATTTAAAAGTAGATGAGGATGCTCCACCTTATTCAGCCCTCCCCTCCTCAAAACAAATGAAAGTCTACTTTCTAGGCGATTAGGTGATTTTAGTATTAGAAAAATATATTGGAATCCTTCCATAACACTGACGGCTTTACTGTTATGCTTACATTTGGTATTTACAGGTGTTTGATTTTCATGTTAATTATACTAGCCCATGGGTTACGTCCTAGAAAATGGAGTTAAAGGTGACTTGGGAGCTGAGTTCGAATTCCTCAAGCAGCAGTAATTATCACTTCCTGCACCAATGATTGCGAAAGCATGAAACACTAGTAGGTACAACTATAATTAATACATCAACACATGTTCCATCTTCACTAAAAGTTATTAGTGTAATATATATATATATATATATATATATATATATATATATATATATATATATATATATACGAGCAAACAGTTAATAAAACATGTTAAAAAGCACTTTGAAATGAGTTAAAAACATATTTAATCTGAAAAGGAAACACTAGATAAGTGGATAGTCCTTAATCCGCAGAGTTTCGAAAAATACTTTCCTTCTCATCAGAGGGTAGGAATTAGCAAAATGCGTGATCGGATTTTGCATGCAAAAGTATTTGATGAAACAACAAGTAAGTCAAAGACCTTACTTGAAAACAAAAAAAAGTGAAGCAGAAGGAATATGGTGAAGAAAAAGGTGATTACACATGAATGGATGGTCTGGTGGAAGATAAATAATCCAGTGACGGAATATATATATATATATTCGGTCGATTGCATGCTTGGAATTCTGTACTGTCAAGATCCAAGCACTACGACTAATGCAACCACCGTGACAACCATATGAAACAAGAGAAAAATAAATCCTAGTTTTCGTTAAAAAAATAATTCCTTAACTGTATTTTAATTCCGATGTAAAGAGCATCACATCATAACTGCTATAAAAACCTTTTCATATTTCCTTGCAGAGATTTTGTTCCTTAAGCGGGTTTCAATATTTATTATTTTAATACACACACTCACACAAGAATTTCGGATAGTTTGAATATACTGAATCCACATATATGGTCCATTTTTTCCTTTTCATTCCAGACTTTTGATGTACCGGAAACGGAATTATTTAACTTTTTTAATATCTTTTCCTTACATTAACAGCAGGAGAACCACATGGAAAATATGCCTCAAATGCTTAAGAACTGATGAATTTCTGAATAAAATTAGCTATAGTTAGAATGCAAACTATACAATTTAACTTGATATTATTCATATAAAATATATTGGAAATAGTGAAAATGTGCTTATACAGTCTTCTTAAACAAAGTGAGTTAAGCCAATAAAAGAAAAATACCAATTCTTAAAAGCAAGATATCTTGACCTGATTGGACAAAACTGACTTTATATTTGGATTCAGCAGCTTGAACTTACCCAGAATCACCTACTTTTTTCCAAACAGCAAAGCAAAAAAATTTTGTTGACAGTGTTAATGCTACTAGTCAACAAAAAATTTAATTAAGATCGGATGAGTATCTAATTTCTGGTGAATTCTTTTTCAATCAAGAGAATTCATTTTTTCGTTAAAAGACATAACTTTCAGTATCATTACGCGTCCCTATTAAGAAACTTTTTGTATAAGTAAAAGTAATAAGTTTATTTACTTCTACATTATTCTGATTGATTACAATAGAAATAAAGAGTCCTATTATTTACATATTTTCTCTAAAAAGAAAATCTCGTTCACAAAATGCTCAAAATACATTTAAAAAGCTAGTAAAGAGTGGTTGAATCAGCAGAATAGAAAGAAAATAGAAAGAAATGGATCGATTGGTGACTATAATTAGAACGATTGAAATGGATTTTTTTTTTTTTTGCAAATATAATTCAATCTTAAAATTAAGGCATATGTTAGCATGCATTTTTGCTATGTTTTCACTAGCCGAGGCGGCTATAAATCATGATACAATCGTGTCGCCATCGGAAGCCTAAATCGTTGATTGGATATAGATACAATCACTCGGTGCGATCTCTAATTTTCAAAAAAGTTTATTAATTGGAGAACAGTCACAGGAATACAACAAACAGAGAGACTGGTTACTTACTTGTTTGGAAGAAAAAGACAGCTTATCTTGCTACACAAAGCTACATTGTGAGCCTCATTGGGGACGATGCCTTAAACATCTCTCTTTTAAGTGTCATCAGAAAGAAAGAAAATTATCTCTGTCCTGAAGTCATGTGATTTTGTTAACTTGCGTTCTGGGGGGGGTCACCTTTAGCCTGTAGGTGTCACTCAAACTTTTTTTCCTTCTGTAAATCGGGAATAGTCAAGACAAACACAGTGATATACTTTACTAGTTTATTAGCAAAATTATGTTATAGAAGTACATGTCATGATTTTGGGGCCATAACTGCCACGAATCTCTGCACAATGACGTCTTAAATGTGGCAAGATTTATCGTATTTGGGTAAGTCCATTATTTAGCCAACAGGTACATCAGATTACCTCATAACAGTTATGCAAGATTTTCTGCAATTAAAATATATAGAATAAAACCTCTGGTAAAAAAAAACTTGATTAACTCAGCTTTAGTATATTTATAAAGTAGTAGCGTTCGTGTGTGAACTCTCCTACAATCCACCTCACTGGGCCGATTATGAACAAACCTGACATAATCATGGTCTCTGACCTAGGGATGATGCATACTATTTTTAAAGGTTAAGGTCAAAGATTAAGGTCATATTTGGTGTGGCTCTTCATAAACTCCCCCACCTAGGTATGCTGCACACCAAGTTGGGGTTCGCCACCATCCCGGAGGCCGGCCAACTTATTTGTGAATTTGAATCAGATCACTCTCCTCCATTCCGACTCTCTCAATCAATCTTGATGAAATTTGGCATGATCGTGGTCCCTAACATAGGCCAAAATTTGAATTTCAAAATCGGATCCCCAATCATGAGTTTTAGGTAGTTAAAAAATTGTAAACACTTTAAGCAATAGTTGCTCTTACAACATCCACTTACTGAAAGGGTGCCGAGCGTACAGCAAAGCGCAGGTATCTTTGCTAGTAATAGATAAAATCCAGTTGCGGTTGGTTCTAAGGTTCAAGTCTTATGGAAGTCCTTGTTCAATATAAAATTATATTGAGATATGAATTTCCATTAAAAAGAATTAGAGAGCGCCAAGTATGCAGCAGATCTTTTTTTACGTATATCAGATAAAAAGCTCAACATATCGATCCCTTTTCTCATAAATCTGTCATAGATTTCTTCTAAAAACTTTCTGATGCATAAAAATATCTTTTTTTCTGTCCGATTCCCAACGTTTTATTGTTCTGGAGAAAAAAATATCTTCCACGGAACGTTAGAATTCATGGTAGAGATTGTCTCATTTGAAATTTATCAAACTAGAAAACATGAGCAAATGATATGAGCTGCAAAAAGAGTATAAAACGGTTTTATAAAATCAAAGTAAAAAAAATAAAATAAAAATCTTCCAATATTTCGTCATGAAAATGGTTGTGGTTATCCAGTTGTAAAATATATTTATGGACGATTAAACCAGCAATGATATTTTTCAGAGGAAAGGAAATGTTCACACATTACGTGTGAAATGAAACAATACAATATATGTGTTTAAATTTCTTTCATATATATATATATATATATATATATATATATATATATATATATAAATAAAGTTATGTGTATATGTTTATATATTTGCATCTACAACATTCATTCCAAAACTAATTAATCGACAATTATGAATTTTGGGACACTACTTCTAGAAGTAAGCAGTTGTAATGTGGGCTGTATTTAGTTTTATGCAAAAAAGGTAAAGACGTGGAATTTGTGAAAATTTATGATACCTCTAATTTTGTGCAATTCTAACAATATGTATAAAACATCAATTCATAAGTATTCTCGAAATTTCAGTTTCTTTGTGATATTTTAAAACAATCTCAATTTGAATTTAAAAATTAAAATATTTCAGATTTATATTAAATGTGAACTATGGTCAATAAGACGCTAATTTAGATTCCCTGAATTTAAATTTATTCTTAAGAAGCCTTAAGACTTAAATATTAAACATGTTATAATTAAAATTTGAATAAGAATTTTAGATATCAGATTTAGAAACATTAGGAAGACATAAAAAGGAAGAATACTGTTCTCTTCTGGAAAGTTATTTTATCCGTCCTGAGATTAATATCTCTCATATATATATATATATATATATATATATATATATACACATACGCACACACCACATACTTAGGTTACTAAAGAGTATATATTTGACAAAGCAAAACTTATGAAGTTAGAAAGACTCAATATTTAAGAGAAGTTATCAAATATATTGAATAAAGGATGAAGCATAAAAGTTATATAACTTTAATATATTATCAGAACTATAAGGAAAAGTAAGAAACAGAAAAGGAAACCTCTTTAGGCTATAGCATTTCGAAGCTAAATGCTTCTCATCAGAAGAGAAGGGCTAGAATTATACAAAATGTAAATGAAGATAAAAATGACTTAATAACATTCAGATTGCAAGTGAGAGTGAACGAATAAGATATCATAAAGGCAAGTATAAGTATAAGAGTAAATACCTTTAAAATATTAAAAATATGAATAATATAATTTAGGAGAAAGGAGTTGTATACGTGAAAAGGAAGGAGAGAATAGGAGAAGAAAAATCAGAAGGGTATTATTTAGGTAAATAATAGTTAAAAGGAAATAGGGGTCATTAAAGGAGAGTAAATAATAAAAGATGAGGAAAAAGATGGGGAAAAAGAAGAGAAAGTAAAAATAGAGATAGAAAAAGCAAACAAGGGATACGGAAATACATATATAAATAAAAGTCCAGAAAATAGGACCCAAAGCTTTAAATAATCTTAAACTTGAATGAATTGGAGAAACGTAATCAATAGTATTCACTGTTCATACTGACTTTCTGCATTACTTACATCATCTAATGTATGAAGTAATGGCGCCCAAAGTGTGGATATCTAATGTAGATGAGTTTATAGAGGTTACATTAAAATTTGAATACTAGTACAGCTTTCAAATAGGACATCGTTCGACTTGGTTAGGGTTAGTTCAGGGTTTAAAAACGGTTTCTGTCCGGTTCAAAAGCTGTCTCAGCACCAATATTTGTTTCATTTTTAGCATTTGCTGTCCTACTGAGATTGTTCTTATATAAAAAAAATAATCTATTTGGAATAACTTATAATAACAAAAACGTTTAATCTGACACTTCTTGTGAGTCATATCTATTTTTCTTATTGATACAAAGAAAATTGAAACCAACAACCAATACAAACACCACTTTCACTGCTATTTTGTCAGAATATGTTTGCATTCGAAATATCTTTTCCATGAGACGCCATTATCATGATCTGTAGTCACAGTAGAAGCGCTAACAGTTGTATTATGATAAATAGCGTGTGCCTCTAATGTGTTTATGTTACATTATTTTTCAGGGATTTATACCAGGGTATTTTAATGTTTATATAAGCAAAATAAAAACAATGAAAACTTTTACATTTATCAAAATTATAATCTGATTTGGAAGAGATTGTTCTTCCATTGTTACATTTATTTATCTTCGTGAGAATAAATTAATACTAATTATGTTTTATTTTTATTCTTTATTTATGGAACATTCATTGAAATCGAAAGTAAAATAAGGAAAAAATAAGGAAAAATCCTATTTAAAATAAAATTTCTTTGTATTTTATAAAATAGATATGTTTTGGGGAGTTGATGTGCCCAACTGGAATGCATATATTCACCCACCTCTCCATAAAGTAAGATTTGATCCCGTTCTAGGGTGAATTATTTCTAGAAAAATATTTCATTTTGGAGTTATAATTAACAAAAGAATAAAATAAGGCCACCCTTCGCTTCTAGAGCTATAAAATGCTCTCGGCACCGCGTGTTTGCGTCGGAATAATTCAGCAAGCTAGGAAATCCACAAGATATTACGTCATCAGTATATTAGTATTTTCACAGGATATTTCGTGAAAAACAAAATAACAATCAAAGTATCTCTAAAAAATTGTGGAATTGGATAATGCAGAGGATTTCATGTCCTTGGGGTAGTTACTAACAATGTCTCAGCTTCGTCAGCACTTCCTGAACAGTAATAATACTGGAAGCATCCAGGATTAACTCTTACCCTCCACTTCTTAATGTAATTTGGGGAAAATGTTGCCTGGAAGAAACAACCTTCATGTGCTAAGGTCGATTACCTCAGTGGCCTATCAGCACACCTGACTCTTGGCTTGACTTGTATGCAGGCATGACTAACCTTTGGCCACATTCCAAAATTCTCGAGGCGAAAGAGTTAATACAGGATTTTTTTTCAAAAAAGAATGTATTAAGGAAAAATAAAGGAAGGGTTCTTCATATTTTTTCTAAGACACATTAGTAGAAATTAATTTCTATTTCCAAATCAAAATATATTTTACTACAAAAAATTAGGAATATTAATCAGCAAAAGTCATTGACATCTAAGAATGTTAACGAACGTCAATGATGTTTGTTTTTTATATATATATATATATAGAGAGAGAGAGAGAGGGAGAGAGAGAGAGAGAGCAAATAGTTAATAAAACATGTTAAAAACACTTGGAAAAAGAGTTAAAAACATTTAATTTGAAAAGGAAACACTAAATAAGTGGATAGTCCTTAATCCGCGAAGTTTCGAAGAAATACTTTCCTTCTCATCAGAGGGTAGGAATTAGCAAAATGCGGGATCGGATTTTGCATGCAAAAGTATTTGATGAAACTACAAGTAAGTCAAAGATCTTACTTGATAACAAAAAGTGAAGCAGACGGAATAAGGTGAAGAAAAAGGTGATTTCAAGTGAATGGATAGTCTGGTGACAGGTAAAATATCCAATGACGGTTTTTATATATACATAAGTGAAAGTGTCTGTCTGTGTCTGCGTGTGTGTGTGTGTGTACATTTCCCGTCAACTTTCAGTCTGCAGACTCGAAATTTGATATACAGGGTATTGAGATTTTGGAAAATCTTTGTATTCGGGTTTTGGCCAGAAATATGGCTGTTAAGGGGTCAAAGTTCAACGATTTGACCTTTAGGAAATCTACCAAACTCCTCCGACAATTTTGGGTCTAAACACTTGAAATTTTAGATATGGGTTCCTTGGACATGGATCTAACTTAATTTGATTTGAGCCCAAAACAATAAATGTTAAAACGTAATAATAGGGGTCAAAGTTTTTAAAAAAAATTGACCTCTGTGGTCTCTACCAAATTACTAAAGACAATTTCTGGTCTAAACATCTGAAATTTGACATAAAGGGTATTCAGAGATAGGGCAAGCTTTTTTATCGGGTTAGGTCGAAAATTTGAGCTACAAATATATAAATCTATGTATGTATGTTTTCATGTCTGCCTAAAACTTTCGACAGAGGCGACTGATTTTCACAAGATTTGTATCGTTTTGAAGCTCGAACCTTCAGACGACAAATACCGAAAAATTGGCTAAACACATAAATTTCTTCACCCTCAATTGGGCACTTTTCTATAGGGAGGGGTTGCTTTTTTCAACGATATTTTCAAAAGTCATTCCCTCCTTTCGATTGTTTAGCCTTAATTTAGACCTACGTCACTTCTGGTTTGGCGGTGGTCGTAACAAACGCCGGGCACCCATGCTAGTATATATATGTGTGTGTGTGTGTGTGTGTGTTTTTGACCATTTAGTGCACTAAGCAAAATGAAAATGTGAAATTCACATTTACAATAGCAGAACTTAGCTTTCTAATATATTGATTATATGTAAGATTTACTAATTTACATATTGTTTTGTAAAAATGACATCTCATTAGTTAACTATTTGTTTTTATTATTTTCTAATTCAATGATTGCTTTAATTTTAATGATACGTTACATATTTTTTTATATTGTGAATAAAAGCTTAGCAGTTTGGGTGAAGAGAGTCTTTCTTATCAATTTAGTTTTGGAGGTTGTGATTCTTTGGATTCCAAAATTTTCCTGACCAAAACGTGACATGAGTTCCACTAGTATATAATAAAATATACTTAGCCAGATTCTCAATATTTTTATCAACGTGTTCCTCCATACAAAATCAGTTTATTATTTTGATTAACGAATTCTTGTGGATCGTGCCACCATATTATTTAGAATATTAATATGCTTCGATCAAATTCATTTAAGAAGATACTTTATCCAACTAAGGATATTAAAATGGGACATTTTTCAATAATTACTTATGATATTAAATATACTGACGTTGTTCTGTTATGAATTATTTTTTTCTTTTTACAAAACTTACTTTTCATATATTTGTAATACCATTTCATTGGATAAGAGTGAAGTAGGCTGCTTCTTAGTTAAATTGAAATCGTTGCTTGAATTGATATTATGAGACAGCTAAATACAATAGCAACATATCAAATAATTATTGAAATCAAACATGCAATTCAAATTTAAACTAGCTTTTTAATAGAACAAACGGCGCACTTAGAAGCAATCATAACAAACATGGGCATAAATTGAAAATGCTGCTATTAATACTGCTATTATTAAAAATGATAGTTATCGTTTGTTAACAAACAGTTTATTTTTAAGTCGCTTCATAAATTGAAGTTGAAATTACTAGAAATACTGTACATTAGGAGACAGCATATTATTTTTTAATGCAATGGCGTAAAATATCAGCAGACCAATAATTACTGAAGTAAAAATCCAAGTATTAACGAATTCAAAAGCTAAATGATGAGGTTAAAACATAGTCGATATTTTATTAACAATTGTCAAAAAATGGCCGTCAGTTGAATAACAGTTACAAATTATATATATTAAAACGCAAAGTACAATTCTATTTCAGGATAAGAAATCCAATTTAAGACCAACAATATTCAATTTTATCCTAATTTAAGACACAGACAAAGCGAAGTAGGACAGATATTATAATAGTCCCTATTATTATACACTTTTTTTTACAAAACTATTTCTAAACAGTTGAATTCTGGTGATTTAAAAAGCCATATTTCTCTTGTCTCTTTCAAAAATCTGGATTTCATTTTATCCATTTTCTCAGAATTTATTTCTATTTCCAAATGACATTTTCTCTTTATAAAATAAACAAAATTCAATTATTCCTGATAACTTCACATCTATTTTGTGTTTTATGAAAAAAAATATATTAATAATTAAATAACTATATATTATCTCTTTCATTTGAACATTTTAGGCAAAGAAATAATATCAATGACAATAATAATAATGTAATTTTGATCAAAGGTGAAGATGAAAACAAAAAACAGCCAAGAGGGCTAAGAGGTCTCGACCCTCTTCAATGGCGAACAAATCAGAATAGAGTCTGACATGACATTTTAAAAATACTTCTACCTTCCACAAACAAAACACATCAAAAGTGACCGATTGTTGGCCTGAAGCCAGCCATCTTCAAAAAGGCTCCAAACTGAAAAAAATGTGATAAGCAAAGCTCATTTTCTTTCTTTTGTGTAAAACTATATATTATTTTTACTTTGGGAAATAAAAGGTGAAGGACAATGTAACAAATTTAGATGTGATATACATTTTATGTTATTGCTGCTTTATTATGAGACAGTAGTATTATTACTGCTTACCAGGCAATATTATTATCGTCTGCTCATTACCAAGCAATATTTTTTTCGTTGACTCATTACTTGCCTTATTGTGAAGTAATATTATTATTGGTTCATTCATAATTTTATTAAACTATGGGTCCAAATTCTAGTTACTACAAAAGGCCTTTTATCATGTACAAGCTAAATTTACATAACGACAATAAAAAGTTACAGCCAAATAAATTGTTTTGAATTCATAAAATAATTTCCAAAGCTAATTATAATGTTCAATAATCATTTTTTTTATTTGTTACTATCGCTTATGTTTGAATTTACGTTTTGCTTAACATGATGTAAATTATAAACCTATGACATGACATCAAAGCTATAATTATTTTGTTACAGTAATGTTTTCAGCTATATTTATAAGAAAGTCCAATTGGTAGAACATAAAAGTGATAATCTCATGATTTCAGTTTTGATGTTCAATCAGAACACCCGCTTCATTTGTCAGGAATTTATCATTTACTAATAATATCATATTTTTCCATTTCTAAAAGTAATTAAGAAAGGATCTTTCGAAATCATACAGTGCATCGAATTTATTATATTTAAAAAAATTGTGACAGACTAACAAAAAGTCTATTTATATAATGTGTGCATTACTTAGCTCCTATGCAATAATACTATTATATACTCACTGCAGAGCAATATATTAACTACAGGCTCAATACAGAGCAATATTTTAAAATACAGGCTCAATACAGAGCAATATTTTAACTATATGCTCACAACCAAGGAATATTATTTGTGTAGTTATACAGGGTGTTCTAAATTAATCATCTAATTATGTTAATTTATATTCCAAAACAGATGGCTAAATTTGGAACAACCTGTATTAAATTCATTACTAAGCAATATTAGATCAATACTAAGAAATATTACAAAATTGATATTAAAAATAGTATTATTACTATTGGCTTATTGTTAAACAATAATATTTTATTTATCTAGCAACATTATTACTGAACAGACATTTTCATAAAATTATTATCTACTTTATATACTATCAGCAGTCCTGAAACGACTATTTGAGTTTAAAATCAAAAACAGAAAAAAAATATTATTTTGAACCAAATTCTCATTCCTTTCGAAAATAACTATTTTGTAAAATAAATAAAATCATTAAGATAAAGCTAAGGAAATAGTTGAAATAACATATTTGTAAAGGTAATCTGATCGATTCTTGTCAGATTGTCTTAGTGCACAGGAAACACATTTTTACAATCGAAGATATAGAAATACAAATTAATCTTAGATTTGTTTAAACTGACATTCTAAACTCTGTAAAGAGAGTTGTCTCATCAGCTCTTCATCCCCATTCCAATAATTTCCCAACTCCTAGACCAATCAACAGAACCTTACGTCCTACTTCTGTTGATTTAGGGATACTCAAAGATTATATCAGCAGACATTTAAATTTAAGTATATCAAGTACTCATAATTTACTTTCTTTTTTTACTAATGAGTCAGTGCTTCTCAAAGCTGAAAGATCACTTAGGGTTCAGCTGGCAATGAACAACACCATTAGAGGATTGTTAGAGAAGCAGGGATAAAAAAAATTTCAGAAACTCTGATTGATTGAGCAAGAACACATAATAAAAATAGGGTATATTTGGAATAGTTTCTGTACTCATTATCAACTTTGAAGGCAAATGTAATGCTACGGAGTCTATTCAGCAACTAAGCATCCAACCGAAAATCGATTAGTGTAAACAAATAAATAAACGAATTCGAAGATAGATTTTAGTAAAAGTTCTTAAATATTTATATTCCATTAAAAGAATTGGATTAATTGATGTAGAATAGGTAAAGTAACCGCATCAGTTGGCAGGGGAAGATCAAGAAAAAATATGCTAGAAAGGATGGATTTAAGAAAGAGCGGTAACCAAAGACTTGGCCAGATATAGGTTAGTTTGGAAGTCAATTTCTAGAAGTCATTCAACACATGGAAGCATGTAAAATAGACGTTAAATCAATGACGATGATGGCTTCTTTACTGTGATTTAGTCATGTAAAACAGAATCGCAACCATCCTCAGCCATATATATATATATATATATATATGTATATATATATATCCTTTATATGATCTCAAGTTTGAAATCTAAGTTTAAAAGTAAACAAAATTACCTTTTTCGGTGCTTCTTATTTTCAATGTTATGTAATCTAGAACATTTAGAGCTTTTTCAAGTCTGAAACCAAATGCTGGTTTTATTTATTTGTACAAAGTGGGGGTCGGGGGAGCGTTTTTTGCGTCTTCTCTTTATTAATTAGAGGTTCACATATGGTATTCAATTTCAAGTTAGCTCTACTAATTGGATTATTAAAGCATAACACATGTGCCGATTCCTTCATTTTAAATGCCATTATTTATTAGGCCTAAAAATAACAAACTCCGGTAAATTTTAATTGAGAAAAAAGGAAAGGTTTATTCAAAAGTTTGTGATGATGGATTACGATTGCTGGGCAAAATTTTTTAATATCGTGTTCATTCTCTTTAAGGATTTTCTTTAAAGCTCTATTAGAAAACAAAATAGGCCATCAAAAAGAATTCTTTGTGGTATAATTAAAGTACTATTAACAGAGGCAGACCAAAGAGAGGGCAAATGGGGATATCCGTACCCCCCTCCCGCACATGTCCCTAGAGGTGTTATTTTATCAAAGGATTTTCAGTAACTGCCTTTTATTTTTCTCTAAAATCAATTTTAAAACCGTTCAATTTGTAGAAATGTGAATTTCATCTATAAACAAACATAAACTCAAAAATATTTAGAAAATGATTTACATTGAATATTTTTTCAGAACATCAAGTTATCGTCAGCATTAAAAAAGTCTTTATTTTTAATTTATAGATTTCACATAATAATGATCTAACTGGCCCACGACACCTACTGAAACGACATCTTCAATTGCGTTTCAAGTCCTGTTATCATGGAAAAATTAATTGAGTGCAGTTAAGATTGAAACAAAATTTTACAGTTGTATTCCCTTCCTGACACCAACTTATTACAAATCAAGAGTGTGCATTTATCTAGACAGAACCTCTGTAAGTCAGTAACCAACAAAGATCAACAGTCCTCATTGAACAGAGTTCGTCAGTTAGGTTTTTTTACACTCTTGCAGAAGGCATAGATTTAGCACAATAACGATCTGACTATCCTATGTCCAGCTTTATTGAAACAGAACCTTTAACAAAGTTTCCTGATATCATGGAGAAATTCATTCATTTGGTGCCGTAATTGAAACAGGGATTTACAACTGTATTCCCTTCCAGATAACCTCTTAGTAAGTTACTGACCAAGGCAATCAGTTAGGATTTTTTGGTGCCTAACACTTTTATCCAGTGTATTTTATTGTGACACTTCTGAAACGAGTTCTACACAACCTTCTAGAATGAACTTCTAATCGGAACAGCATATTGATTATTCATAGCTGACTATCTAAAAGACCATTTCCCAATCTGAAACTCTGAGGGGAAAAAACAGTGGATTCACACTACGCAGAGTGAAACATATTTCATTTTCAATTAAGTTTCTATTCATAAAATTGAAAACTAAATTATTTCAATAACTATGAGATGAAATTACATTTTAATATTGTTTATTTATGTAATTGAACTGACTAATAATATTGACAAATTTGAGATTAATATTTTCTATTTCAGTAATCAGAGAACATTATAGTTACGGTAGGTAATCTCACATGTTACAGCAATATGTAGGGTTTATAGGTGCATCTTTGGAAGTTTTTTTGTTTTTATTTTTAGTTTTAAAACGACAGAAAAAGTAATTCCTTTTCTCTTCATCTTTTGCTATTTTTCTTGTATATAAAAATATTTCGACTTTAATTTTCAAATGTAATTGATTATTGAACATATTATTCTCTACAGAGGATCTATTAAAAAAAATTATTGAAAGCTTATTGTTCTGGGGTAGTTAACGCCCCTATATCTATGATAGTATAGATTCGTCTGGCACTATGTAAGCCACACATTTCTGCCTTCGAGCAGAGAGCACACACGTAATTTAACTACTCGCAGTGAACACCAGGACTCTTTCACTTAAATATTGTGACCCCCTGAACAGGACCACAACATTGGCGATGCATGGATTCGAAAAAAGGATCCACAAGGATCTCCTTGTGGATGAATGACCAACTTCTGTTCAACAAATTCGTATTTTTCTACCTTCTTTGAAAAAGTAAAGATTAGCTCCACAAAGTTTTTTCAATGACGAAAATCAATCTCATTCAGGAAATGTTTATTTTTCAAAAAGCTGCGAGTAGAAAAAAAGTCTACAACGTTGTCTATTGCTAAAGAATTGATCTAATTCATTTCTAACTTTTGATTTGTGCAAGTCATGCAAAGTTTTCAAATTTGAAATAAGACATTTTTATTGCTCTATAATTTTTTTCTCTATGCAAAAGCCTTTATTTTGGGGCTGTTCGTTAAAAGAGGTACTCACATCGGAACTATTCCTGACTCATTACAACCCAGATTTAGACTTTACTGTCACAAGTGACATGAGCACATATAGCATTGGTGCATGTATCCTGCATAAAATACTCGACGGTTCTACGAAACCGATAGCACACACATCAAGAACCCTACTACTTGCAGAAAGAAATTATTTCTAGATAGAGAAAAAATCCTTAAGCATCATTTTTGCGGTAACAAGATTTCACAGATTTCTCCATGGATGAAATTTCAAACTTCAAACAACTGATCTCTATCTTTGGCTTGAAGAAAGAGTTACGTACACATACGTCAAACAGGCTCCAAAGATGGGGAACAATCATACAAAATTACGACTTTGATATGGAGCTCCTTGCATCAAAGAAATTATGACATGCAAACAGGCTATCCCGGTTAATACTAAGGAAGCGTGAATCACTTGAAGACTCACTAATCGCATCACTACGATCAGAGAGAGATTATAGTTCGATCCTATGCAACACTGAAAGAATTCCGGTTACTCTGGATGATATAAGGAAAGAAGCCAAAAGCGACGATTTTATAAGATAAACCAAGGAAAAACTGCAGATTGATGAACGAGTAGCGGAGGTTTTCTTAACATGTGACCAGGTATTATTATATCAGGAAAAGAAAATAAAGGATTTTCACACAGAACACCCTGGCACCACCAGAATGAAAAGTTTAATGTGTTCATATGTGTACCGGAAAAACATGGACAAGGATATTAAAGAAAAGGTGAAAGCATGCAGAGGATGTGCACTAGCTGCTAAAGCGCCAGCAATTCAATTTAGCATATAGCCAAAAGCTGACTATCCATGGTCACGGATATCCATGGACTATGCTGGGCCACTTGATGGACAGTACTACCTAAGTCACCTAAAGTCTTTAGGTGCAAAAGTCCAACTGCGGGCTTCACTATAAAAACTCTTCATGAGTTATTCACAGTTTGGAGTGGTCAACTGTTTAGTGTCAGATAACGGCACTCAGTTTACATCCGGGGACTTTAAAGAGTTCATGGAAGATTTCCAAGTGGATCATATCACAACTCCGATTTATAGACAGGCCGAAAGATTTGTGGACACCTTGAAGAGGGCTTTGAAGAAGGCATGGGCCCTTCACCCAAAAAAGCATTGCAAAAGTTTCTTCAGATGTACCGCATAATGCCTAACGAGAATACACCATCCGGCAAAAGTTATGTTCACTAAAAAAAATATGGCCACTTTTGCTAAAATAGGTAAAACCCACAAAGATAACTGTTCTCAAGAAGAATTATGTGCCGAGAGAAGAAATATTCTTTCATATGCACAAAGATAATACTTTCTGGGAGCAGGGAACAATCAAGAACAGGATCGGCCATATAGTCTACATGGTGAAAGAACCACATTCCACACACAAGAAACACTTGAACCAGATACGCAAATGCACTTCGAACGAGTTAAGTAAAACTCCACCAGAAGAAGAGATGTTGGACCTACTGTATGACGCATTTGACCTGGAACTCCCCTCATAGTAGTACCGAAATACATTATTCCGGCAGAAAAAAGAAACTGACAGACCCCTTGGAGATCAACCAGAGACAGAAAAACTATATTTCGGGAAAATAAACCTTCGGAGGGGGTGTTCTGGGGTAGTTAACACCCCTATATCTATGATAGTATGGATTCGTCTAGCACTATGTAAGCCAGACATTTGCCTACGAGCAGAGAGCACAAGTGTAGTTTAACCGCTCGCAGTGAACACCAGGACTCTTTCACCTTAATATTGTGACCCCTAAACAGGACCACAACACTTACAAACATTTAACATTTGCACATGGTTTAATGCTATTAGTTTAAAACTCAAATATTTTGGCTGGAAAATGCTATTAAAAAAAATGAAGCAAACTTATCTGCCTTTTCAGAAGGTATGCAAATTTTTTAGAAGTTATATTTTAATTGATTATTATCTATTTCACATTTTTAATAAGTAGGCGTTAATGTAAAATAGTTTTACCTTGTTAAGAAAAACAACAAACATTTGAATTAATGAAAAAAAAATGAAAACTATAAAAAAAATATTCGTTGCCACCATTATTTGAAATAAAGAAAAATGAAAATGTAGGTTTTATGGTTTTGAACCAGACAACAGTAACATTATTTAAAAAATTAAAAATATTACATACCAGTAGGGAGACCAGACATTGCCAAGGATTGAATCAGAATCAATGAATGTTCCTCACTATCAATATTTTTAATGTCATCAATATTCGTGAAATTGCGCATTTTTTAATCAAATCAAAATGATTGCCTTGCCTAGTCATGGACCCACGGTAGTGCACCAGGATGAAGGTTCACACATCTCCCCACAGTGACTTAGTCCAGAATACATGGTAGTCTACACTGCACTGAAGAGAACCTACTGGTGATTGTATAAATCATTTTTATATAATGGCTTGAATTAAAGTTTAATCATGACGCAATTGCGTTCTAAACAAAAGCATTCATTTCAAACGCGCACCTATTTTATTAAAGAACCTACTATTGATTATATACACCGAGCCCTTCTACTTGTGCAGTAATAAAACTTCACAAATGCACTTGTGATGTTAGGCTGTATAACTTTGGTCAAAATCTGACTTTCTTCTTTAATCGGACTTTTTGAATTATAGATACTTATCGGAGGCATTCCGATACAAAACCTTTCTAAGAACACTCTCAGACACAAAGTAAATCGGTGGGAAATTTTTTTAAAAAATCGGTCCAGTGGGCTCAGAGTCAATAGGGAACGAACTTCCACACGGACACACACACAAAGTGCATTTTATATATAAATTAATATTAGTCCCAATCAAATAAGAATTTATTAATTATAAAGCGATTGTGTCACCTGCGAATGCCGAATGTATTTCTTTACCTCCACTCCAGGAGGTTAGACACAAGGTCAGTTATGGGTTTGATGATAATCTTTCTGGACACCAAGATTTTCAGTTCATGTTTACCACTTAATCACTGTTACTCGCGGGAAATCTTACATACATTGTCTCCAATACTCGAAATTGATTTGGAATCATTTAAACTGTCCATTAGAAATTAGAGTATAATTTATTATATTAAATACTCCAAAGATTATAATAAATAAGACGGTCGCATTTGTTTAAAAGAATAATACATAACTAGCAGAACCCGTGGAAATTTCATGGTAGCTGAAAATTTTTAAAACACATTATAAAGAAAATGAATAAAAATAAAATAAAACGACGAAAGATTTAAAATTATTTTATAGCAAATTCTTTTAATTTTTTAAAGCTAAAAAGAATTGAATTTAAAATTTTTATTTTTTTAATGAAAATTCAACACACAACACTTTATTTTGTTTTGTTTTCTTTTTTCTGAATATTTTTTTTAATATAAATTATAAAGAAACAGACGTCAATTCACTAGCACATTTTTTTTTAATTTTGAAAAGAAACTATAATAAAAAAAAAACTTAGTCTCCTGTCAACATGACTTTTATTTTAAATTATAAAATAAAATAATCAATTTGAAACCGTAAACAAACAGCCATGTTTAATTTTGTTACAAATTTTTGGAGAGGAAACGGTTATAATAATTTTTAACTGATAAAGAGCGACTATAAGGGGGAGGGTAATTCGTTTCTCATTAATTAATGTTTAAGATGATGATTTTTTTTTAATTTTTGCGACACCGGACAAGTAAATTAATATTTAGATAAAAAAAAATAGTCTTATTTTGCAGTAACACAATATCTCCAGTCTAGCTTCTGCTACTCTACTTCTTGAGCATAAAAGTATTATATGCTTATCGGAAGAGTTCATTGTGTATCTAAATAGGCGTGATATCACAAAAACGTATGAAATTGTCAAGATAATAAAACTGAATAACAAAATCATGCTAACAGTGTATGATGCATATGAAAAACAGTCAGCAACCAAGGAATTGGGTTGTATAAAAATATTCATTTTAACTTAATATTTTTAGAAATATGTCATATTCAAAGTAGTTGAAAACAAAATGAGTATAGTCAAGTATACACTATTTCTATATGCACGGTTTATCAAAATATCAAGAGTCTGTCACGTGATCTTATTAGACATCAAAATTTATTTATCACATATCACCTATTTCTTCCATGTCAGATGCTGTGGGAATAAAAATATAATGTTTGACAGTTACTTATTAGCAATTAATGAAAGAATTATTTACTATCATTATTGAATATCGCTGCTGCTCGCAAATTGGTTTTTATATGTATGTTACTTTTGCTGTTGAAAACAACAATGGTTTCGGTGCGAAAAATATTCCAGGCAGGATTAATTTTATTTGCAAATGAATTAAATCGAATTAAAATGTATTGTTTTTAACACCAAACGATCAATAAAAGAAAAAGGTTACACAAAATTAAATATAGATTTATCAGGTGAAATGCTATATTAGTCTAAGTTTAAGATTTCGACTGACTTCTTCATATATTAGATTGATAATATGCACCCATGTTCAGCAAAAAAACAAAACAAAAGGGCTATGCAAAATCAAATACTGATTTGTTAGGTGCAACATTTAGAGAATCCTATATATATATATATATATATATATATATATATATATACCAGCAGTTCCGCCCGGCTTTATATATTGAAAAGTGTGAATATGTAAAGTAATGACTTTCTGTATAATAGTGTCCCTTAACTACCATAGAGAAAAGACAGACAGGCATTTTCACTTTGATAGATATATAAATAGATAGATAGATTGGATGCAATATATAGTAATGATTTAAAAAGTATATAAAAAAAAAAAAAGACTCATACGCCACCATCGAGAATCGAAACCAAAACGTTCAGCTCACGATTTATTTTGCCTTTGCCGTCAATGACTGGGCTATGAAGACATGTTTACTGCAAGGCTAAAAATTAAAACATGAACCAATATCTACTACGTTATGCATTTGTAATGGCGGCGTTCGACCTTCACTTGGCAAATTTAATTTTTTTTTAATTTTCACACTTTTGCACTGATTTTTCCGGGCTAAAACCCAAATATAAGGTTTCGCGTGGATTCAAATACCTTATATATGAAGTTTCATGTCTGTAGACCAAAAGCTCTAGGTGGAGTTTGGTAGGCAAAATTTGTTAAACAAAAAATATATGCGTATACATGTATATATGGAAACAATTTTGTGTTTACTATAAACTTTTTACGCAAATATTATGCAAGTATAAATCATGTAGAATATCTGCATGAATATAATTAAATGTAATAGTTAACTAAATATGATCACTCCATAAGAAAACCGAAGCAACTAATAGGGAATTAATTAAAATGAATGTTTAAAAGAATATGCTAATTAGCTAGATCTTTTGCTAGTGAATGCAATTTCACAACCAATATATAAGAAAATTGTATTTTCTTCTTAAATAATTAGAAAAGAGGGTTTTTAATATGAATATCAATACATACAAAAGAAAAACGAATTTATAGGAGTATAGATAGATATATATATAACTACTTCATTTACTCACATAAAATTAATATACAAAAGTGTTAATTTATGCGTAAACTTTAAGTATTTACTTCAAAAGTGCTCAATACATAGGTAGTGCTAGTTAGTAATTTATACAATATATATGGCGATTAAGCTACACTGAATATTCCGCTGAAGCCTGGAGAATCCTAGAGTGGATGAAACACAGAATATTCAGTGTAGCTTAATCGCCATATATATTTTATAAATTACTAATATATATATATATGATGATTGCAACGTCTTGTCAGACGAGTGCCACTCCCTCAGACATTTAAAATTCATGAGCCCAAATGTCTGAGGGAGTATCTATACAAATATGATGTTAAAGAGTCTTAGCTTTGTACGACAGCTAAGTCTCTCTCTCGGTTCAAAATGTTGAGATCCAGCAACAAGCAAGAGCAAGATAGCCAGCAACAAGTTAAACTGAAGACCAGCTTAATGCGGGTACTGGTCTTCCGCTTTATGGTTTTTTAAATCAGAGATTTGCTTCTCCTAGAAAGGTTGCCTTCACCACGGCTTACGGGAGCCCTCTCTACCCCAATACACATATACACATACACAAATATACACGGTGCTAGTTGGCCGTTGACCCAGAAAAAGAGTTCATTCGCCCTTTGGAAGGTCTTGTTTTTAATCTTCCAGGGAGACTAGCCGCCCTCCTCACCAAACAAGTCTAGTGGGGGAACCAGTTTAGTCGCCGGTGACCCGACCATGAGGCAGGTAGTACTGGGTTACATGGTACCAGTAGCATATCACATGACCTGACATATACATACATACATACATACATACACACAGCTGATCAAAAATTTAAGACCACTTAAAAATCTTTAAAAAGAAACCTTTTTTAAGGAGAGATTTAAAACTCTTCTGACTTAAGGTTACTAATACTACAATCTAAAAGGTTATGGAAACAAAAAGGTACATTCCAAAAAATGTTATTTAAAAATTTGCATTTTTATTAAATTAGGCGTTTTACACATGATCCAAATTATAAGACCAAGGGTATAAATTGTTATATTTATGGTAATTCTAATATTTTTAGTTCAGTTAGAGATTAGCAATCACTGTGTAAAGGTGTTACCATGTCTAAAGCAAGAAAACTAACCGAAGTTGAGCGTTCCCGAATTCTAGGATTCCATAAGCAAGGTTTGTCACAGTCAGCGATAGCAGCTAAGGTAAATTGCAGTAAAACTGTTATTTGCAACTTTCTAAAGAACACTGAGAATTATGAAAAAGCAAAATCCTTTGGTAGACCCACAAACTTTCTCTTGCATTGAGTAGGAGAATCAGATGGGTCGTTATAAATGACAGAGGACTTTCTTTTAGTCAAATTAAGGCAGTTAAGGTTGATTGCAGTCCAATAACCATCAGACGACACTTACAACAAAAAGGCATGGTAAATACAAAGCGTAAACAAATTCCTCGATTGCTTCCACGTCATAAAGTGGACCGCTTAAGATTTGGTTGGGAGTACCAAACCTGGGACGTTGAGAAGTGGAAGAAAGTCCTGTTTTCTGAAGAGAAAAAAATCAATTTAGATGGTCCTGATGGCTTCCAGCGATATTGGCATAACAAAAACATGCCTCTTGAAATTTTTTCCACACGTCATAGTGGTGGAGGGTCTGTAATGGTATGGGGGCCTTTTCTTACAAAGGGACGATGGAGCTCCAGGTGGTGCAGGGTCGTCAGACAGCAGCTGGTTATGTTAGCATGCTACAAAAAGCATCTTTGATGATGGAGGATCATCGTTTTTGTGGGGATGGATGGTTATTCCAACAGGATTATGCTGCAATCCACACTGCAAGACGGACCTTGAGCTTTCTACAAAAATATGGAGTCCATCTATTGGGACACCCTGCATGCTCACCGGACTTGAACCCAATTGAAAATGCTTGGGAATAGATGACAAGAGAGGTTTATCGAAATGGTAAACAATATTCAACAAGAAATGAACTTCGTGAAGCCATCTTCAGAAACTGGAGCAGGTAGAACTCATTAAGTTTGATTGTTGAATGTTTTCATACACTTTTTGGACAATTTAATAGAATTTTTGTCTCTGATCATGTGTAAAAAGCCTAATTTAATAAAAATTTAAATTTTAAAAATAAATTTTTGGAATGTAGTTTTTTGTTTCCATAACCTTTTAGATTGTGGTAGTGTAATCTTAAGTCGGAAGAGTTTAAAATCTATCCTTAAAAAAAGTTTGTTTTTTTTTAAGATATTTAAGTGGTCTTAAATTTTTGATCAGCAGTATATATATATATATATATATATATATATATATATATATATATATATATATATATAGAGAGAGAGAGAGAGAGAGAGAGGTAGAGAGAGGGAACAAAACAAATGCATATATGCACTATACAAAATATGAAGTGCATACTGCATAGCATTAAATGGCTGTCAGTGTTATCATAATGTTAAGGTTTTTGAGCACATATGTTACATGTGCAATGCATAACTTAATGTGAGCTAATAGCAGACTTGACAAATTCTAGGATATTTACCAATGCCCTGAAGGGCAGCTTTCAATACCCCTGTAATGAGGCAATTAAGGCTAAATCGCCTTGCAGCATATGTAAATACAGGCAGACGGAAACATACACATAATGCATATATATATATATATATATATATAAGAGCAATAATTTTGGATAAATTGTCATATAAATACATTTATATACAGTTTTGAAAAAAAAATAAGCCATTGGCACGGTTAAATGGATATGAATGAGAACGAAACATACCAGTTTATAATAATCAACAGATAGGTTACGCGAAACTCATATTTTAAAATAGCACTTAGTTCTTCAGTGTCAAGCATTATTTGTGTCCAGTTTATCAATTATGTTGAATTATCAATATATTATCATGATATGTACAAGCAAATATGAAGGCCTTAGTGCAACTGTCATTTCAACATGCCTGCTGTTGTATACTGAAGGGTGAGTATTTCAAATAGTTTGGAATAATTGTTATTTTCCGTTTTAAATGTACGGAATGTCCTTGGAATCATTAAAAGAGAGCTTGGACAAATGGTTGTTAGTCGAGGTCAGAAGGTTACATTTGACGAGTATGTCAAATGGAAATAAGTGTGAATCACGTTAGTCATCAAAAAAGTTAAAAACAAAAAAATACATTGTGTAAGCGAGAAAGCGATCGAGGGACTTGTCTAACTTGACATGCAAAATCCATTTAAAAAAATAAATTAACTAAAACAGACTGAGCTTGTCTATCTTTCCTTCCCCTAACATGCCAATGTAGGACATAAGAACCTGAATAAAAACCTGCCAATTTGCAAATGATCTCAAAGTTTGTTCCATTAATTTGAATAAAGTAAAGTTGGTTCCATTCAGTAAGAAGCTATATTATGTTTGAACACTGTTCGTCACATATAGGCTCCAAAACTACCAGACAAATTTGCACCAAAATTGATATGAATAACCCTTGAGATTCCCGATGTGTCATAAAGAATGAAAAAAAGTCAATACTAATAAAAACAATAAACACTGATAATCTACAAAACTATAAAAAAAAAAAAAAACTGAATTGAACCAAATTTCGCATGACACATAATTGTCATGCAGGTATTCTAATGCTACAATTAGTAATGATAATAAATAATTGTAGTAGTAAAAAAATATCCTCTAGATCATTCTATCGACCGTTTCTTCTGGCCCATTCTGGCTTCCATAGTAACTTAGACCAAGTGAATATGAAAAGCATAAACCAAAAATCGTGACATATTTTCAACCTAAATCAACTTTTGGGCAGTTCGGTCACACACTTTTTCCTTTTAGAGAGAAATATTTGCTTCAGTATGTCTCGCATTTTCTTTTCACAATACAATGTAAATCAATTATATTAACAGTTATTATTTTTTTATGTTTTTGTTTTCTCTACCACCTAGTTTTTTTTTTTTTTGTTTTGTTTTTTTTTTTGCTTGATTCTTTTTCGGGTTTTTACAATTTCTTTTTTTCTTCACCCCGCCCCCTCCCCCCAAAAAATATTGAACAACTATAGATTGCTAATCGTCCAGGAATTACTAAATAGCATTGATTAACAAAAAAAGAAAGCAGCTTCCAAATTTTATAGCTTTTTTTAAGAGGTATTAAATCATAAGGATGATTCTTTCTGTTGGTCGTTTGATTAATCGATCACGCTTAAGTTTGAAATAGAATCTATATCACTAGTCGTGCAGGTTGAACAGATCATTATGGGTTTTCTTCATATACTGCAAACCACTATCATGTACTAATTCTCCCCTAGGCCTTTCCCCGTTCATCACTACTTCGTTTTGCTGACCAAATGATCTGGAAATTCAAAAAGATACAGTAAAACCAAATGCGCATAGACTTTTAAAATACTGTCATTTCTATGGTGCATTGCCTTAGAATGAATGGGTTCATTTTGTAAAAGTGTGTCAAAACGATGGCATATTACATTTGAATTTTAAAAAAATAATTCTATAATAAAGAACCATATATGAAACGGAATGGTCCCTCAGGATGTTTAGT
Organism: Euprymna scolopes; assembly: GCF_053919585.1. Taxonomy (NCBI): domain Eukaryota; kingdom Metazoa; phylum Mollusca; class Cephalopoda; order Sepiida; family Sepiolidae; genus Euprymna; species Euprymna scolopes. The sequence continues at coordinate 54,623,190 of NC_136483.1, forward strand.
TTGGTGTGTTTTAGGGCATATCATCAGCTTTTTGTCATTTGTCAGTGATTAATTGTATATGATTATTTGAGCACAAGTCACTATTTTACCCATAGCCGGAGGTAATTGAGTTCATACCTATTCCGTACTTGTGTAAATGGGCACAATAAATTCATTATCTGGTATGGGTGTAGAGGGTTCATATCTTTCTCAAGTGTATTAGAGGAAGTGATTTTGGTATTACTGTTCTCATCTTGGGTGTTATTCTTATAACTTTTTTGGTAATGTAATCTTGTCAAACTCAGGAATCTATACAGAATTTTAAACAGAACCCTTTATTTAAGCCACAGGGTACCAGGATCTCATTCTGTCAGCCATGACTGGGTAGAAGTCTTAAGTAATTCACAATTGTATTCTTAATATCGCCTACACTGAAGATTGAACTTTCAACCTCCAAACAAGTGTCATTTAAAACTGAATTTTACTTAGTATTTTATCCGTTATGCCATGGGCCCGTGCGATAAATATTAAATCTGATGTTGCTGAGATGCAGAGAACAGATATTACATTTTGATCTTAGCCAAAATGTCGAAGGAATTGTAAAAAAATGTTTTATCACTAGTTACTTTGAAATGAATACAAAAAAATCGGATTTAATTTACCATTGTATTTTAATGAGGGTGGGTAGTGTAGTATCGGTTCTATTGTCATAAGACAGCTCTCCAAATAATTATCCACTTCTTTTTAAAGTGGTAAGATTAATCTTCCCAGGTATTACATCCTCCATTTGGGAGAGGATATCTGTTCTCTTGTCATTAGATCATTTTACCAGTAACTCCTTTTGGGTAGGTGGGATAGTGTAGTGTCTGTTCTTTTGCTATGATATACTTACAAGCATTACCATTTCCTTTAAGAGGGTGATTTTCCTACGTATTACTACCTGTTTTTTTTGTTTTGTTCTGTTTTCTTCGTGGGGGAAAGCGACAGTATAATATGTTTGGTTTTCAGGATACCATCCTTTCATGACAATTTTCTCTGTTTGGTAGGTGAAGTTAGTGTATGATCTGTTCTGGTTTCATCATCTCCTCCCAGGCATTTTCCTCTGTTTTTAGAAGGTGGGGGTTGTTGATGATACCATATTCTCAGTCATTATCTCCTCCTTTGGTGGTCAATATATATGTTCGTTCACCGTTCAATTTAAGATTACTTATTGTGTTTGTTATTTCATTCTTTTCTTACAAATCCACACAGCTTACTATTTTCTTTCACAACATCGGAGGTCTCCGGTCAACCTTTCCACATATTCAGGCCTTTCTCTTAGGCAAGTATCCTCACAACGTTGTTAGTCTAATCTGGATGCTTCTATTGATAGTAACAATCTATTTATTGATAGTTATTTGCATCTTGTATGTTTACACCATTCCACACATTTGCATGGTCTTGCTATTTTTCTTCCAAGAGATCTCCACACTGCACGTGTCCCCACTCTTGAATCTCATGGGTGTCTTTTTATTCACTCATGCAGATAAAAGGACACTTTTAAAGGATCCACTTCGCTTCCTATCTGTTCTTTGTTCCCCTTCAGATAATAAGTAACTGTTCTGTCGTTAATGCTATATTCAGCAGTCTTGATAATGCATTGCAGCTTCATCTACCTTTTGCTTCTGCTGACTTCAATGTTCATCATCCTGATTGCTTCCCTCACTAATTGCACAAAACTAAGTGAAATATGTTTTTCTTATTGTTTTATGAATTGTCCCAAATTGTCACCTTTCTCACACTAGTCCCTGATAATTACCATCAACTATCCTACTTGGTCTTTTTTTTTTCATAACTCATGTTCTATTTCCTATTGACTTCCATTCAGTTCTTCTGAATCTTGCTCCAAACACTTCTTCACGCTTATCGCTGCTATTAGATCTTGTATGGAGTACTATTATGATCGTTAAAGGCTCTTCATAAGGTTCAGAAGTGTATCTGTAATTTGGTTCATTCCACTATTTCCTCTCTGCACTCTCTTTCATAGACGTAATGTTACTAGTCACAGTCTTTTCTTTAAACGCTATTATGACAAATATTCCTCAGAATTATTTGATCTATTTCACGCTTACTTTGCTCCTGCTCGTTTGACTAGTGATCTTGATCAATTCGCTGTTTTACAACTTCTCATGCTGAGTTTCTTTGCAAGAATTTCGAGCTTGTGGAACTCTTCCTGCACACTGACTTCCTCCAATCTATAGTCTTAGTCTCTTTAAAATTAAGGTCAATAGGCATCTTTTGTCATTTTGATAATCATTTTTCATTTTTTTTTTCTTACATCAAGTGGCTTCATGTTTTGGCTGGAGGGAGTTCCATAAAAATAATGTGGAATTGCTATCATACAATCATCTATATATTAATATGATAGTTCTTTTGTGTGTTACGCTTACATCCAGGTTTTTTAATTGTTATGTTCTTCTATTTCTTGCCATAAATAATTTTACCAAGAATTTTTCATAAGTTTTGGTTTCGGTTTCGACTATAGCTGATGACACTTAAATCAACTATTTTTTATAAATAATTTTATCAAGAATTCTTCATAAGTTTTGGTTTCGGTTATGGCTTATGGAATTCAAGTTATATATATATATATATACAATATTTATTATGACACTATATATACATATTTATTATGACACTACGATCGAGCACTTTATTGGATTTTTTTCATCACCCCTGGACACGCTATATATATATATATTTTTTTTTTTTTTTCATAAGTTTTTATTTCGATTTTGATTCAAGCTAATGCACCCAAGTCATATGGATATATTCTTTTATTTTTTAAATCACAACTTAAAAATATATAAAAATCGAAAGAACATTAACTCTATAATAATAAATACGAAATCTTCAAGAATCAAAATATCATATTTAAGCGTACTTTACGACCGGGCTTTACCGGACGTTTGTGCTAGCTTAAATAAATACTTTTGCAGTTTTATCAAAAAAGCTACAATAATATCAAAGCATCTTTATTTATACTGAACATCTACAGAATGCCAACATCGATGTATTACATATGAATGAGTCCTCTGTGGAATTTCCACAGCTACCGCTAGTTTCTATTATTATCCTCATACAAGTTTCATAAAAATGCCTCAGCTTACGTTTTTGATTTTGTGTTCAACCTTCTTAAAACAAAACTTATACATTGAAGGGATACACTAATATCTAATCTTGTTATTTATTATTTTAAACATCTGATAACAGCAGTAGTCTTCCTCTTCAGACTCAGCAGGGAAATATCTGGTAGCTTGATATGTTTGAAAGCCAAATAAAAAGGCAAACTGTTCAAGTGAAAGATCAAAATGTTGTTCTTTTAGGTTAAATTGCTGTTAAAATATGACACCACACTAACATAACAGATTGTACTTCTACTCAAAAACAGAAAGAAAATTGTTTTTTTGTTTCTTTTTTTTCGTTCTTTCATGCTCCCATACTTTAATCTCATTACGATTTCAGAAAAGACTAATTACTCCAGAGAGACAATTATGTTGAACCAAAACAAATTTGTCCTTTATATTTTCAGCAACCATGAATAGGTCAAGCCATTAACTATGAGAGTTGAGACATGTTCTAATTAGAGAATCCGGTTTAAATTCCTGATTTAGAAGCTCATGAATTAGGTAGTGGGTTGGTGTTAGAGAGTTGCACACTGTATTCTGTCAATGGTTAGACTAAGGATGGTCAACTTATGGTACACAAGCCAACTGTGGAGCATTCATGATTACAAGTGGTGCACAGAACTTCAGAAATAATAACAGAACATATTAGCTCTTGTAATAAAAATGTAACTGATTTCTTAATGAGTTATGACTAAAATAGAATTTCGCCAAGATTCGAATTTAAAACAGCAATTTATCTTTATGGATTTTAGTGTGTCTGAAGGAACGAGAACATGCTACCCTCGTGGATTCAATAAATAGTTCCATTCAAAATTTCATGCAGCGTCCAGAGACCTGAAGAACATACATATTAGTGATGGGACGATTACAATATTTTTCCCAATTCAGCTTCTTTTAAATTTCTAAATATAGAGTTGTTTGTCTTGGGGGAGGGGGTAGCACAAGTACCATGAAAATATATACATATAATTTCTTAACTATAAAAATACACTTATGGGGGTGATTTATAGATTTTAGTTTTACCGGTAGTTTAAATCAATAAATAATTATCATTTGATTATTAACACGAGTCAAGTTTTAACCAAAAACAAATAAAAACAATGAAAAGAATTGATTTTGGCATCGGAAAATAGGCACAAAATTTTTTTGATTCCCGATTTCGATTAATCATCCCAACACTTTATATAGATAGATAGATAGATAGATAGATAGATAGATAGATAGATAGATAGATATTTCTTTTACACCTTTTTTTAATCGAATATGTTTCTATGCTAGTAAAACCCAACCATGCTATAATTTCGTTATATTCATTACAGTAAAGCTCAGAAATAGCAATGATTGGCTGCCAAATACACTGATTATACTTTTCACTGCATGGCTCTACAATATATACTAACCAAAGAAAGCAGTGTATATCTATATCACATACTCTTTTTATAGTATTACTAGCTGTCCGTGTCTCGGCGTTGCACAGGAAAGGAAATTAAGAGAAGCAAAAATGAAAAGACAAGTTTGCTGCAAAGATTTCACTGGTAAAAATGTTTAAAATTAATTGTCAATTTTATGGAAATTGCTTGAAGCTAAGATAGTGAAATTGAAGGAATTGTACTTTTGCACAATTATACCAAAGGAAATGGAAGTTTCGGAAAATATGTTATTTGTTGAGTGTACACGTGAATGTTTTTCGATATTAATATATGTATAGAAGAGAATGCGGTAATATAATAGTTTAATGAAATGTGAAGATTTTAATATTAACGTTTAAAACAAATATAAAGATCTGTAGATTTGGGCAGTATTAATGTATGAAAGAGCTTTAGTGCAGTACTATTTTGGTATATTATTTATAAATTATTACAGATGAATGGTTTTCTAGTAGTTGGAAGAAATGTAAATCAATACAAATCATCTGTTTAGTTCAATAAGCATATGAATGGTAATGATGCTTAAGTAATTTGATAAAGTCTTATGGTCATGGTACCTACGTTTATAGCAAGTATGAGCATCTGTAGCTCTGAGAAGTGCTGTTATAGAAAAAATTGACACCTGTTAAGAATCTTCTGGCGTTAATGTGAGGCAAGTGTGAGGACTTAATGGATAGAGAGTGAGAGAGCTTGCTACTTTTTTTGTGAAACTACGTATCTGGGAGAGGCTTTTGTTTAGAATAAATGCAGTAATTTTTTTAACTGAAGTGAAATGTATGCATAGTTTTGTGAAACACATTTTAGGAAATGCTGTAAGTGAAAGATTAGTTTTGGAAGTGTTCGGTGAAGCTTCTACTGAAACTGTGGTGACAAGGGGAAAAATAGAGATAATTTTATATATATAAGATTATATATCTACAATATAACTGTCATACACATCACTATTCATCATGAACCCCCTAAGTACAATTTTTTTCTTGGGCGCCACACAGCTTCTCTGGGTCTGTAAAGATCCCAGTGAAAAATCCCTGCTTCAGACCAACGATCTAATGCAGAGTTAGAGTTTTCAAAATTCAAAAAAATAGTATCTAAAAGCTTCCTTCTGAAGAAATGGAATTGGTCTGATTATTGATCTAGAGTAGGAATCTCAATAAAAAAGGCCATTGCATAATAGAAAAAGAGAAAACAAGACAGAGGCAGAAAAAAAGGGATAAGGTCGAAAGCGGTTGACGTACATTTTCTCTCGTGAAACTAGAATAGATCTAGTTGACCTAAAAATTGACTGGTGGCACGATGGGTAGATTATATTCAATATTGCTAATGCAAATGCATAAAAGGAATGAAAGAGAAATTGATTAACCATTAAAATTTAAGAAACGTATTGGTCATGTAAATGGTTTCCAATAGATCTCATAAATATTGCATAAGAGGAATGGGCCATATGTGTGAAACTTCTAGTATAGAGTTTGTAAGATTAGCAAATTGTGTTAAATACACCGAATAGTATCTGGAAGCGTGTGAACTGTAAATAGCTGACATTGATCCAGGTGTGTTAAAAAGTTTTAATGAATTTAGGGCACTCTATACAGTTTTTACCTATTTTATTGGCCATCACAGTTTTCTAACCAAAACCTGCATATCCAAATCTTATTCGACAGCCAATTCCTGATGTTTTCGGAAAAATATGCATTCACTTTATTTATGTTCAATAAATTTTAGGCTCCACAGCTTCTTTTAACATATTCATCCACACAGAAAGTCAGAGGTATTTTCACACTCACGTTCAGAGCTGCCACCAATTTCATCTACAAATCTTCATAGGTTGACTATTTCATGGTAACATCATTAGTATTTCATTTTCTCATGTTACTTTCTCTAAATTTTCAACCTAAGTACTGGCTATCCACATTAACTAATTTTTTAACATGTTTATTGCCTATTCCTCATACTCTTTCATGTCCACGATGACCAGATTATATGAATAGCAAATCGTCAAACAGAATAAATCCGAAAATAACTAACAATAAATCAACTTGAAAAATCTATTGAAAAAGCTAACCAAATAAAATTTGTTAACCAAAGGTTTGCAGTTTAAGAGTATGTGAAAAAGATTTATTGCCAGAGGTTAGATTAACTGAATCAATGTTGTCACTGTTTGTCTTGGTATTTTTGCAGTTATGTATATTCACCCATCTTCTGAGAAACGAGGAACATCCATGCCTTGCATGTTTAGGAAGTTTCTTATATACTGATATAGTATAATAAATAAATAAAATAACAACTGTCTAGTATAATATTCGAACCATAAAACTGAACTGAAGGCAAACACTTTATCCACACAATCACTTAAGATGTTCCTATTTACTTGCCTCCAAGGTTCACATTATTATAATTATATAATAATATTGTTCAGTCGACTGGAAGAAGAATGTTAACAATGAAAAAACCTTTGTTTCTAATGATATTTTTACTTTTAATTTTTATTAATGAATTTTAAAAAATAGATTCACGAACTTCTGACATTGACGCAGACATTGGACAAAAGGGGTCGGTTCCAAATCTGTGGTTAGTTTGGCTCAACTATTTAGCTGTGATATGCATACATACATGCAGACAACTTTGCTTTTTGGGGCATTTTCATGCGTAGCCACGTTTAAAAACTGTCAACAGTGGATGACTATAGACATTGGATTTCATCTCCAGCTTGAAGGTAGTTGCTTATCTAACCGCACTAAAGAGCTGCAATATAGCGAAACAGTATGTATGACACACGTGTGTGTGTGTGAGTGAGGGAGAAAGAGAGGGAGAGGAATACGTATATTGTTGGGTTAAACTGAGTTACTCTTAAAATCGAGATTGTGTTCATTGCTGATCTCTTTATTTTTAAACTCTTGCCAAGTTCATACTTTTCAAACAATTTACCTTTTTTGACACATTTTAAAATTAGTCATTTATTTATTTATTTATTTATTGCCATTATTTTTATTTTTAATTACCATTTTCTTTCTCAAGGTCCATTTTCTTTCATTTCTTTCTTTTTGTTGTGATTGATGCCAAAAAAATCTAAAGGAAATAAATTACTTTTCGTATTTCCGAACTATAGAAGTCATTAAAATTTATAAGGAGCCGCTTTTTAAAATAAGAACTTTCTTCAATGGTTGACGATGAGGGGGGGGGGGAGACACCAGTTGGCATCGGACAACAATTTGAAGGGCGTAAGAGCAAATGTTCCTAGTTAAAGCAAAAACAGAATGGATACTTCCTTGTAAAAAGATAATGAGAATTGTTAATAAGCAGTTCGAAATGGGCCAATATTTTCTCTTGAGGCTTCTTTAAATGGCTGAGAGAAGATTGAAATTTTTAGGATTAATGCCAGGAAAGTGAAGGAAAAATAGTATTTTACAATATTTCGAAGAAGAGATGTTATTTATTGACACTACAGATTCCAGGCAGTTTGCTTTATTAGAGTCTTACCATTTTTCACATTTCAGCTATTGTACAGTCTGAACTTCTTAGAGGATACAAGGGTAACTTAAGAAAATACAACCTACTTATGGAATGGTTAATAAAATTCACATCCTTTCTGCAATCCACCCGTATTTGATACAAATCAAGTTCAAATTGAGTTTTGCAAAGGGAAAGAAAAAAAAAACAATAGCATTGGTTTGGTAGATTTTGGTCAGGAAGTCAGTATCTTCAGACAGTTTGATCTGGTAGCACCAGATGCCTTAACAGGTATCTTGCATGGATAACGTTGAGAGGTTTGTTGTAAACAGATTTTAGTAGTTCGATGGCATGTTCGAACTCAGAGCAACTCTCGATAACTTCAGCTACCATAGCAAAAATGACTTCAAGTTTCTCTGGATTTAAATACTCAATGGTAGACAAATAGTAAGTTTCGGTACATTAGTTTCCAAAGTTTGCTAGTCTGAGGGTCTGCAGAAGATATGTCGAATCTGTCCAGTCGAATAATTGTATCCATGAGATAAAATTAGGTTGAAAAAAAAAAAAAAATTCAATTGAATAAACTGTAGTATAATGACGACACAAGCAGAAAGACCTTTTTCCAAGGCTTTATTCAACTGAATTTTACAATGACGAATGCGACAAGTGGCCAAGAATGCATGTTAATAAAATAAAAATAAAATATTCAAATAAGAAAATAAAGAAAAAGCAAACGGCAAGATCACGTGAGAAGAGATATGCAAATAAAGAGAAAGTTATAATGAAATTATAAAGGACATGTTTTACAAAGGAATCCCCGGTTATCAAGTCCCAGAAGTCACTCGTGGATAAGAGTTAATGAATGAACACGCTGATAAACAGTAATAGTGGAAATTGGGTAGAAACTGATTATTTATGAAGCTGGATCAACAAGAATTCGTTGACTTGAGAACGGCCACATAGTTAGCTAAGAAACATCCCCGTGGTATTGTATTCCAGATGGGCAGTTCTATGAAAGAAGCTTTGCTCATGGAATTTTCCTTGAGTTTTAGGTATAGATAGATGTCATTGCTGATTTAGTATTATTAAGATTATATTGGTTGAGTTTTAGGCATAGATAGTCACTTCTTGATTTAGTATTATTAAGACTGAGCTAAAATTCAGAAAAAAAATGGAGATGTGCAGGGTTTTTATTTATTATAGCACTAACAGAATGAACTCTAGATCATGCCAGTAAAAGAAAATCTAGAAACAAAAAGATTTTAATCATTTTTTATATCATTAATTTAAAAATTAATCATCATTAGAGCTATTTTAATCAGCAGTATCAGCCTCATTATTATTAAAAGTATTATCGTTCCTATCGATAAAAAGCAATCTTCAGCGCCCTCTACAGATGAAGTGATTATTCCAGTCTATTCTTGTCTTCTGTCATGTGTAAAATCACCATTTTTTTTTTCCTTTTCAATTTTCATTTCACTGACAACATTTAAAATTCCCATGGACCAATCCATTCCACAAACCTTCACTCTAACACTTTTTGAAGCACCCGGGATACCAGTGCGGAGCCAGAAAGTGAAAATTAACAAAAATAATTCATTAAATTTTACATCATTGATTTCAAGGGGGAAATCTTAGTTGAGTAAATTTGATTCAGCCTCTTTGGATGTAAAAATAAAAAACAAACTATTATTGAAATCAAAGATAAGAGGGTGAACAAAGTTTTGAAAAAAAAATGTAAAAACCAACCTAAAAAGGTTTTATTCTCAAGACTGAGTTTCTGTTTCAATTTAATCATGTATGAAACTTGTTCAAATGCACTTAAACCCTGACAAGTCAAATTAAAAGAAACGGATCAATAGCAGATATCCAATGTTCAACATTTTAGTTTATTTATAATTAGTCAGAAATTAAGTTTGACGAAAATTTCTAATCAAAAACACTGTTACAGACTAGTCTTGGCTTTTTGGAGTCGTATCTGACCTTGTGCCTAATTTGTTTAAAATGTTTAATATTTAAATTTTTGAAATATTTTTTTTTTTTGCAAATAAATAATGCAAAGTGTAATCTGTACTGATATTAACCTTTGTCTTTTCTGTCCACGACCAGGCAGTTAAAAATCCTTCTTCACTGAGGCAATTAAAATTTTTGTTTCAATCCAGAGTGCTCTTTTGGAGTAAACTGCATTTTACCACCACATACATTTATGATGCATCTCATATCAAAATGCAAGTGATGGCTTACAGAAGTTTACAGATAGCTTATCTATTGGAATCCCTCCTGCACACAGACATGCACACTTCTCGACTTTGAATCTTCTCACAGTTGTTATATTATATTATTATATAAAATTATATCTATAATATAAAGCTGTGTGTGTGTGTGTGTGTGTGTGTGTGTGTGTGTGTGTGTGTGTGTGTGTGTGTCTGGTCACGAATAGGCTCCTATATGGTTGACTATTTTAAAAAATTGATTACATATAATGATAGACGATATATCGAGACACAGGAATGGGTATGTTTGATCTGGCAGAACGGTGGTTCATAAAAATTGTGGGGTCTGCGTTCGCGCCTGGTCCACAAAGTATGGAAATAAAAAATTAAAAAAAAAAAACGTTTACAAGTGTTTTTGATATAGATGTACATAAGAATACTTTGATAAGTATGTTTTAACTTAAATAGGGATGGTATAATAAAATTGTGGGGTCTGCGTTCGTGCCTGGCCTCCATAGAATGAAAATAGGCACAAACTTTAATAAAGACTTTTCATATCTATCTGCGTAAGTATACTTTGATAATTATGTTTCAGTTTGAAGAAATATGGTATAATAAAATTCTGGGGTGTTCGTTCGCACCTGACCTTCATAGAATGGAAATATGTCACAAAGTTTAACAAGGTTTTTTAATATAGATCCACAGAATATTGTGATAAGTGTTTCAGTGTGAACAGGTAGGGTATAATAAATTATGGGGTTTATCTATTTTATTTTTACTTTCATCATATTTTGCTTTGGTTTTGATACCCCCAAATGCAACCCAAATTTACAATCCTTCCTTTTCATAACCTATCATACTTTCATAAATCAGAGTCCATTTTCTGTAGGCTGTTTTTGAACCCAGTCAACGACGGGTACTTTTGCTAGTTATTATATAAATTCAATATGAAAAGCTCTTATGTTGTTCTGTTAAAATTACTATATTACTGCTACGTTTAAATCTTTTAGTAATTGGATGCCTTGTATTTTCATAAAATGATATTACTCAATATATATTGTGATATATTTTAAACCCAGATTTAAACATGACATTTGAAAAGATCAGATTTAAACTAGCAACTTTTAGAAAAACTAAAACAAGATGCTTCTATTCAATTTCACTGATATATGGATAGAGTCATTTATAGAAATTGTTGGACTGGTTTAAAAGACATGTTTTGATGGAAAAGAAGTTTGTATATGAGAACGGGAATCATTAACAAAATTCTAAGATGACTCTACTAGAATGAGTCAGTTTCCAATGTATGAAAGATAAAACTTTGTATGTTTTTTCATGATACAATAACTCTTTGATACTGCGTCATCTGTTTAATGAAAAGAGACAATGGATAAGTGGTTAAAGACGTGAACTAGCAATCTGGGTGTGTGAAGTTCAAATCCAATTCGTTTCACACTAACTTTCACTTAAGATGCTGGCAACCTTCATGTGGTCTCTCCAATAAGATTCTGACTAGAAAGATATTGAGGAAACCAATGTCAAAAGAATCATCTGATTCATATGAAATGAATGAAGCCATTTAATAATGTGATTTAGAATGATTAAAGAATATTTCATTGTTCTTCTATAAAATCGTATAACTATATAATAAATATTTGAAGAGTCCAAAGGTATAAACATAATAGCACTAAATTCAGTATGAAAAGCTCTAATATTGCTCTGTTAAATTATATTACTGCTACGTTTAAAGATTTGTAGGTTCTAAAACTATTGGTTAGAAGAATTGTATAAACTTTAGCATAAAAAACAGTTGAGATGCCAAATGTAATAATACTTATGTTTCAATAAAGTCCCACCAATCTTTTCTGTATCACTTTGATTAGTATGAAAGTTTCTCCACTATTTTGTGTTCTTAGTGTCAGATATTAAGTGTAAATAATTACTTACATATTTTGAATCTATGTAAACCCTTTTTATATATAACTAGTTAAATTGCGGAAAATAAATATTAGATGAATAAAATAGTAGTAATAATAATAATAATAGTAAATAATTTTATTGTAGAATTAAAACATTTTCAAAACATTTTAATTCAAACGTTGAAAAACAGCTTTACAATATGAACCGAGATGGCTACCAGAACAAACGTACGATGTTGAATCGTTTATGGATTTTCTTTCTTTTCTCGATATTATATTATCATGCATTTTTTTCTTTTTAATCAAAGAATTTCTCATTTTTCTGAGGAGTATATGCACGAAAAGAGTCGGTGTTGGCATAATGTGAACTAGTTTTTTTAAACAACGTTTGTTTCCATTGTTTGATATTCTTACAGAGACATAGAATCTCTATCGATATTATAATAGTGTCCCTATTGAAAGATCTTCCTCTCATCCACATTATCTAACACCTGTCGGAATTTGACATCATACCAATTTATTGGTCACAAAACATTGTTGCGGGATTTGACAAGTTTCTACTTAGGCAAATGTCCTTCTTCAATGTTACTTGTAGCTACTTTCTTTTTTATTTATGATTGGTTACACCTTCTCGAATGATAAATAAAAATGTTTTAGCATCTTCACCATATAACATGATTACTTTCTTCTATGTTGTATCCTAAAGTTCGTGTACCAAATAGGATATGATTAAATAGAAAGATGGAAAAAGCTTCAAAACATGTTAATGATAACATTCATTATTTGACTTTTCAGATCCTCAAGGAAGAACTCTATACGAATAATGCAAACTACAACGCTCATAGAAATTATAGAAGCAATAATGTATCTCGTTTCTATAGCATGAACTACCTTTGGACTCGTACCAGCAATCTGGAGAAAATTGAGCAATTGTTAGCCAGAAAACTAGTACATTGAACACAACAGCTACGAAAATGGGATTAGAATTTGTAGGATACTCTCTCCATCTTTGTGTAAATCTCTCTCGAGTTTGATATCTCAACTCTGAATTACTTCTAAGGACCGAAAAGGGTCAGAAAGAACCATCACTATATAAAAAAAATATATAGCTTAGTGCATATGTGCCTCTTCTCTTTATTCTGGTATTCTTTAGAGATGTAGATGACATATGGTTAACATCAAAGACTTGGAGAGGTTCCACAAAACATACCTTAAATGGATCTTAAATGTTAATGACAATTTCTCACACCCAACTCAGGTGTTCTACAAGAAGCTGGCGTGTCTGGCATAGAAGTGCATGTCATACATGAATGTTGCTGGCTAGGCACAAATTAAAGATCCAAGCCGACGAGTTCTGTCATATGAGAAATTGCAGCATGATACACAAATCAAAGAAACATTTTTACAGACAACGTTAAGGGCAATGTAAAAAATTACACAAGAAGGGATCATTTTGATGAAAGTATGTTGCTGACAAGTACGTAAATTTAAGGGCCAAAATATCTAGAATAGTTCATCTGTACATGTTGAATGTCCCAGATACATTGCCATCTGGCTACATAAGTGGGACTTGTGGCAGAGTCTGTCTGTATTGGTTTGATGCTCGATGTTCTCAGTCACAGAAGATACATTTGTAGCAACTAACAATATGATGGACCAACAGAGGAAGAACATAGAGGCGCTTTCAGTCTTTAACAGACTATGGATACCTACGAACGGGTGCCAGCATGCGAAATTTCTGTGGCAGGAGGTGTGCAATCTCCAACCACACATCTTCTGAGTCAACATTGTTAAATACTAGTGGCAAGTGAAGTGTATGTACAAGAAAACTGGAAACAAATGCCGAGATAAGCAGAGAGAACATACCATGGTATTAACCAGGCTCAGTATTGCTTAATTTTGGTGATCTGATGAGAACTGGTGTGTCAACGCGATTATGCCATATACTGAGGAAGAACATAGATATGTATGGACAGAATTCAATGGTCTCATGTTATATCTGCAACAAGAGTAGTAAAAGTAAAACTGGACTACTGAGCTATGTGCTAGTCCACAACCATACACTACAGCCTTGTACAAGTGATCTTCTGTAAAGTGACAATCATCTATATTAGTTATATTCCTTACTATTCCTGAGTATTTTGCCATTGTATTGAAACTGATGCATATATATATATATATATATATATATATATATATATATATATATACACACACTATACACACCAGTTTAGCTATCAATTCATTGCAGTTAATATAATAATATACAATGTGAGAATACTCAGGAATAGCACTGGATATAATTCTGCTTAAAATTAACGGAAAGTTTTATTCATCTGTTCATTATGTTTTACATGTGTCTGAAAAAATGTTAGGAAATAAATCCACAAATAGACTTTCATAAGGACCCAACCAAGAATGGGTATATTTCTAATATTTATTCAAAAAAAAATTCAACTAAAAGAAATCTTTAAATAAAAGAACAAATGTGAGACAATGAGATAAAGATCTGTTTTTAGACTGCAACAAACTTCTATTTTTTTTTAAAAGGAAAAGGAGTAAAAGCGGACTTTTTGTTTCGTTGCTCTTTTTATAAATTTCTAAATTGTAAACTACAATGTTTGGTTATCATTAAGTTTCATGGCTGATACAGTATTCGACCATGCATTTTATTTTGAAAAAACTTCTTTTAACAAAATTCTCACAGAATTCAACTGAGTGCCATACACAACAGTAATGACATGCCGGAAGCAAACTTTAGTCCATCTTTATATTCTTTTCTTCTGTGTGTGTGTCCCACTGTATTTTTTCTTGTTGGGAATAAGAAAGTAGCTGACAGATTAAAAACAAAGAAACATGTGAAGAGAAGCAGTCTACTTACAAAATAGATTTAAATTAAATTGTGTTTCCTTTCAGAATAAGAAAGTGATATGGAGAGGGGGGAATGCGATGGAGAGAGAGGAATAAATGCGATAGAGAGGGAGATAAATACAAGACAGGGGGGAAGCAAAAAAAAAGATAGGGTTGAAATGAGGGAATTCAAATGAGAGAGGAACGGTTAAAAGGAGAGAGAGAGGAACGATTAAAAAGAAAGGGAAAGAGACGATTAAAAAGAAAGGGAAAGAGTAACGGTGGAAAAGAAAGGGAAACAGGAACGGTGGAAAAGAAAGGGAAAGAGGAATGGTGGAAAAGAAAGGGAAAGAGGAATGGTTGAAAAAAAAAAGGGAAAGAGAAAAATGAAAGAAGAGAGAGGGAGGAATATTTGAAAAAGAGAGATGGTTGAAAGGGAGGGATGGTCGAAAGGATAGAGAGGGAGGGATTGTTGAAAGGAAAGAGAGGGAGGGATTGTTGAAAGGAAAGAGAGGGAGGGATCGTTGAAAGGAAAGAGAGGGAGGGATCGTTGAAAGGAAAGAGAGGGAGGGATCGTTGAAAGGAAAGAGAGGGAGGGATCGTTGAAAGGAAAGAGAGGGAGGGATCGTTGAAAGGAAAGAGAGGGAGGGATCGTTGAAAGGAAAGAGAGGGAGGGATCGTTGAAAGGAAAGAGAGGGAGGGATCGTTGAAAGGAAAGAGAGGGAGGGATCGTTGAAGGAGAGAGGGAGGGATGGTTGAAAGGAGAGAGGGAGGGATGGTTGAAAGGAGAGAGGGAGGGATGGTTGAAAGGAGAGAGGGAGGGATGGTTGAAAGGAGAGAGGGAGGGATGGTTGAAAGGAGAGAGGGAGGGATGGTTGAAAGGACAGAGGGAGGGATGGTTGAAAGGAGAGAGGGAGGGATGGTTGAAAGGAGAGAGGGAGGGATGGTTGAAAGGAGAGAGGGAGGGATGGTTGAAAGGAGAGAGGGAGGGATGGTTGAAAGGAAAGAGAGGGGGGAATGGTTGAAAGGAAAGAGAGGGAGGGATGGTTGAAAGGAAAGAGAGGGAGGGATGGTTGAAAGGAAAGAGAGGGAGGGATGGTTGAGAGGAAAGAGAGGGAGAGATGGTTGAGAGGAATGAGAGGGAGGGATGGTTGAGAGGAAAGAGAGGGAGGGATGGTTGAAAGAAAAGAGAGAGAGGGGGATGGTTGAAAGAAAAGAGAGAGAGAGGGGGATGGTTGAAAGAAAAGAGAGAGAGAGGGGGATGGTAAAAAAGAGAGGGATGGTTAAAAAGAAAGAGAGAGGGTTAAAAAGAAAGAGAGAGAGGAGTGGTTAAAAAGAAAGAGAGAGAGGAGTGGTTAAAAAGAAAGAGAGAGAGGAGTGGTTAAAAAGAAAGAGAGAGGAGTGATTAAAAAAAAAAGAAAGAGAGAAATGGTTAAAAAGAAAGAGAGAGATAGAAATGGTTAAAATAAAGAGAGAGAGAAAGGAATGGTTAAAAAGAAAGAGAGAGAGAGGAATGGTTAAAAAGAAAGACAGAGAGAGGAATGGTTAAAAAGAAAGAGAGAGGGAAATGGTTAAAAAGAAAGAGAGAGGGAAATGGTTAAAAAGAAAGAGAGAGAGAGGGATGCTTAAAAAGGAAAAGAGAGAGGGATTGTTAAAAAGAAAGAGAGAGGGATGGTTAAAAAGAAAGCGAGAGAGAAAGAGAAAAGGAAAATGAATAAAAAGAGCAAAACAAAAACAGAAGGTCGGAATACCAAGGAATGCGAGAGATTAGAAAAATTTTTAAGTACAAATTAAAAATCATAGCATTATGCTAAAAAAAAAAAAAAAAAAAATGAAGAAAATATGAGGATTTTTTTTCCTGTAAAGAAAAATCGTTGCATTATGTTATTAGACATTCTGTACCAATGGGAATTGTCTCCCTTGGTGAGTAACATCTCGTAAGGAATGAGAATAAACGAGACTGGTAGTCAACTATCTTACTTAAAACGTATACACATAATCTTGTCTCATTTACTAACGAAATTTTCTGCTTCATACAAACGTTTACTTTCTTAAAAATGAAAGTTAATAGCAATAGTGGTTGGAGGTGAAAATGATATACAGTTTGAATAGGATAAGAAAAAATCTGAACTACGTATGATAAAGGATAAAAATAAAATGCAAGTCAGAAAATCGGAAAGGAGAGGGGATTTCGAAAATCGGTGAGGGAAGAAATGTGTCAATCTTTTTCCTATTAAGAAAAATTAAACAGCTGAAGAAATCCCTCGAGCTTTAGGATTCTTCTAAATAAATAAAATGGTGTTTGATTACGGTCTTATTTTCTATTTTATGCAATTATTAATTGACAAGTATCATCCTCCAGCAAGGAAACACAAAAGAGGGAAGACGGTGTGAGGATATTGAAATAAAGTAAATGAGGCAATAAATGGAAAATATGTGTGAAGGTCTAAAACAAAATTTAAAAAAAAAAAAAAAATTTAATTTAAAAAAAGAATTTTAAAAAATTAAAAAAAAGAATTAAAAAATAAATTTAAAAGAATTTTTTTTTTAAATTTAAAAGAATTAAAAAATTAAAAAGAATTTTTAAAAAATTAAAAAAAAAGAATTAAAAAAAAATTAAAAAGAAAAATACAGGAAAAGGAACAGAAAATGAGAAAGGCAGGATATTCAAGAAAAAAGAGCAAAAATTGATAAGAACTCAGTTTGGTTTAAAGCGTATCAACTTGAGTGTGTCAGTTAAAGTCGACCAAAAGTAAAAATAGAAATCCTTCTGTTTCATGGAAAGATCTGAACTATAGAGAAATAGTACTTAGATAACAGGTGGAGCTGCGGTAAAGAGAGATGCAATTCGAACATACACCAGAAAGCTACTGATTTGAAGGAGTACTATTTCTTCCCCAGTTTTGTTTTCATACACTTTCCTCTTCCCTCTTCACAAACAAGAGTAAGAGTTCTGGCACGTGGTTAAAAAAAAAAAGAGAAGCGGTTAAAAGAAAAGAAAGATAATAAATCATTTTCGGCCAATGAGAATGATTCCTGCTTGTTTGAACAGAGTTAACAAACCTATGCACAATTAAAAATAGATAATAAAAACCGGGAATGGAACAAACGAAATAAAATTCATGTTGGTGAACAAAACAATCAGAAATAATGCTTTTACCCCCATCCCGGCATTTAGGCTAGTGAAAGCAAAAGGTTCACTCAAACACAAGCACATATTTCCACATTGCGAAGAGTTTACCAATGTACACATACACTAATATATTGCCTATTACATACACTACAAACCTATTGACATACACATCTCTAAGTCTTGTGTCAACTTAACTCTTTTACAAAACGAGTTTGCATAAATTTTTTCTAAAACATTTATTTACTGAAAATGACTTTCATATTCTTCTGACATAGTTATATAAATGTTTGTTATATAATAATTTAATTTACAAAATAGGCTTTGTGGCTTAGTGGGGGATGCCCTTTTCTCTTCCCTGCAACCTCTCTCCCACGTTGCGAGCATGTCTTTGTTTTATCGTTACTTCCATGACGTGCTCGTCTGAGCTCCAATCCCCCCCCCATCGCCAGTCTTTAATGATAAACACCAGTCTAGCTGAAACCACTGTCAAAAATTTTCCTCACTCTTTATCTGTGCCAAAACCAAAACGTAGATTCCATGAACAAAGCTTCTTTCTTAGAAGTGCATGCCAGTGGAACTCTCTTCCGTTTGCCTGTTTCCCACCTGACTAAAACCTGGATGTCTTCAAGTACAACATAAACAAATTCCTGATGAACCGCCCCCTTAAGTAAGACACTTTATCAAATCTCCAATACTAACGATTACTACAATACTATCCCATTGATTACTGTACCCGCAATAACCCTTATCCCCGAGTGGCTTCTGGACCTTGATAAGTGGTGACTACCTTGTAAAAAAAAAAAAAAATTTTGACATGTTTAATTAGTCATTGCTAACTGGTAATCCTTCTATTCTCTCAATCTTTCATTTATTTTTCGTTTATTTTGCTATTGCATGCTGTTTATATCTTACTTTTTTCCTTTGCCTTTTATAGTTATTTCACCATCATTTATACTAATTCTTAGTGTGCTTCTTATCGCTTCTAAAAAGCACTACCAGCCTCTAAAATAACCCTACTAAGGCTGAGAGGCATGCTACACAATGTGTTTTGTGCAATATAACTTTAGGAATTTTACAATGTACAAAGTAAGCTGCACAAAAACCTGCTTAATGACTAGAAATTAATACATTTCATCAATATATATAATATTACACAGTAATTATGACAGACAACGCAGAAGGGAGGATCTTCTCCTTTGAGCAGATAGCAGTATGCAGGCCAGTGCTTTCCGTGCTTTTACATAGCCAGCCGTCTTTCTAGATCCTCTCTCGAAGAAATCAACTGAATTTTTTTTCCCTAATTTAAATTGCCAGCAGGGCAGCCAGAGATAGGCAAGTAGGCATTTGCTTTGTCATAAATAATTTTCGTGCTAATGGAGGGAATTATTTACTGCGTGCAAATCGATTTTGTCTGCCATTTCACAATAACGACTCAAACTTTATAGCTATCTATAAGAGAATTTTGCAGGGTTGGATTCGTTTCATTCAAAATATTTCATTTTTTTTTTTTTGTACGAAAACAAAATGAAACTTTTCCAATAGTTCCATTTCGTTCCAAGTGTTAACAAAAACTATGAAACATGAAAAGTTTCAATAAGAGCAGCCCAAAAATTACATTTATTAATCTGTTTGAGTAATTTGACAAAGTAATGATGTAAAAAAAATTTCATAAATCAATCCAAATCTTTAAATTTCATGTTATACAAACATTCAATGAGCATTAACTGCAATTTTTAGGTTGTTCTAATTATAAAAAAAATGAACGAAATGAAACTTTACTGAAGCGAACAAAACATATTTTGCAAAATTTTTGCTACAAAAGTTTGAACCTCTCCTGGCTACCCCCTTGTCAGTATGTTACATATGCATGACCTATGTCAAGTAAAATTGACCTTCTTCCTCAAACTTATGTTTGATAATTCTACATTATTTGTATTATCGAACTACTGTTCTCATCTTGAGTATTATTCTCATAACATTTCGGCTGATGTAACCTCCTTCATGTTTACCTTGTGAAACTTTGGAATTTGGACAAAATTTCACACAGAAGCTTTTATTTAATCCATGAGAGGTAGCATGCTCGTGTTCCATAAGCCTTGACCAGGTAAAAATCTTAAATAATGTGCAATTTTATTTTGTAGTATCGCTCATACTGAGCCTCTTGATGAGTGTTACTTAGGAATGGGTTCTACCTAATATTTTATCCGTTACGCCATGGCTACTAGCCGTGGTAATTATCTTTCATTATTCATTAGATTTTTTTCAGTTTATTGTTCATATAATATTCCAAAGAATTTGCCATTTATTTGCGATTAATCTTTTAAATTGTTTTTTTAGATGCATCTATGGAATTTTTATATTAGTTTTCATTATTTACATTTTTTTTTTTTTACTTTGCTCACGTTTTTGTTTCCATAAAGGTTTATGTGACTAAATATCCAACAGAAGATGATCATTTTTTTTTGTCCAATGATTACTGATTCTAAGTTTCAGAATCAGTGAGATGAGGATTGGTTATTTGTATTATTTGGATTCTTCGAACTACTATTCTCATCTTGAATGTCATTTTCAGTGTGAAATTAACACTGAAGAGATCAGTAGTCTGAAAATCCAAATAAAACGCTGTTGATTCTGCAGAAAATTTTAATAATTAGTAGATTGTTCATATTTTTAGTTTCCAATGATCAATTGAGGATCTTGAGTCTGTCAGATGATGAATTTGCTTCATCTGCTATTTTTAATTTTGTACAATTCCAAATCAAATAACATTATCTGTGCTGTGTAAATTGATACACTTCTTGGCAGTTTATTTGTTTATTCTTTGCAGCCACAGGTGATAACCATTGTCACTGCATCTTCATCCTAAGATGGATCTGTGTGGTCGAAATAATGGTATTTATGTTTTGAAATTTATCCTGGATTGTAATTAAATTTGTTTTGTCCTTTGAGATTTTTGCCAAATCATGTATTGTTTCAATTGGCAGCTCAGAGTTTTCACAATGATTGACCCGAGTCTGTGATTAAAGTGCATTTCTATTTCATTAGTAAGTGATATTTATTTCGTTCTCAGATAAAGGATTTTGAACTGGCAAGGATAAATGGCTATGATAATAATTTTTTAACATATTGAAGTGCTACTTTGTGTCTTCTCAGTATTAAAGGGGTTGCATTCGTTTCTATATCTAGAACCTTCACTGAGAACTTGCTGCAGGCCTCCGATGCGAATCAAAAGGTGAATTAGTTCTAATTTATTTCAAACTTTAGCGTTTTGAGGCACCATTAGTGAAACTACCTAAAAATGATTAAAGTGTTTATCTAACACCTGTTCAATATTATCTAATTAAAAGGGCAACAATCACAATTCTCCATGTATTGATTTATTTATTGCTAAACTTTCGTCTTACATAAGACATCATCAGATTATAGAGGATATATTATGTGGGCAGATTTGTACAATTTAAAAGATTTTTTTTTTCAATATGGATGCCAATTCACACAAAAATAACAGATTTATAAAATAATTCAGTTACTTGACTCATCGGTTAAGGTATTATTTATTTGTATTTTTATTATTTTTTGTTTTCTATTATACAAATTTCATTGCATTTGGGGGTAAGTATAATTAATTCTGTTGTAATTCTATAACAAAAAATGATACAAATGAAAACATTCCCAGCATTCTTCTATGAAAGTGGGAAAACTTGTCAATTGTATTTTTCTTCCTTGAATATTTTTTCTCGTTTACATTAACCCTTTTCTCCTGTTCTGAATGAATGATAAATAAATAGCCGAGACAGGTGCGATTAATTTTCAGTTACGAACTCAACTGGCTGACAACACTCGATTATTACCAGACTACATTTACTAAACTTACAAGGTTATTTACCGGTAAAATGCATTGTTGCAAATTATTATATTTACTTAGAAATAAGATAAGTAGACTATTTTTTATTCTGATTACCTTGGTGTATATGTTAATAACTTTCCGTGAAGGGCTTGGTATGATTAGATGTTTTTCACCACACTTTGCAACTGTGCCTCGGTCTTAGATTCTTCATTAGTATTTGGTAATGGCTGTGAGCCAATATCAATCTTTGACATCTTATTGGACACTGAGCATGACTACAAATATAACATCTGCCTTAGAGTGCAAAGAAGTTTGAAATGCATTGGAGAATACAAGAGATAATATTTATAACTGGTTATAGACGGTTGATCAAGATCAGAAAGATATTCAGTTACCTTCCAGAAATGACCTAGCCTTCCATATGCATAACCTAGCCGAATTTAAGGAGCGAGTGGAAAGAAATGTTGACGCAGGTTTCTTCCATCTTTACAACTGCAGTGTAGAATGAAATTGATATTTGTCTGTCGAACGTCCCAGCCTTATAAACCAGTTTTCTGATCTTCTCTCTGTTTATGTAGTGAAGCTGAACTGGTCATGTAGTTGAGCACTGTCTACTAAATTCAGTATACAAGATGTGATCTAACCTCTCATCTCGAAAAGATCACAAATAATTATAATGCTGTCATAAGGATAGCATGAGCAAGATGACTATAGGAAAAATATGTTTCACCTTGTGAAGAAAGTGTAAAGATTCGGATGAACCCATTCCCGAGGAGCTAAAATTAAGCTTGCTATCAGGAGAAATTTGGTAACTTTACCATTATTTGACAGACAGGTTCAAGATGAAGACAGAAGAGCCAATCTATACTACTTTCAGAGGATTCCAAGAAAGCATACAGTTTTGTAGTATATTTTTTATAGAAAGTAAAAGTTTCATTGATATTTGCCAAGGCTAAAAGTGCCACGCTTAAAAATATAAAGATATTGCGGATATCAAAAGTCAAAGCTGCCTTTCTTAGAATGAAATGTTTTTATTAAATACGGAACATTAACTTTGAAAATTTGTATCAAATATTGAGTCTTTTCATTATTTGTAGCAATATTTTGTTATGGGTGTTTTAAAAACAGAATTTCAACACAAGATTAATCAGAGAGCGGAAAAATCCATTAGAAGTTTAAAAGGGGAATTAGAGTTACGTGTCAGGATATGACGTTATGGACAGGAAGTATGAAGTGACATGTATCTAAGAAGGTGATAAAAAATCTCTCTCTTGATTGAGCCTACAACATGACCAGCTGTTTCTATCAATGATGCTACAATTGACAATTTGGGGGTGGGGTCGAAAGAATTGTCCAATTGTCCACGGAATCTTGTAAATGCATTATTATTGTTGTAATGTTGCAGATTCCTATTTAAGAGGACCAATAATAAAAATATCTTTCTTAAAAACCGTCTCAAAGGTATTATGCAAATGGCAGAGAATTACATGAAAACTACAACTTATCCATTTACTACAAATATCCAACTCCTGCGTAGTTCATCAGTGGATAATCTATTATATAAATACTAGCATGGGTGCCCGATCTTGCCCAGATGTTTGAAGGTGTGTGCTGAGCAAAAATAATGTGTAATAGGAAGGCAGGCTCGAACCTGTACCTCGAAGGAGAAAAAGAACGGGAAAAAAACATGTCTTTGCTGTTATGACCACTGCCAAAACGGAAGTGACGCAGTTTTAAATTAAGGCTAGACAATCGAAAAGAGGGGATAACTTTCGAAAATATCGGTGAAAAAGGCGATCCCCTCTGTGTCGAAAGGCAAAGAAATTAATGTTTTTAACCAATGTTTCGGTATTTATCGTCTGAAGGGTCGAGCTTTAAAACGATACTGATCTTGTGAAAATCTGTCGCCTCTGTCGAAGGTTTTAGGCAGACATGCAAAAATGCATGCATACATTTATATATTGGTAGCTCAAATTTTCGACCCAAACCGATTAAATAGCATATGTAAAATTTCAAATGTTTAGACCAGAAATTGTCTGAGTAATTTGGTAGAGACCGCAGAGGTCGAATTTTTTAAAACTTTGACCCCTATTATGACCCCTTAACATCTATTGTTTTGGGCTCAAATCAAGTTATTAAGTTAGATCCATGTCCAAGGAACCTACTTGTATTTCTAAAATTTCAATTGTTTATACCTAAAATTGGCGGAGGAATTTGGTAGAGTTCTCAAAGGTCAAATCGTTGAACTTTGACCCCTTAATAGCTAAATTTCTGGCCGAAAACGGATTACAAAGATTTTGCCAAATCTCACTACCCTGTATATTAAATTTCGAGTCTGTAGACTGAAAATTGACAGAGTTATTGTCTCGGGAAATATACACAGACAGACACACACACACACACTTTTATAGATATAATAGATGGCTTCATTCAAACAAGAATTTTTATATCAAATATTTGAAATTCGTATGCCAATAAGTGTTAGTTCTATTGTACATTAATTAGCACAAGTCAAAGAATTGTCCAATTTTGATCGCATTTTTAGTATCTTTCAATAAATTATTTAATAGAACGATTTTCAAAACAGTGAAATTTTGAAATCAATGTTTGTGCAAAGTTAATGCAGGAGCACCATTTTTTTTACATGTTACAGCTAAAACCTACTCTATATATAACATTTTTTTTACATGTTACCGTTAAAACCAACTCTATATATAACATTTTTTTTACATGTTACCGTTAAAACCAACTCTATATATAACATTTTTTTCATGTTACAGTTAAAACCAACTCTATAACATTTTTTACATGTTACCGTTAAAACCAACTCTATATATAACATTTTTTACATGTTACCGTTAAAACCAACTCTATATATAACATTTTTTACATGTTACCGTTAAAACCAACTCTATATATAACATTTTTTTACATGTTACCGTTAAAACCAACTCTATATATACCATTTTTTTTACATGTTACCGTTAAAACCAACTCTATATATAACATTTTTTTACATGTTACCGTTAAAACCTACTCTATATATACCATTTTTTTTACATGTTACTGTTAAAACCAACTCTATATATAACATTTTTTTACATGTTACCGTTAAAACCAACTCTATATATACCATTTTTTTTACATGTTACCGTTAAAACCTACTCTATATATAACATTTTTTTACATGTTACCGTTAAAACCAACTCTATATATAACATTTTTTTTACATGTTACAGCTAAAACCTACTCTATATATAACATTTTTTTTACATGTTACCGTTAAAACCAACTCTATATATAACATTTTTTACATGTTACCGTTAAAACCAACTCTATATATAACATTTTTTACATGTTACCGTTAAAACCAACTCTATATATAACATTTTTTTACATGTTACCGTTAAAACCAACTCTATATATACCATTTTTTTTTACATGTTACCGTTAAAACCAACTCTATATATAACATTTTTTTACATGTTACCGTTAAAACTAACTCTATAACATTTTTTTTACATGTTACCGTTAAAACCAACTCTATATATAACATTTTTTTTACATGTTACCGTTAAAACCAACTCTATATATAACATTTTTTTTACATGTTACAGTTAAAACCAACTCTATATACAACATTTTGTTAACTGTTACCGTTAAGACCAACTCTATATATAACATTTTTTTTT
This sequence comes from Euprymna scolopes, assembly GCF_053919585.1. Lineage (NCBI taxonomy): Eukaryota > Metazoa > Mollusca > Cephalopoda > Sepiida > Sepiolidae > Euprymna > Euprymna scolopes. The sequence continues at coordinate 54,648,861 of NC_136483.1, forward strand.
ACATGTTACCGTTAGAACCAACTCTATATATAACATTTTTCAGCAATGTTTAAATAAAAAGAAATAAAATTTTAAAAAAAGCTATGGGCTACCACATTTAGAGGGAAATAAGCATCAATTCCGTTTAAAAAAAGTGTAAAGAATATTTTTCTACATAAGCTGTAAATTATCAGAATTTTGTGTACGTTTGTGACGTCCCTATGTAATCAATTATGGCAATTAAAATTTAAAAAAAAAATGAAACAAAAAAGTTTTAAATTGCTGAAGTTTGCTTTCTATTACTAACATACATGGTAAAAGTATGGAACAAGAAAAAATGTACCAAAAGAAGACAATTCCAAAGGAGATTATGTAAATTATGATTTCGGGTATTCTAATCGCAATTTCCAGAAAAATATCAGATCATAGCTATTGAAAAATTTTAGCAACAAACAAATATCTCTGCTATATAGGTCACTAGACATACTTGTGACCCGTTAAACACAACCAATAACACTATTCTGCTTAAATTTCATCCGAAAATTCATAAACGGTAACATATTTGTTAAAACATTCTTCTTGCATAACTAAAACTTATAAATCTCTTTACTTCTATATTATTATTATTAGAATTATTAATATTCTTTGTTCTTCTTTTATAAAACTAAGAGGACATATCTTGTCATCTAATTTATATATCTGTTTGTGGTTTACACAGACAAATTGGATAACCATGCTGAAAAAGAGTCACTTTTTCTTTAAATGCTCAAACACATTAAGAAATATTAGAGTGGTTGAACCAACGGAGTAATGGCGAGTAAGAGAAATTCATAGATAGCTAAGAGAGAAATGAGTGATAAAGCTAACTAAAATTATTTTCTTTTCAAACATAACTCAATCACAGAACTAAATTATATTTTAGCATGTGTTTTATACTATTGAAATACACAGGAAAAAATCCTTAGGGAAATAAAGGTTGATTAACTTACATTTCGTATAATAATAGATGCATGGATAGGAGCCTATACAACATCGATGAAAATGATTGTTTGCTGATGCCACAAGACCATATTACGGATAAATAATGCAAAAATATATATATATGATAAAACAAGCAAAAAGGCTCGTTCACAATAAGAGTTCAACAACCCGGTGGAAATATAAACCAACTTGTCACCTTCATGATGAAAGATTGATAAGGATGTCAACTTGCCTGAATCAAGATGTATTTACTTAGAAATAAACTTTTAAAGATTTACTTTTATTCCACATTTTCTTTTCTAAAAGTATTATGATCTCTATCTGCTCTACTCTCTAACTCAAATTGGACATGCCTCCATTTATTCTGGTGAAATTTCTCCTAGAATAATCTTCTAGTCCCCAGGACAATCTTTATTGCCAATGGCCATTAGACCTCTGGCTAAATGGCCCCTATATTAAATAAACCGAAACAAACACAGAAAACAGTTTTAGTAATAAAAACTAAAAAAAAAAAAACATGACATAAATAAGCAGTGCATGAAAAGGAAGGAAGGGATAGTTGAACGATATGAAATAGGAGGATCTGGGTCAGGCATAAGTTTTCTACAAAATATTTAATTGTATCTTTTTTATCATGGAACCTTTGCAAATTCTATTTATGAAAATTAAATGATGACATTATTAGTAGATATCATTCGTTTGTCTCATGGCAACCAACATTCTAAGACCCAGGTCGCTACTGACAAAGACCATTGATAGAGGAATTATTAGGTGTGTTTGTGTTACGGCACATTAACCATTTTCGGGTTATTTTATTTTGATAAATGTTTTTATAATTCAATTTTGCTTTAACACGCTATTCTCATTATGCAAACTTGTGCGTAAGCTATCGAACACATTAATGTCATAATACGAAATAATTCTATTTAATCCCTGGATGGGCCATGTCAGTGAACCAAAGTCTATTAGTATATAAAAGATGACTTTACATTCTTCCGTATGTCCTGAATTGGGATTTAGGGATGAGAAAGTTACCTTCCTTCAAAGCTATCTTTTTTCGGAGTTTTGAATTCAAAGTTATGCATTTTAGAAAAAGAGTAAAGTCTTAAAATATTCTGAGAACATGTGACCTTATCCTGAGAGCAAGACTAACTCTCTTACTATTTTGCCAAATGAAGCAGATCTACTGGGTATCAGACTAACTCTTACTATAAAAATTCCATGTATAGACTATGTAATTCTTTGTGTTTCACATAATTTCCTTACCTTTTTTTACAATTATGTGAATGCAATCGTTTTGAAGTTTGTATTAACTGTTGGTATGTTTACTTTCTGACATACTAGAGTTTGAGAAAACAAACTGTGAAACTCCAAGAAGTAATACCGATTGCCGAGATTCTGTGGAAGGTGATGTCAGTTGATTTGTCTTAAAAGGTTCATGTGTTCTTCATCCATAATTTTAAGATCTCAGAAGAAAGGTAGCAGTCGTTGTATTTCTATTCCTTGGAAGAGTCTGCCGAAGGAAGTCATGATGCTGCTTACAATATCCCAGTTTAAAGTTATATTGGACAAACATCCAGATAGATGCAATATCTTCTGTTTGTTTTCTTACATGGCTTGCTGCACTTATCTTTGTGTCTATAAAATTGATTGATTTTCATTTCATCTCATTACCTGGTTGTAGCCAAATAATTAGTGGGTTAAAATGTTAAAGCATTTATGTAACACAATATCTTTGCATAAATAACGAAAAACTGAAGATATATATCTTGGCATATATAAAACTAAAAGGTCTGTGTGGGTTCCCTGTAGAAATTTTTGAGAATCTACATAAAATCTAAACATTTATTCTTCTATAAAATCTGTGAAAGACAATGGAATCTCTTAGTATACCCATGAGAGTATAAGCTTCTAATATAAGGAAGCTATATGTGCCGAACCTTCATTAAACTTTAAGTGTATCCTCTTATGAAATTTATATCATATGTATAAAATTCTATGAGAAAGACAATGTATGTGATCCTAAATATCTACATTACTCCCTACCCTTATGGCAAATATCTATGTGCCCCATCTTGAAGTGACCCATGGGAACAGAACCTCCTTCGAATATGTATATCCGATTTGTTTTGAGTGTAATTTTAAACGTCAACTTAGCAAATGTCTGAATTGTTTAGTTGAGGAAGTTTCGGAATGAAAACATAGAACGTGCTCTTTCGATTCAACCTCCTTTGATTGCTTTTTAAATAAAATTACATAAAATCAAAATAGATTCTCCTATATAAATAATACAGTAGATGCATGTACGTGTGTGCGTCCGTATGTGTAAATATTTAACCGATAAACTCAAACTACTGATTACATAACACTAAAATTAACAGAAAATAGTAGTCATATAACAAGGATGCTTTATAACGAGTAAAATTTTTGTTTGGATGGATGACGAGCGCGTACAGAAATATGTCAGCAAGTTGAGATGTAAAATGTTCATTTTAACTTGCCGATATATTTTTTGTTAGTTTATGAATGCGCAAATTCAATCATAGCTAGAATTGGTTTATTTTTAAATCTTTCTTATCTGTCGGGTTAGCTCAAATGGTAAGGAATGCAGTTGGAGCACTAAATGTTTCGGTTTTGATTTTAGCTCATGGAATGGTCATTTTTTAAACTTTTGAAATCAGTACTATATATATATATATATATATATATATATATATATATATATATATATATATATAATATTTAACAGAGAATTGGCTCTAATGATAAATACGAAATCTTTATGAATTAATATATATTTAAGTGTATGTTACGACCCGGTAAGCCCCCCCCCCAGTAATATAATAATAAAATCTACGTGAAGAATGTTGGTACAAATAGTATGTAACGCCTCTCCATCTGTCGGTGTCTACTCCCTCTTTCTATTACTCTTTATCTCTCTATATACCTTGAGCTATATGATAAAGGAGAACATTTCTCTTTCTGTGCGTATGCCTATTCTTGAAAACAGAAAACATGCTATACAGTGTATCTTAACCAGAAGTGTATCCACACCTGCATGCATGTAAACACAATAAGAATAGTTCTGCGTTTCTAGCTGCTCTTTAAAGAAACTAATGAGATTTTCCAACATGTTACACAATGAAAATTTATTTATAAGCGTTAGTTTAAGTGTTAACATATATTTGTAGAGCTCAGTAGATAAGACATCTAGCTGACAGCATCAAGATTGCTATAAAAGTAAACTTTCATTAATATGATGTTACATATGGTGCTATCCCACACTAATCCATGTAAACCTGCTAATATATATATATATATATAATTTTAGTCATTCAATGAATTTTAAAATTTATGACGTGAAATGTTTGAATTTCCATACCAGTCGATTGTTTGAGTTTCCATAACAGTTGATTGTTAGATAATTTTATTCTGAAGTATATATATATATATATATATATATATATATATACACAGACACACACAAACGCACTTGCAAGCCTACATATGCTAGATGCATATGTTTATGCATGCAGAAATGTATGACATAACACAGTCCAAGTCCCTAATAGCCGTGTTAATGAGAATATTTTGTCACTGGATCTTCCAGGCGAAAAAAATGTGGAAAGGAACTACCAACAATTGACACTGAAAGATGATATAAGGATTTCAGCAATACCAGGGAAAGAGACAGACAATCTCGACCACGCCCACCCGTCCAGATCCTTCCAACCACCCTTCATCCCCGTTCCCTCTCTCGTCTAGAGAGACGTGTGTGGGTGAGCGAGATTCTGGGTGGTAAAAAAGGTTTGATGTTTATGGAAAGCAAAGTGTAAAGGAGAATCCTTTTTAAGAAAACAGGATGAGAGACACAGACAAGAAATATGGAGGAAGGAATTGGAAATTGAAGAATGGCATGCAATGAGGAGGAAGGAAGTCGGAATGGACTGGAAACATGGCAATCATCTTGACTGGAAGAAATAACGAAGATGGAGAGAGAGAGAGAGAGAGAAGGAAAGATATGATTAAAAGTGTTAAGATATAAATTTAAGAAGGAGGAAGAAATATTATTAGAGCAAGAAATACAGACGGAACCATTGTAATATAGCGAGAAGAGAAAGGGGTGAGTAATAGGGTATAAAGGAGGGAGAAAGGAAACTAGGAGAAGGAGCAGGCAAAAAAAGAATAGAGAAAGAAAATACAGGAAGGAAAAGGGCATAGGAAAAAGAGAAAAAGAGAAAGGTCGAAAAAGTGAATAAAATGTGAAAAATTAAAAAAATTAAAAATAACGCGCAAAACAATATAAAGAATATGATTACTCTCACCAAATGAAGAGGAGGAGGGTTATTTATCGAAATTGTTACTGCACAAATCACCAGAAAATATTACTTTTAAAACATTTAAAAAGCCTATTTTAATCATCGCGCATCAATTTACTTGTTTTATGGAGCAAGATGAAAGTACGACATAGACATTATGAGCAAAAGGGATAAAGTTTGGAGAAAAGAAATGAATGCAATTCAAAATTAGGTGACGGGATCGAGTTTCAGGTTAAGAGAAACAGAAAATAAAACTATGAAAAGGGCTAAAAAGAAAGAATAAAAAGGGAATTTTAAAAAAAGCTGAAACAAAAAACATAGAAGAGAAGAGAAGTTTTTAGCAAAGTAAAAAGAAAATCGACAATTGAATAATAATAGGCAAACGGGGGAAAAACAAAAAAATAAACAAGAGAAAAGAAAAAAAAAAAGAAAATGTGAAAAGATTCCAGGTGGGGGCTAGTATAGAGTCGGTTATCCCGATCGTGTGGGTGTGCATGCACACACATATATATATATATATATATATATATATATATATATGTCCATTCACGTAAAATCACCTTTTTCTTCACCATATTCCGTCTGCTTCACTATTTGTTACCAAGTAAGATCTATGACACTTGTAGTTTCATCAAATGCTTTTGCAAGCAAAATCCGACCCCACATTTTGCTGAATCCTACCCTCTGATGAGAAGGAAAGTATTTCTTTGAAACTCCGCGGATTAATGACTATCCACTTATTTTGTGCCCCCTTTTTAAAATTAAATATGTTTTTAACTCTTTTTCAAAGTGTTTTTAACATGTTTTATTAACTACTTGTTCTTTATATATATATATATATATATATATATATATATATATATAGAGAGAGAGAGAGAGAGAGAGATAGATAGATAGATAGATAGATAGATAGATAATGTTTACAATACAAGCATGTACTAATGAAAATCAAGTAACAAGTCAAATCAAATATAATTCAACTAGCAGTACGCGCTAAACAGCGCTGCCCGGTGGATGTGTGCCCCACTCCGCGCTGGAAAAAATTAAAGTACGGTTGTTGCTGTTGTTGTTGTTGTTGCTGCTGCTGCCCAACCTCCTCATGTTACGAATGTGTTTCGGAATAGACACCCCTAACTCCTCATGGTAAGAACGGCTATCGGAACGCAGTAGACAGCTCGGGTGGAGAGAGGTAATCACAAAACATGGAATCCTATCCTAAGGAAATCAAACAAAACTTCTATCGTGTATTCATCATTTATTATTTTTTATATTAATTACTGCAGTACTTGGTTTCAAATATTTCACTTACCACCGTAACAAAAATATATATAAGAATACCCCCCCCCAAATAAAAAAACTAAAAGAAAACACCCCAAAAACAAATGAAGGTTTATCGTTTCATTTCAAAATAAAAAAAAAATTTTAAGGGGGAAAAAAGTAATAAAACTGTTTGAATTCGATAAAAAATAACTGAGAAAAATGGAGGAAAAAAAAAAACACGAAATATACGTATTTATCGCAAGGCGTTCACACCAAAAAAAAAATCAATCCATTACATGGGGCCGAACGTGAAACCCCTAGGTTGCGACATGGATCCCTTATCCACTGCTCCAACACGACCACATCGAAATAATGCCGTGCTTCTCTCTCTCTCTCTCTCTCTCTCTCTCTCTCTCTCTCTCTCTCTCTCTCTCTCTCTCTCGTACAGTGGTCTAATGTAAACAAATATAACTCTCGCTTTAATCTGTGTGTATCTCTCTCTCTCCCTCTAAACACATTTCGAGAAAAAGAGGGGGGTGAGAAGCAAATACATCTGTGCTGTCCAGTAATTGTTTATTTAATGTATAACGCCGACCTCCTGTATCCGTAGACGCCATGTTAGATAACGGCTTACGCGTTCGGTTTAATTAACAGAATTGTAATCTGGAATAAGGGAGACTTTATTATTTTTCGAATCGACAGGCGAGAATTTAACGTTTGGGCTATTAGTTTATGAATCAGTTACAAAGGGTGTAACCACAATATCCATACCATGTGTATAAATCACTTCGGTGTTTATGGGGATCAGTAGGAGGACTTCAGAAATAGGGGGAAAATCGGGACTACTTCCTCTGTAGGTTATTGCGATAGTGCTGCTGTAGCTCCTCGGGAGGAATCTAGGATTTTATTTGAACACATGAATGTGTCAGAAAAGTCTTTATAAAGTTACATTAGATAGTGCCTAATAGGCTAATCATAAGAAATTTGTATATGGCATCTGTTGTAAATCTACGGTATTTTGGTCCAGAGGAGGGAAAGAAGCGCCTCTTTTATTATATATAAACTACATTTACCAAATGAATGCATCAGCGATGATACGTACGACTTTTAGGAGACGAACCATTAAAAGATACATCTGCCTTACTTTAAAAATGCTAGGTTTATTTTTGGTGTCTTTAAAAAAACCTCACCCAATATTTTTGCTGATGAGTAGACTTTGTTTCAAAAAATTATATCATAAAATTATTGTCCAAGACTGTCTATCACAATAAAAACATCGTTTCCGAAACGATCGTACAATTGATTTTGTTTGTTCTTCCTTATAAAACAGTTTTTTAATTTTAATTATAAATTATCAATCATCTTACTTAATATTAAAATAGCTCTAGGACATGTATGCCTATCGAGCTTATTATATATCTACAATACAACGAGCACTGTTTTCTTTTATTTTATTTTAATTGTATTAATGAATTTACTAATACATTAAAATATACTCTGATCTTTAGACTTGTTCTAATCCCCTAAATAAATATATATATATATATATATATATATATATATATATATATATAAAACGTTTATTGTATGAGGAAACGACTATGAAATAATGTTCCTTAAATTATATAGAAAATAAATGTCAATAGAATGCTGTATGCGTACGCGTGTATGAAGAGACAAAGTGTCCATTGTCTATGATAGAAAATCTGCGTAATGTGTATGCATGCGTGTGAGTAGAGAATAGTTCTTACATACCAGGAATGCGTGTTTGTGTATACATAGTGATGGTCGTCGTCAACCCCAATAGCAACAGAGAGACAGTCTGCTGATACATGTAGCAAAGAGAGATAAAGCGGGCAGACGTTCGAGCGAGTCTGTGCATCTCTTCTTATAATATAGATCTGGACGTCTCTTGGTGTCTTGATAATGAGAGATAAATTGAATTTGGCGCCACTTGATTCTATGTATGTGAAATTGTGTTTTGATAAGGGAGTTCATGCTATTTGCTATTATAGAAAAAACAGAAAAAGATCGGGGGAAAAAAGGATCGAGGGAAAAATGCATCGAAGAACAAAACAAAAATGGATTGAGGAAAAAAGGGTCAAAGAAAAAACAGAAAAGTATAGAAAAAACAGAATAGTGTAGGGGGGAAAACAAAAGTAATAAAAAAAGACAGAAAAGTATAGAAAAAACAGAATAGTGTAGGGGAAAACAAAAAAGTAATTAAAAAAAAACAGAAAAGTAGGGGGAAAACAGTAAAATCCAGAAAAAAACAGAACATTATAGGAAAAACAGAAAAATGTAGGGAAAAGCATCAAAGTAAAAGTATACAAACAAAACAGTGTCGAATAAAACTGTTGATTAAAGCAGAAAATGAAGAAAACAGAAAATAAATGATACAACAGAAAAGAAACCGGATAAAATAGAAAAAAAACAATGAAGCATTTTTTGAAAAGCTTAATTGAAACAAAAGCAAATATCAAAATATGAGGTGAAATCATAATCCATGAAAATATTCAATTGTTTGATTGTTCGATTCTTGTAATCTGAAAATTTGTTTGGACTTCAGAAGTAATGACTAAATTCTTATGGAAGCAAAAGAAAAAAGGTTGTCTTAAAGATAAACATCAAAGAATAACTAAAACCTCGACTGACATCCAAACAACATCAATTAAGGTCCAATGGTGTATTAGATTTTTTTATCTTCTCTGTTTACATAAATATGAGCTAACTTCATAAATCTAAACATTTTTTTCCTTTTTGCATATGAAAATCATGAGAAGAGAGAGAGATAGAAGATGGTGTTCATTGATTAAACTATGTAATGGGCAATTTTAGTTCCTAAAAGAATGCTGGATATAAATTAATGGATTTCAACTCAAAAACACTAGATTTTATCATTCATTTCTACTCTTTGTGCTAACTTTTCAGCTAAAAATGTAACCTTTTAAATAATAAGAGGAGCAAGAAAGAGAAAGAAAGTATCGAACGAGAGTAGTGCGAGATGGAGAGAAACAAATACCTATCAAACGAGAGTGGAAAGACGACGAAAGAGAGGAAAAGGTAACCATCGAGCAAGAGTAGGGAGACGAGGAGAGAGAAAAAGACGAAGAGAGAAAGAGAGAGACTAAGAGAGAGACGAAAATAGAAAGAGACGAAGAGAGAGAGAGAGAGAGAGACGAAGAGAGAGAGAGAGAGAGACGAAGAGAGAGAGAGACGAAGAGAGAGAGAGAGACGAAGAGAGAGAGAGAGACGGAGAGAGAGAGAGACGAAGAGAGAGAGAGACGAAGAGAGAGAGAGAGACGAAGAGAGAGAGAGAGAGACGAAGAGAGAGAGAGAGAGACGAAGAGAGAGAGAGAGAGACGAAGAGAGAGAGAGAGAGACGAAGAGAGAGAGAGAGAGACGAAGAGAGAGAGAGAGAGACGAAGAGAGAGAGAGAGAGACGAAGAGAGAGAGAGAGAGACGAAGAGAGAGAGAGAGAGACGAAGAGAGAGAGAGAGAGACGAAGAGAGAGAGAGAGAGAGACGAAGAGAGAGAGAGAGAGAGACGAAGAGAGAGAGAGAGAGAGACGAAGAGAGAGAGAGAGAGAGACGAAGAGAGAGAGAGAGAGACGAAAGAGAGAGAGAGAGAGAGAGACGAAGAGAGAGAGAGAGAGAGAGAGAGAGACGAAGAGAGAGAGAGACGAAGAGAGAGAGAGAGAGAGAGACGAAGAGAGAGAGAGACGAAGAGAGAGAGAGACGAAGAGAGAGAGAGAGACGAAGAGAGAGAGAGAGAGACGAAGAGAGAGAGAGAGAGAGAGACGAAGAGAGAGAGAGAGACGAAGAGAGAGAGAGAGAGACGAAGAGAGAGAGAGAGACGAAGAGAGAGAGAGAGAGAGAGACGAAGAGAGAGAGAGACGAAGAGAGAGAGAGACGAAGAGAAAGAGAGACGAAGAGAGAGAGAGACGAAGAGAGAGAGAGAGACGAAGAGAGAGAGAGACGAAGAGAGAGAGACGAAGAGAGAGAGAGACGAAGAGAGAGAGACGAAGAGAAAGAGACGAAGAGAGGAGACGAAGAGAGAGAGAGAGAGAGAGACGAAGAGAGAGAGAGACGAAGAGAGAGAGACGAAGAGAGAGAGACGAAGAGAGAGAGACGAAGAGAGAGAAACGAAGAGAGAGAAACGAAGAGAGAGAAACGAAAAGAGAGAAACGAAGAGAGAGAAACGAAGAGAGAGAGAGACGAAGAGATAGAGAGACGAAGAGAGAGAGAGAGAGACGAAGAGAGAGAGAGAGAGACGAAGAGAGAGAGAGAGACGAAGAGAGAGAGAGAGACGAAGAGAGAGAGAGAGACGAAGAGAGAGAGAGAGAGACGAAGAGAGAGAGAGAGAGAGAGAGAGAGAGAGACGAAGAGAGAGAGAGAGAGACGAAGAGAGAGAGAGAGAGACGAAGAGAGAGAGAGAGAGAGAGACGAAGAGAGAGAGAGAGAGACGAAGAGAGAGAGAGAGAGAGACGAAGAGAGAGAGAGAGAGAGACGAAGAGAGAGAGAGAGACGAGAGAGAGAGACGAAGAGAGAGAGAGAGACGAAGAGAGAGAGAGAGACGAAGAGAAAGAGAGACGAAGAGAGAGAGAGACGAAGAGAGAGAGAGACGAAGAGAGAGAGAGAGACGAAGAGAGAGAAACGAAGAGAGAGAGAGAGAAACGAAGAGAGAGAGAGAGAAACGAAGAGAGAGAGAGACGAAGAGAGAGAGAGAGACGAAGAGAGAGAGAGAGACGAAGAGAGAGAGACGAAGAGAGACGAAGAGAGAGAGAGAGACGAAGAGAGAGAGAGAGACGAAGAGAGAGAGAGAGACGAAGAGAGAGAGACGAAGAGAGAGAGAGAGAGACGAAGAGAGAGAGAGAGAGACGAAGAGAGAGAGAGACGAAGAGAGAGAGAGACGAAGAGAGAGAGAGACGAAGAGAGAGAGAGACGAAGAGAGAGAGAGACGAAGAGAGAGAGAGAGAGAGACGAAGAGAGAGAGAGAGACGAAGAGAGAGAGAGAGACGAAGAGAGAGAGAGAGACGAAGAGAGAGAGAGACGAAGAGAGAGAGAGACGAAGAGAGAGAGAGACGAAGAGAGAGAGAGACGAAGAGAGAGAGAGAGAGACGAAGAGAGAGAGAGAGACGAAGAGAGAGAGAGAGACGAAGAGAGAGAGAGAGACGAAGAGAGAGAGAGAGACGAAGAGAGAGAGAGAGACGAAGAGAGAGAGAGAGACGAAGAGAGAGAGACGAAGAAAGAGAGAGAGACGAAGAGAGAGAGACGAAGAAAGAGAGAGAGACGAAGAGAGAGAGACGAAGAAAGAGAGAGAGACGAAGAGAGAGAGAGAGAGACGAAGAGAGAGAGAGAGAGACGAAGAGAGAGAGAGAGACGAAGAGAGAGAGAGAGACGAAGAGAGAGAGAGACGGAGAGAGAGAGACGAAGAGAGAGAGAGAGACGAAGAGAGAGAGAGAGACGAAGAGAGAGAGACGAAGAGAGAGAGAGAGACGAAGAGAGAGAGACGAAGAGAGAGAGAGAGAGAGAAAGAAAGGTACCTTTTGAATTACCGTGGGGAGACGAGGAGAGAGAGAGAGAGAGTTACCTATCAAACGAGAGTGGGAACACGAGGAGCGAAAAAGAGGTACCTATGATAGAAAGTTTATAAAAGTATGTATCATGAGTTAACGGAAGTAAAAAGTTTAAAACTTCACTGTTACTGAAAAAAGTGTCCTGATCATTTTGAGGTACTTGAAATGCATATGATCTAAGATCTGAAGCACAGATTGTCCTTATTATTTCGTCCAAACTGAAGCCGACTATGTGAGAGAAAATGAAAATAGTTGACACACAAGTCGGAGACGACAGGGCAACAATTATTCCTACCATTTTTCAACTTTGTATGCCTTAAACAAATAGCTATACTACTCTCATATTATTGTTCGTATTATGACAAAGGTTGCCATATGTTGAATACATACATAATTCAACAATGATTCAAAAATGGCATTACGGATCAAAGACGGGTCAAATTCAGGCAGCATACCAGAGTTGCCAACAAGCATTACTTATTGAAAATCATAAATTTAAGAAAGGAGTAGAAAAATTCTACAAGAAATTCGGTTTTGCTTGATAATTTAGATATAGTATAATGGATGATTCTGTATATGTACGTCCGTCCCTCTTCTTTCATCAAGTCTCGCCTTTCATTTTCCTTTTCATCAAATCTCTCCCCTTCTCTTTCAGCCAGTTTCTCCCTTTCTTTCTCTTTCAGCCAATATCTATCCAGTCTTAGTAAATCCCTTTTCCTTCATTATCTTCCCTTGTTCCTCCTCCATCTATTTTTATTCCGATGCTGGATTCTTCTATTCCTTTATCACTCCTTCCATTTCATCCTACACTTTTTTCATCAACAACATGAGCAACCAAAAAATCTGTTGTCGCAGACAAGATGTTCCTTACAGTCTCATTCTCTTGACTTTTGAGGTTAACTTTGAGTCTGAGGAAACTCTGCACACGCGGCTTTGATGCTCACCACTATTCACATATTCTAACCTTTAGAACAAGGTGAACTATTGATTGCAAAAATCAAGAATGTTGAAGCAATGCAGAAGAGAATCAAAGAGGCGACATCTCACAACACAATTCACAGTTGGCCATCTTGGAATAAGTCTCCTTTGAAATGCCATAAATACCTCTTTTTACTAATCAACAATATTCAGAGATTATTAGTTTAGAAAAAAAAAAATTTTCACCTACAAAAAAATACACACACTAAATATTTTGAAGTGTCAGTTACCCTGGATATTTAATTAATATGTCTCCACAAGGTTTCTATATGTATGTTATCTACAGACAGCTGTTCCACCGAATCATAGTTCATAAGAGTAGCTAGACATGGTGAGAGTTTCTAACTGAAATTCTAAACCTGACTACTAGTACAAAAGTAAGTGTACTCAACCCCTGATCCATTACGTACTACACATCGTGAAAGTAGAAATTATGTTTTGTTTTTATATATATATCTAAGTGAAAGTGTGTGTGTGTGTGTGTGTGTGTGTGTGTACATTTCCCTACCAAACTACTCTGTCAATTTTCAGTCTATAGACTCGAGATTTGACATAAGGGGTATTGAAATTTGGGAAAATCTTTTAAATCGGTTTTCGGCCAGAAATTTGGCTGTCAAGGGGTCAAAGTTCAACGATTTGACTTTTTTTTTTTTTACATTGGAATCACCACTTATCAAGGCCCGGATGCCACTCAGGATAAGGGTTAATGAGTATACATTAGTCCAAGTGATTATAGCGTAAAAAGCATAAGTAGGGAGACTTTTGTAAATTAGATTACTTAGGGGAACGGTTCATCAAAACTTGTTTACATTGGACTTAAAGACAATCAGATTGTAGTCAGCTAGAAAGCAGGCAATCGGAAGAGAGTTCCACAGGCATGCAGTTCTAAGAAAGAAGCTTTGTTCATGGAATGTACATTTAGGTTTAGGCACAGATAAAGAGTGTGGGAAATTATTGATAGTGGTTTTGGCTAGACGACCTTTGAAAACTCTACCAAACTCCTCCGACAATTTTGGGTTTAAACACTAGAAATTTTAGATGTAAGGACATGGATCAAACTTTTTATTTGATTTGAGCCCAAAACAATAAATGTTAAGGGATTAAAATTGAGGTCAAAGTTAAAAAAAATTTACTTCTGCGGTCTCTACCAAATTACTCAGCCAATTTTTGGTCTAAACATTTGAAATCTTACATAAAGTGTATTCAGACATAGAGCAAGCTTTTAAATCGGCTTTTGGCCGAAAATTTGACTGCCAAGGGGTCAAAGTTAAAAAGATTGTACCTTTGCGGTCTCTAGCAAACTATTCAGCCAATTTTGAGTCTAAGCATTTTAAATTTTACATAAAGAATATTCAGACATGCAACAAGCTTTTTAATCAGATTTTAGGCAAAAACTCGGCTGCTAAGAGGTCAAAGTTGAAAGAGTTGACCTTTGCAAACTCTACAAAACTCCTTCGCCAATTTGGGGTTTAAATACTTTAAATTTTAGATGTAGGTTACCTGGACACGAGTCAAATTTATATATATATATATATATATATATATATATGCACAAAGTTATGAACAATACATAAGGCACGAGCAAAGCTGGGCTGAACTGCTAGTATATATATATATATATATATATATATAGGGTGAGCCAAAAGTAGGTGGACAGCATTTTAAAAAGGTTTATTATGTATCAGTTATATTAATGTAATTCTTTATTATAACTAAAACCCTAAACTATCCACCTACTTTTTGTTCACCATAAATCTGAAATAAAGATTTTAAACAAAACGTAAAATTTTTTATGAAAACGTAAATAAAATGGTATGAATCTATAAATCTAGAGAAAATAAAGACAAATGCATTATCAAAGTTGGACCAATAATAACATAGATGCCAACTCAAAGAATGTCACAATGCCGAAATATGCAGACTACACCAAGACGTACCTTGAGATGAAAAGGACAGATCCTGGACTTTATAAATCTTTCCTGTAATCAGATCTGGACATAATGCAGCAATGCATCACAGGCTGGTCATTGAAGCATAATTGAACCATGAATTTAATTGAACCATGCAATTTGTGATGAAATACGTAACATCCACATACTCCTTCCACAACATTATTATCAAAATGCCTTATTGTTGTCAACAGTGATTGGTGTTGGACAAAGCACATCTCTAAAATTCTAAAGAATGCTGAAATTTTCTTAGCATCATTCAGGAAGACATTTTATTAGCCCTTATTCTGACACCTATTTAAAAGCATATACAGCTATTGTGCAACCATGATTAGAATTCAGAACATCAGATTTGAATCTCTGTTTTTCTCAGAATATTGACTGCCTTGGAACTGTTCAGAAACATGCAAGCGAGCGAATACCCTCCATCATACACTTGCCATACTATGAATGCCTTGCTTCTTGGGGCTTAGATTCACTGAACCTCTACCATCTAGTAATTGACTTGGTAAACATCCAGAAAAATTAGTAAAGGTCTTGCCAACGACACCTCTCTGATCTCAATATGTCTAACACATGTGAACGTACTTACTAAATCAAAAAATAGTGGTGCACTTATGAGTTTCGGAAATATTTTTTCAAGTTCAGAACTGCTAAAGCATAGAACAAATTGTCTGCATCGGTTGTTGATGGCTGACATTTTTTTAAATCCTCATATTTCCCAAAATTTTCCGAAACTATGCCTGATATTTCCCCGTCATGCACATTGTGTAATTTCTAGTGCACCGTGTGTGTGTGTGTGTGAATATGAGAGAAACGAGGAGAGGGTAGGAATGAAACATTGAAAATCTGACAATGTACTTGCGAAATTTAAATTGGAAAAAACAAAGACATAAGAAACACAGAAACATTAAACAAAAAACGATATTTCGCTTCATTTATTTATTGAGGCTTCTAAGACAAGAACAGAAGTATTTATATATATGTATATTCTACAATTCCATTTGACACTTTCTCACGGCATCAGCATATTTGGGCATAAACGCTTCTGTTCTTGAATTTTACTATGCAACTCTTTAGGAAGCCTCAATAAATTAATGAGGTGAAATATCGACCCTTTATACATTTTTTTTGTTTATCTATTATATTAAATGTGAGTATATCAACGTTTATTGCCTTAAGATGTTTTCCTATATACTTTAACAACATATGCTAAAAACTACCATAGTCTTGGGATTAAGCTATGTTTAAAACAATCTCATTTCTTTTTATTTATTTATTTGCAGACTCTTATCCTCATCTTTATAGTTGTTGCTGCACAACGTTTTGGCCAAGCTAAAATCGACAAAATACAAGAAAACAGCAAATACAGACTTTGTGGAGAAAGCGATAAAACAATAAACAACATAAGCGAATGCAACAAAATAGCCCAAAACGATTATAAATAGGGAAGGCAGTACACCGAGAATTATGCATGTTGAACACCTAGAGAAATGGTTCAGGCACAAACCGGCAGCAGTAATTAAAAACGAACATCATAAAATCCTATTGTATATGAATGTACAAATAGATAAACCCATCCAAGCAAGAAGACCAGATATCATAATAGTTAACAAAAAGGGCAAGTTCTGTGAGATCGTAGATTTCGCTGTTCCAGCTGACCACAGAGTGAATATCAAAGAGATGAAGAAACGGAGCAAATACACAGAGCTGGCCAGGGGGCTAACAGGGATATGGAAGATGAAGACAGTTAAGATAACACTAATAATAGTAGTAGCACAAGGAACAGTCACGAACAACTTTGAAAAAAAAGAATAGGAGAGATTAGAATCAGAACGATGGCTAAGAAGATACAATGGATAACAATAATGAAAACGGCTGAAATACTAAGGAAAACCCTTGATTGTGAAAACTAATGCACATGAGCTACAAGCGCTAGCCTGACATAGAAACAGACACAAGTGAAACACTCAGAAACACAACATGGAATCGAGAAAACTGAAACTGTAATTGTAAGTTACCCCCACCCCCCCACCCCACAAAAAATAAATAAAGTGTCGGCATCAATTGGCACTACACACGGATCTCGGTGAGGGTTATTGCCACCCAAATCCTCGGAGAGACCAATGGTCGCTGACAATGAGAAATAAATGACATATGGCTGTTGCGATAATGCAGCTTCCTCTGCAAAGGTTATCAAAAGAGGTGGAGAGTACTGGAAATTTGTGGAAACTTTCATTCAGACTTCAGGGAACATCACACGTTGTTCTCATATGGAAATCTTTTATGATGACCAGCGCAAAAACTCCTAGTGAATTAATAATAATTTGGAATGAATCTTATTTTTAGTTACGCTGAAAAATTATTTAACATGTCAGTTCATAAATTTTTTTAAGGAAATCAAAATAGAATAAATGGTAGTAATTGTAACCCAACGAGTCATGGGTATGTCTAGTATATATATTAATAATTGTACTTATTTAAACATTTACTCCAGTTTTATGTTATTACCTCCATTTGTGTGTGTGCATATGGTACACCGTTCTAAATAATGAGAACAGATCAAATTATTTGACCCACACACATAAATTTGTTTTAAGTGATTAGTGTGTGCATACACACATATATACACACATAAATATACCTAAACATTGCTAAAAACAACAAATTTATTCTGCTTAATTCTGCTTTTTTATCATATTGGAAAATCTTTCTAAGGATTGTATTTTTGTGTTAAAATAAATAATAATCTATGTTCCATGTGTATCAGAAACGTTTTCGATTCTTCATCGAATCATCAGCATCACGTGAAAAAGAAAATGAACAAAGAAACTGGAGGATAAAGAATTTGAAAAGGTAGCCGAGATGCTGGCATGCAGTGTCAGATGCCAAGAGAACTAACACAAAAAATTATTTCACAAGAAAGCTCATAAGAAAAAGTGAAAATTAAAAAAAAAACTTAATTAAGCAGTAGAATTCCATTACGTTTAACAATGCTTGATTAAATGAAAAAATGCTGCCTAACTACACCTTATATATATATATATATATACATGCAAACACATATATACATACATCTACATATCCACATACATCTATATATATAAATGCAAACACATATCCACACACACACACACACATATGCAAAAATATATCCACACAAACACACACACATATAAACACATATTCACACACACGCACATATGCAAACACATATACACACATATATATTTGCAAACACATTTACACACACACATGCAAATACATATCCACACACACACACACATATGCAAATACATATCCACACACACACACACACATATATATGCAGACACATATCCACACACACACACACACATATATATGCAGACACATATCCACACACACACACACATGCAGACACATATCCACACACACGCACATGCAGACACATATCCACACACACGCACATGCAGACACATATCCACACACACACACACACACATATCCACACACACACACACATATATCCACACACACACACACACACACATATCCACACACACACACACACACACACATATATTCATTCGTGTGTTTGTGTGTGTGTGTGTGTGTGTGTGTGTGTGTGTGTGTGTGTTATCCATGCGCATTAATATTTGTGGATTTGAGAGTGTACACATGTCTTATATTTGTATATAAGTACAAATCTATATCTGAAATTCTTATAAATCTTTGATAGAATTTTCCGAATACCTGCATTTTCTAAACTTATTTTTTTATTTTTTTGATAAACTCCAAATCAGTATTTTTTTTCACTCAATAAAAACCTTTAGAAGCTTGAAGGACTTGCCCAAGGTCTGCGCATCAGCACATAAAAGACCTCAATGAATAAGACCTGATTCAAATCTTTATGCAAGAATACATACACATGATATATGTATGTATAGACCCTGCTATAGTATTAAAAAGGGCCTTCACAAAATGAGAGAATTGGGAAGACCCACAAATCGAGGGAGAATGATTTCCGAATAAAAGTATCGAAAATTTCAATGGCAAAATCAGTGGATTGCTTTTGTGAAAAATAAGGGAAAAGAAGAAATCAATAAAATGAAGGAAAATTAATAGAAAGAAAGAGAGAAAAAATGAAGGCCTAATTTCGCCATGAATTAAAGCAGGTCTTTATTTTCTCCTGTTTTTTTTTTTTTTTCCTTCACTTTCATTCATATATTTTCTTTTCATTTTTACTCAATAACCCTGGTGGATGAGCTGACATGAAAGGTTAAAATGACAATACGTCATATACCTTCTTTTAATACACCCGTCCCTCCTTCACTTGATAATTCAATACAATGATATCACACAGCAGCACGTGGAGTATCTTCTATCAGCATAAGTTTATTCAATTTTGGGAGAGGGTGGAGCCAGAATGTATTCCTTCACAAAGCTCTAGCAAAAATACTTTCGTTTTTTTTTTGTTTTTTTTTTTTTAACCGATATAACGAGTATCTAATTCAATGATAAATAATCCACGAAGTTGGATTGACATTAGTTCATGAGTGCAAATTCTTTTGATCGGTGCATAATATATGATTTAACTTTCGCATTTTACGGCATATCAACCCTTTTGATCATATAATGCTGAAATAGTATACCTATTACTGGCTCGCTAAAGCTGCAGACAAATAAATTGATAGATAAATATATGAGAATGGTGCATATTCCTTGGCAATAAAAAGACTTTTTAAGTGAAATGCACGGAGTGATTGATGGCGATGGGATGAAGAATATTTGATATTCTATATCATCAAGATTTGCAATGAGTGGGTAGAGAATTTGAATTAATTCTTCGAGCAAGTAAGATGCTCCTAAAATTCACTATGTATTTGTTTACAATAACGCAGATGTCAGAATATAAAATATAGCTAAAAACCATTTCATTTATTAATAGTTTGTCTACAACATACTATTAACACAGTAAATGGCGCAGGTTATACATATAAAGATGCAAGGAAATATATTTTTCCTATAGACAGTGAAATGCAAAAAGCTATCTCCAAAAGGTAAAATGTGTATGCACTAAACATTAAGCAAAATTTTACATTACACATTATCTTTTCTGTTAGAAAAATGTGCATAATTTCTATAATAAATTAAAGTCGATTTGTCCTCTCTGCCTTCAGACAGATTTAAAACCAAAACTTTTGTATTCTAATTTGTTCAACCAGACACATAGTTCAAGTCATCATGCATGTTTCCAGAAAATGTGTTAATTTCGTCTTCTTTCAGAAATTCTTATAGTAATTTTTGGTTAGCTGCCTTCTCAAATAATATTTTCAAAAAGATGGTGTACACTCATAAATATCTACTATACTCCTCAGATTTACTAGGGAATTTTCTTAATAGAGATAATTTTGGTTAAATCACGAATTATTTTATTTTTTCTTACTATTATCTGCATAATACACTATATTTTAATTGTAAATAAGGATCATCCCTTTTACGAAATAAAGGAATATCAACTTCATTCTGACTTGCCTATATGTTCTGTATACATTCTGAGTGAGCAGAATGCGAATTAAAAACATTCATCAGATTGCAAATTCCAACATCTGCTTGATGCCTTCACAGACATGTACACTTTTAAAATTCGAATAATAACACATTTTTTTCCACTGATGCTTGGAATTTGGCTTGATAACTTCTTTGGTTTAAGTTTATTGAATAGTATCCTTGCGATATAAAGCCAAATTAAGCACTAAATCAATTAATACATAGTCGCTAGCGATCTAAGCATTTAATTATAATTACATTTACTAAATATAGTATGAAATAAAGTTGTAATTCTAAACTAAAATACTTGAGAGAACACCAATTGAAAAAACAAAGAAGAATGAGAAAATCTATGGTATATGTGAAAATACTAATAATATGAAACAGCGATCCAAAAGTACAGAAACTTCTGGGGACCTACTTTTAGATCAGCCAAAACAAAATATTTGTATGGGGCTTACCAACCGTAATGTTTGTTTTATATTTTTCTGGTTATTGTTTTACATTAAGATTGTGGGGTTTGTTTTTGCACCAGACAATCATTAGCAGCAAATCATTCAATAGTTTAAGATTGGGCATAAAATTTCTCGAGTTGATTTACTTTCCCGGGAAACGCCAGGACACAGGTCAGCTAGCTGAATATATTTTCAAGCTAAATCATCTAAATGAGATTATTCAGTATATATTTGTGATGTGAAATTTTTAACAGGCTAATACTTGCATTCTAATTTCGACAAAAATTTAAAAGACCTAAAATATAATGGCCGAAAGGACCAAGAGCTGCACATCTTCAACTGATATTGCCTTGAATAAGCACTTGCTATTGCGTATAACTATGGCAACAAATAATGTAGATGCTAGAAACGTTCGGAGTTAAATGAAGAACAGCCGAATCATCTACCTTATATGGAGATCGAAATGATAAATCAGTTGTAACCTGGAGATTGTCACTTTAATCTGAGTTTTTAATATTTAGAACTACTGAATTTTACAAGGTTTTCATGTATGCCACAAACGGTTATTTGTAGCTTATTTTGGGGGGAGAGTCAGATTTTCGTATTACACTATTCAAGTAATCACAAGCATGATTAGCCAGATGTTTATACGTATTAGCATGGTTTGTAATGTCAACAATACTACAACTGCCCCCCTTCCCTTACTTAATTATAAAAATTCTAGCCGAGTTGAAAACTAAAATTTGTGGTGAAAATGGGAGTTTTAATTTGTTTCACAAAATTTACAAAAACATTAAATATATGTGCAATTTGTAATTTCAATTTGATTTAGGTGGCTATGTGTATATCTGTTCAGCAAACGACATCATCCAAACCAGCATCAGCTAACTTGAAGTATTAGTATTGTTTGTAAACAAGATGACATATGCTCATTCCAAGTAACTTAAATTGTAAATGTTTTCGGTAAACTGGAAAGTAACGAAAAACAGAAGATGAAGAACACAAAAAGGCAATTAGGAATAAAAAGTAATCCCAATATCTAATATAAAAGATCAATAAAATCAATAATTTTAATGGCAATCTGACTGACCTATATGCACCAGTGACTAAAAAGAAAGATTTTTTTTTTTTTTTTTTTACAAAGGAGTCACTCGAGGATAAGAGTTAATGAGTGAACAATTGTTAATGGGAACATGTCTTAGTAATCGTTACTAATGGAAATTTGGTAAACTGGATTAATTAAGGGGACGGTTCATCAAGAATTTGTTTACGTTGGACTTGAAGACTACCAAATAATTGTAGTCAGCTGGAAAACGGGCAAATGGAAGAGAGTTCCACAGGCGTGCAGTTCTAAGAAAGAAGCTTTGTTCATGGAATCTACATTTAGGTTTAGGCACAGATAAAGAGCGAGGGAAATTATTGACAGTGATTTCAGCTAGACGAATATTTTTGGTGAAAGTTTGGAGCACTTGCCATGAAAATAACGATAAAGCAAAGACAGAGAAAGAGGTTGCAGAGAAAAGAAAAGGGCACCCTTCACTAGACTACAAAGTTTTTTTTTAAATTCTGTCAAAGTAGGGTGTCTTTCTAGCAGCTCTTGCTCAGATCTAGCAACAATACTCTATCCTGGGACGTACCTGGCTGTTATATAGATAGAGAATTGCATCAGCAGTGAGATATTTAATGGAGTGGTAGAAAGATCCCATCATTTTTCCAGCGACCTTGGCAACAGATTTTTCTTTTCTGTGTTTTCTATTGACAAAGGCCTACTGCTATCATAGAAATGCATTCGTCTGGATTAGCCCAATGAACTCTTTCCTATTTTGTTTTCAGGAATTCGTGTGCATCTTTTTATTTTCTGGTGGATAAGGATAAACCATTACTACCAGTGGTATTCTAGTGTTATTTCAGAGTATTATTTCCTCTAGAATAGTTTCTTTAAAAATTGAGAATCCATTCTAGACTACTGTTTAATCTGTTGCTGAAGGGAGAACAGATGGGTTCATACCTTTCATAGAGTATTAGTGAAAAGGGAGCAGTAGTCCTGACTGGAAACGGTAGTCTAGTAATCAGTTTTAAAGATTTTTGCACAAACCCATCCTGAAATCTTGTGTCCAAATTATCTATCCCTTGTTTGTAAAGAGTATATGCAATTTTTATTTTTTAAAGGGAATCACTGTTTATCAAGACCCAAAGCTACTCGAGGATTAATAAACTATATGTAGATAACTGATGACAGACATCGTATAAAAGAAAAAAGCTTTCCTTCCTTAATCAGCCTACAATTACAATTATTAATAATTCTGTGCTGAAATAAGTGAAATGTTCAGGGTTTTTCTTTTAATTCGTTCAGATCCATCTGTTAATGTTATAAATTAGTCTTACTTTAAACCAGTATTCATAAAATACATTAAAGAGATACAACAAGCCATATTGTTAGCAATGTTATATACATGGGTTAGTTAGGAGGTTCCAGTCTATCAACGTCACTCTTTCTTCCAAACAACCAGCTCGTATAGACTAATTTGTTACTCAGTGGCCACTTACAAAAAATGTAAAATTAAATGGTTACTGGTTCAATGATAAGTTAATATAAACAGGTTTTGGTCTTATAAATCAGATATAGTTATGCTAAATAGCCTCTATATAAAAAGATTGCTACCAAGTGGCACGTTTCTCCGTTTTCTACAAGTGAACCATCACGCTGCTGGATTAGATTAACTATAAGTAGGTAAACTAATTTCTTTAATTTGAATAGAGTCAAAGCAAAAAACAAGTATGCAGATAACGAGAATCATAAGCATGTTGCGTACTCACCTTAATGTCTGCTTTTTAAAATATTTTTAATAAAAATAAAACTGACTGCTATCTAATATTACCTATGAACAAAAATTTAACAATCATATAGTTTTGATTTTTTTATGGAAATCGCTCCAGATAATGCATGAAGCCACTTGATGTAAGGTGCTAAAAAAATAGTACTTCAAGGTCTAAGACTAGTCAAAGATAAGTATTGGTTGGATAAATTCCGACTTAGAAAATAGTCAATTCTTTCCCCTTAACTACAAGGTTGATGAAAATAAACTCAAAGTCCATTTTCTACTCTCCTTAAATCCATTTTCTGTTTAGATGCATCTATGATTTAAACATCAATTTGCAAAGACACTGTTAGTATGTCTGGCATGCTTAATTTTAGTTTTTTTTTAACAGAAGTCGGGCCAGACAGGACAGATACATTTCTTTAGTTTTTTTAATAGAAGTCGGGCCAGACAAGACAGATACATGCGACTGGGGACTGCTTGTGAATTTCATACTCCCATGAAACTTCCTCCTTCGGAGGAAGCCGGTTAAACCCTGAATAGGGTTGGTGCTGACTACACACGCACACACAGACAAGATATGAAGCCACTTGATATAAGGAACCAAAAATATATACTACTTTAAGATCAAAACTGTTTCACGATAAGTGTAAGATGGATAGATTCTGACCCAGAAAACAGCAATTCTTCACCCTTTATCAGAAACATTAGTTATGAAATGTTAGAACAAAAGGACAAAATAAGGGAAGCGAAAGTTACAAGGCTGCTAAAAATAAATCCATTTTCTACTCTCATTTAAGTAAAAAAACTTATTTAATTTAATTGACATTTACTGGCATAAATTGCTCCAATATTTGTGTAAATATTGCTTGATTCAAGCATGAATTTCCCTAATAGCAGATAATCAGAATTCAGAAAATGAACTTGTCCATCCGAGCATAATAGAACATTCCAACCTTCTTATAAACCGGCTTTCTCAAGTTTTTTTTTCCAGTTTATTTGTAGCTCAACTAGTCAGACAGTCGAGTGAGTACTTACTACAAAATTCAGTATCAAATCAATATCAAACTGATATTTTTTGTATTATTAATAACTGTTACTGCCGAACCAATTACGATATAAAAAATATAAAAAAAAGTAATTTAAAATCTAATATGAAAGATTAGTTACAGCAACAATTTTAATGGAAAAGTAATTCCTCATTTTGCAATGTCTACAAACAGAAAATAGATTCTATATTTAAATTAAACCCTTTCATCTATTAGAAAATGACTAGACTAAGTATTTATAATTGAACGATTATTTTGTTTAGTCAATTCTTATTTTTATTATTTATACAAGTATTTTGGAAACTACAACCTTCCCAATTTGAATCTACAGTAACAGATATTACATTTTTTGACAATTTTTCTATAAAACAAAATAGCAATTAAGATATGATTGCTTATATTGCCACAATTGGAAAATATTTAACTTTTGATTCAAGAAATATTTTAACTACATAACGTTATTTAGGTAATTGGCTATAAAAAATATAAACCTGAGCATCGGCAGTGTTAATCTAACATATATACAATCTTATAACTGCTCTACTTTTCATGGTATTGAGTACTTTTTTGTTCATTATTGAATAAATTACTGAATAAACTATTAACCAAATCTGATAGTGTCTTTGTATATATATCGCAGTACCTTTAATGTGCGTACGTACATGTGTCACAGTTTCCAGATTATGAATTATTCGATAGGGAGATCCTATTTATTAAAAAGAAAGGCAGAAGGTGATAACTAGGGCTAGGACAACAGCATATTCTTTTCATTGTTTTTACTCTCGAGTGTGTATTCGTTGATATCTTATATGCTTTTATATAGAGTGATGTGGTTCTTGGTTGATTAAATGTGTTTGTGTCGGATATATACTCGAGAGTCAAAACAATGATAAGAATATTCTGTTGTCATAGCTCTAGTGATAACATAATACGAATATTAAATACGAATATCTATATGTTTATACTGTAGTACTTGTAACGTACATATGTACATGTGTTACGGTTTCCAGATTATGAATTATTCGAGTGGGAGATCCTAAGTCTTTACCTTCGGGCCAATAGTAAATTAGTATATGGATACGCTAATTTAATGTTCATGGTATGTTATCATTTTCTCTCCTACTTTTTAATAAATAGGATCTTCTGATCACCGAAGATGCAATGTAAAAAGAAAATTAATTAAAATTGAAAAATATGATGTCGCTTTTGGGCCATACGTGCAACTAAAATATACCTTCTTGGTCTTCTGGCTAGAATCTAGGGTAGTATCTGTTCTGTCTAAAAATGGTATATTGATATCGTGGGATTTCCGTTTGCACCGGGCGTATACAATGGAAATATGTCACAGACTTATGAAGATATTGGAAATAAACGTAATAACCAGATATATTCTGACACTGCTTTAATCAGATTACTTAGATAAATACTTTTACAGTTTAAACTAAGGGCTACAGTAATATCGCAGGGTCTCCATTCATGTTGAACGTCCAAAGAATATTACATATGAAATCTAGAATTGTAAGCCATGTTTAGTTTCAGAACAGTTTCCGATGGTTCGTTGTTCTAAACAAGTCTTGAGAGGTGACTGGTTTGCAGTAGACAGAACAGTTTCCAATGGTTCGTTGTTACACATAAGTTTGGAGAGGTGACTTGTTTGCAGTAGACAATTCCACAGAGCAAAATATTCTTACCGTGTCGAGACGGAAAAACCATGTGAAATTGCTACAGAACAGGTTTAATATTTATGGAGCAATTCTGGTTTCTGATTGGTTGGTAGCAGAACGTGAATTAATTCGATTCGTCAGTTCCTAACAGCATCGTTTATAAATAGAATCGTCCGACTGTGTGGGATCATACCCCATTATACGTCCAAAATATTGCAACATTAAAGATGCCACTGTGAACTTTCCACCGGTCCCACTAGTATATATAATTATAATTAAATAATTATTCTTTTATACCTATAGACACTGGTGTTTCATACTTACAGAATCATCAGTGTAGGAAGTGACAATTGCTACTGGTCAGGAGATTAGAAATCAGCTTCAAAGCCACCTTTCACTCCATTTGCTAAGCCTGTACCTCCGAGCCAACTAACAATTGGCCCTGGAATGAAGGGAATTAAAAACTAATAAATGCACAATTCGGGCGTAGACATTAGACAATACAGAGTGTTCGAACGAGCGGAAGTTGTGAACGTTGCATAAATATTAGTTGACTGTCTCTTATATTTCCCAGACAGTGTCCATCCTCAAGTATTCTTAAAGGGGCTTCATAATTATAATAATTATTTTTTAACGGGTGTGTGTTTTTTTTTAGAGGCGACGAACTTTAAATTAAAATGAATAACAGAAAAATATTTGTATTATGCAAATATTTGGTTTATTCCAAAGATTAATTTTTCGCATTTAAAATTAAAATACGATTTCAGGCATGTATGGCGTAGTCGAGAGGTCCAATTTTCACAAACTACGCATTAAATTAAGCTGTATTTCGGCATTAATGCGTGGAATGTTATTTTTCAAGTAGTCTATTATGTTTGGTTTATCTGTGTAACATGGGACTTTACATATGTCTAAGGAAACTAATCTAAATCACACGAACTACGTAAATAGTTAACACGTCCATTTTATGAAATGATTCATTCATCAAATGTACATAAAACAAATTTGCACAATTTGCAAACGATGTTTGGGCGTCAGTCTCTTAATGATGAATTGCCAAACCAAGCTGTACTAAAAATAAGCGATAGTTGCCAAATGTGCAAGAAAATAAAATTGTCAATTTAAAGTTCTCCGCCTCTAAAATAAACACTATATTTATATATATCAAATGTTTCCATAATAAATATTTATAAAGCTCTATCTACTATTGCGCATCTTTGAAAAAATATTTTCATTTCACTTCATAAATATATCTGAACTTGATTAATTGATATACTTCAAATCCACTTCCAAATAAAAAAGATATAAAAAAATAGTCTGTAGGAAAATATTTCAATAGTAATGTGTTCTACAGGGAGTTATTAAAAACAAACTTTGTTCATGGAAATTCTGTTTCATTTTAGTAAGACAGAGGAAGAACGAGCTTGTTGCGGTGTTGGAAGCAAGACGAATGCTTGCTGAGAACGTCTGACAATGTGGGGGCGCAAAGTTTAAAGCCCAGCCAAGCACTTATGGAAATATCGATTGAGTAGGAAAGATGAACAACAACTCTTCTGTGGGAGAGGAGCTGCAAGGTATATAAATAATAACATTGAAACCGGTTTTCTTGAATTTTCACGAGCCTTACAAGTTTAATTATTATTTTAGTTTAGTCGTTTTAATTATTCTACCTATGTTTTAATTATCCCACCTATGTTTTAATTATCCCACCTATGTTTTAATTATCCTACCTATGTTTTAATTATCCTACCTATGTTTTAATTATTCTACCTATGTTTTAATTATTCTACCTATGTTTGGAAAACTGAAGCTCAGCAGTGTAGCAAGATTTCCAATTAATCACAATGTTCTTATTTCCTTTTTATTTTATTTTATTTATTTTTTTATTCCATTTTCACCCAAAACAAGGCACAGTGCCACTTTGATGAAGAGGGCTGCTATTAAGGCCATACGTTGCAGGGATACTATGCAGGGAATTGAGTTGCAAGATGTCTGTGCACATTATATTTGAACTTCTGCGTGTCAATACAGTTGGGAAAGCAAGAACCCAGAAGGGAATTCTAAAGTCTAGCAGTTCTGGGGGAAGAAACTATTGCAGCATTTTGGGATTTTTCAGTTTTCAAGGCATTTTCAAGGAATTATCTTCTATTATAAAATTAACTCAGTTTCTCCCTCTATATAAGTACTCAATAGCTTTAGTAACTAGTCACATACATAACTCACTTTAGTTAGTGATTTATGCTACATATTGGCAGTTATCTCTACTTATATATATAAAAGGCAGTGTGTGTGTGTGTGTGTGTGTTCATTCCCTATGAACTCCGAAACGGCTGCACCACTTTTTGTAAAATTTCACACAAGTGTATTTTATGTATTGGAGTATTCTTAGATAGTTATTTTTTTATTGAAATGCCTCCAATAAGAATTGAAAATTATTAATCGAAAAAGTTCAATTAAAGAAGGAACAGTTTAATTTTGATCAACTACAAACCCCTTATACAGCCTAACATTACAAGTGCATTTGAGAAGTTTCATCGCCGCACAAGCAGAAGGGTCCGCGTATAAAATCAACAGTAGATTCTTTGATAAGACAGAGCGCGTTCAAAATGAATGCTACAACTGAACCATGATGCTTGACTTTTGCATTATAAACTTTAATTCAAGCCATCATATAAAAACAATTTTATAAAATCGACAGTAGGTCCCTATAGTGCAATGTAAGCTACGATGTGTTGTGGATTAGGTCACTACAGGGAAGCATGTGAAGCTTCCTTCCAGTTCACTCTGATGGGTCCCGAACTAGAGCAGATAATCGGTTTGATTGAAAGATAGGTGATTTCACGGATTTCAATGACAATAAAAATATTGAAGTGTGGAACATTTGTTGACCCTAATTCAATCCCAGGCAACATCGGGTCTCCTTGCTTGTGAGAAAATAAAATTTTACTTTCTTCGATTTTAATATTTAATTCTGATCAACATTTGCCTTCTTTTCTATTCTGAGATACAGAATTATTTGAAAAAGAACTTAATCGATATCTCTCAAATCATCCTACACCATCAGGGAAAAAATTTAGTAAACAATTCGGTAAACACAAGCTATATTAGTTTTCTGCTAATTATGGAATGCCATAACCGATAAAATAATTCAGCTATGGCTAAAAAATACTCCATTACTACAATGATTATAGTCGATACCAATAATATACTAATACATTACTTATGGCTTGCACAAATCTAATTTTTAAATCATTCTATCTTCGCATTGCTCACTTTTCAATAATTATTTTTACAGCAGTGTCAATTTTACATACTAACAACAGAAACAACATGACTTCATTTATTTGCTATACAACCACAATGGATTAATATCTGAAATGGCATGATGGTAAAAGGTGTGTGTGTGCGCTTCTTTTTTTTTTTTTTTTTTTTTTTTTTCGTTCTCTTTGAACTCCGAAACAGTTGGGCCACTTTTTGTAAAATTTCACACAAATGTATTTTACGTATTGAAGTGTTCCTAGTTTTTTGGTGTTTTTTTTTTTTTTTACCGAAATGGCTCAGATAAGTATTGAAACAAATTGTGACAAATCCTAATAACGTAATATAGCATTGTTGTTTGTTCATAATATGCGTAAGAACAGGACAGTTAACAGCGATTTTCTTAAACACACATTTTTTGCTAATTACCTATTTTAGCAATTTACTGAAGTATTGGTATTGTCTGTAAACAAGATAACCTGCAGGTTCTTTTATAAGACAAGGGCGCGTTCGAAATGAATGTTTCTGTTTAGATCACAACTGAACCATTATAGTCGACTTTTGCATTTTAAACTTTAAGCCATTATTTACAGATAATTTCATAAAATAAACAGTAGATTCTCTGCAATGTAATGTAGACTAGACGGATTAAGTCAATGTGGCAGGCATGTGAACCTTCCTTTCGGTACACTGCTATAAGGAAGGGGGTCCCTAACTAGAGCAGGCAACCAATCGATTTGATTAAAAAACAACTGGACGATTTCACCGACTTCGATGACAAAGAATGGGGGGGGGCACTTGTTGATCCTCATTCAATCCCGGACAACGTCTGATCTCCCTAGTAGCATATATATATATATATATATATATATATATATATATATATATATACGCGGTCTGGTCAGTATCTTCATCCCTTCCTTTCCTGTACACCTGCATCTGTCTTTTCCCCATCTCTCTCACTCTCTCCTTACAATAGGTTTATGTAAGTGTACGTATATATATATATATATATATATATATATATACACGCATATACTAGCATGGGTGCCCGGCGTTGCCCGGGTGTTTGGAAGTGTGTGTTAAGCAAAAAAAAAAAAAAAAAGTGGTAGTAGGAAGGCAGGCTCGAACCTGTACCGCGAAGCAGGAAAAGAATGGGAAAAACGTGACGTCTTTGCTGTTACAACCACCGCCAAACCGGAAGTGGCGGAGGTTTAAATTAAGGCTAGACAATCGAAAACAGGGGATGACTTTCGAAAATATCGGTGAAAAAAGGGACCCCCTCCCTGTAGAAAAGTGCCCAGTTGAGGGTGAAAAAATTAATGTTTTTAGCCAATTTTTCATTATTTGTCGTCTGAAGGGTAAAGCTTCAAAACGATACTAATCTTGTGAAAATTCGTCGCCTCTGTCAAAAGTTTTAGGCAGACATGCAAACATACATACATACATTTATATATTGGTAGCTCAAATTTTTTACCTTAACCGATTAAAAAGCTTGCCCTATCTCTGAATACCCTTTATGTAAAATTTCAAATGTTTAGACCAGAAAGAGTAATTTGGTAGAGACCGCAGAGGTTAAATTTTTTTTAACTTTGACCCCAATTATGGCCCCTGAACATTTATTGTTTTGGGCTCAAATCAAGTTATTAAGTTAGATCCATATCAAAGGAACTTATATCTAAAATTTCAAATGTTTATACCCAAAATTCGCGAAGGAGTTTGGTAGAGTTCTCAAAGGTCAAATCGTTGTACTTTGACCCCTTAACAGCGAAAATGGATTACAAAGATTTTCCCAAATCTCAGTACATTGTATATCAAATTTCTAGTTTGTAGACTTAAAATTGACAGAGTTATTGTGTCGGGAAATGTACACAGACAAACAGACAGACAGACACACACACACACACAGATACTTTCACTTTTATAGATATACGACTAATTCCATGTCAAATCAACAAATTTGATGGAGCAGATACCATGTCCGACACGAATTTTTTCAAATTTGCTATACTTATAGATCTCCATGAAAGGAATTGAGTGGCACCTGTTAAACTTCTCAAGGTTAAAGGGTTCCTGAGATATGACCTTTACCTTTTTATGAATAATGTGACAAAATATGAATAGTGACCAAATTTGAAAGACGACATCTCAGTTGTTTATTGACCTACAAAGTTCGTTTGTATATCATTCTAAAGTTTTATTTGGGTATATTTATTTTTAGAGGTAAAATAAAAAAGTTGACCTTCTCCATTTTACCTGACTTATTTCAAAAACCGGTATTTTAATACTTTTTTTTTTAATTTTGGCAAAAGATTTGTCTATCTTGAGACAGTATATATGCCAAATTTCATGATGGGCCTTCCACTAGAACTGTTGCTACAGCGTTTTATAGAAGTGGGCAAAATTCAAAATGGCAGAATTTAGTACCTGCTCCTTCATATAAAAAGCATTTTACTATTTCACAGTATGGTCAAGTTGTATATCGTTGTAAATCTATTTTTATGCTGATTAATGTTCACATAAGGACCATGATCATGGAATCAATAAAAAAAATTTCTGGTGATGAAACTGAATTTTCTTTCTTTTTTTTCTAATGCAACACAGATTTTTTTTACGGAAAAACTGATCTAATAAAGAAAATATTATGAAAAGTGTTATGATTTAATTAAATTAGAGCATAAAAATATGTGACCTCAATGATGAACAAATTTTTTATGTTTGATGTGTTAAATAATAAAGCATTTTCTATCGTTTATGGTTACTTTTGTCTATGAAAAAAACTTTAAACGAATGTCCAAAAAAAAAAAAAAAAATTCTTGACAGGTTAACTTTTATGCAAATTCTGGTTATGAAATCAAAATATTCTTTTTGGATATTAAAGTGTTTTAGGATTCTTTTCATACTTTTCTTAGACAATACAGATTTTGATACAGAAGAAGTGTGTCGAGATTTATAGTATCAAAAGAATAAATGACATTTGATGTTGATTGTAAACTGTTTTTTTTTTTACTTTTGACATGATACACTATATTCACAAGAAATCAATCTGTTTATTGGGATATGAAAAATCTGTTTTACTGAAACTTTTTTTCAGAATAATGAGCATTAATGTATTTATTCGGATTTTTCTTTCAAAATCATTCTTTCTAAAATATTTGATGCATTTTCATCTCATTTTTTGAAAGTTTATAAGTTCTTGTTTCAGTTATTGGATCAACTGAGCTAAGAATATCAGAATATTTCAAAATCGATATATTTCAATGTGATGGATAATAGAAAGATGGAGAGGGTCCATTTGGTTGTAAAAATGTAAATTTCACTTCTTTCATTATTTGAGTATTTTTCAAGTACACATTCTAACCACCAATTCCTATCATGAAGTGCTGTCACAAATCCGTTAATGTCTTCAAACTCCATATTGTTTAGTTTCGGGATTCGAACTATCCTTCCTTTATTTTGTGTTGACACTGTTTTTAATTCCACTTCTCTCACAGACAGGAATGAAAGTATGTAATTTTTGTGTTCCTATAATCGTGGAGGAATTGCTAAATCTGTCTTCTAAGATGTTTGCTTCCTTTGTCCATTCTTCAGTTGAGGGATATAAGAAATGTATTCCGGAAATATTTTTCTTGCATAAAAATACAGCTGTCTTGGTGTCATGATTTGTTCAATATATGGTCGCTGCAGACCAGCTTTTGCTGTAAACGTTTAAGAGTGACATCATCACACGGTCCTTTCCCATGAGAAGTAGCAAAAATGTTCCACTCTACGTCAATAGCAAAATCAGATTTCTGGTTGCACAAATTTATAAAGTTTTAAAAATTTTTATAGTGTGTAACAGCCCCATCAGAAAATAAATCAATTTTTGGACATCAAAATCACAATTTTAACTTTTCTATAAACTTTCTTTGAAACAAATGAACAGCTACTGTGTAATGCTTGAGACAATCAGATATTATTACGAAATTAATATGTTCAAGGTTAATTCTACTTCTATAATAGCAGATGAATGGATGCAATGTAGCTTGATCATTATTCCAGTGGAATCCTTGAGATACATCTTGGAAAATAGATGAATAAATCTCAGCAAAATCTGCTATTGCTAAAACTTCACCAAGCTTCAAATAATATTTTCTATCAGAACAAAATTTTGATTGTGTTGTGACAATAAAATAATACTTCTTCAATGTTTGAAGGCCTGCATGGGAAGTTTCCGTGAATTTCTCTATGGATTGTGATACTTTGTAGAATGCTTCTATCAGTTGATAACCAATGTCTGTATACAAAATCATCAACTGAATTTTTGAAAAAAATTCCTTCCATATACAAAACAAAATCATCCACCAGTTTGTTGCAAGTTGAGTAGTCACCTAAATAGTAACTTGCTGGTGTTTCGTTGCATGTAACATCAAGTATGCATTGGTGGTAATCTGTTAAATTATATTTTTCTCCTTCAGTCAGTTTAGTAAGATGAAATCCTGAAATCATCAACCTCATATTCTGATGGATTGTGCAAATGCAGACAGTATGAGTCGCAGCACCACCTGCTAGTACACATTCTTTTGGTTTAAGATCATTTTTAGAGAAGCTTATTTTCACCTGGTTCTTTGCTTTTAATAATTCAAATGCCTCTTTCAGGTCACCGAGAACAACATATTTTTGTTCCTGAACCCTTCCCATCCTTTATTACCGTCTTGTAATCATTTTTTCCAGGCATCACTCTGACTTCTTCACTTTTATAAAACTGCATCACTTTCTTTA
Source organism: Euprymna scolopes (assembly GCF_053919585.1). Classification (NCBI taxonomy): domain Eukaryota; kingdom Metazoa; phylum Mollusca; class Cephalopoda; order Sepiida; family Sepiolidae; genus Euprymna; species Euprymna scolopes. The sequence goes on from NC_136483.1 coordinate 54,683,443, forward strand.
TTAATCGTCTCTTGTGGGAATCTAGTTTTTTGCGTATTTGACAAAGCTAAAATTCCTTCCTCATTTGTAAGTTTTTTTGCTTGTCTCGCCACGTACATTGTAGTACCAAATTCTGTTTGTATTTTGCTTAGACTCCCGCTTTTTGGAAGCATTGTCAAAATTTGAATTTTTTGTGATCTCTTTTCAATTGCAACAAACTTCTTTTTCAACAGGGTAATAATTTCTCTTTCAAAGTTTTGTTGTTCTGCACTAGTTGATTCCTCATGAGAAATGTTTGAAATTATATCGAGTCTATCAGATATTGCTCCTGTATTTTTTCGATTTTTTTTTTCTTCTTAAAGTGGTATGTTTTTCAAGTTTTTGTCTCTTTACTGATGATTTAACAATAATTGACAGTGACTCATTCAGTAGATGTAACTCAGTTTCAGTATCCACAAAAATGTTTGAGAATTCATGTGCAGCCGATCGCGGCTGATCTTCATTTGTTGTTGAAGAAGTGTAAAAACTCAGCTGATGTCATTTTTTTTTCGACATTGTGTGCAAATCTTACCAGGGATCAATTTGAATCGTCTGTTCTTATCAGCACATTCCTGTGATATTTTCCTTAAATCTTTTCTGACTTTCTTTTCATGAATTTTAAAAGCCTTGTAGCATACATTATTCAGAAAAAAAATTTGTAACTGAATCCATTTTAATTGAACAATTGAAAAAGGATTATATCAGAGAGAATAAGAATATAAGTTTGAAACACGAAAAAAAAATTATAATCTGATGAAAATAATTTCATAATATTGACTCTAATATGACAGGAAAGAAAACATTCTCTCCTGGAATTGTATGCAAGAAAATATTAGAAATATCTCTCATTTGAATTCTGACGGTATTAATATAGCAATACACATGAAAAAATTCAAATTGTTTAATATATCTCAAAAATGGTATAGATGGAAAGAGCTTGATGATCTGAGAAAGAAGCTTTAAATTTTTTAAATCTGACTAAAAATAGGGAAGTTATGATTATTTTTGTGCCCTGCATGTTTGGACATTTTTCCCTCTTTGAGACCATATGCGTTTCGTCACACTCTTTTTACACTACTTTTTCAGTAAAAATGTCATATCTTTATTAATACACAAGATTAAGCAATGAAATTTACCATATGAATGTATTTTTCTGCAATGGAATCAGAATTCTTTCTTTATTATATCATATATCGTTTTTCCACAACAAAATCCGTGTTGCGTAAAAAAAAAAGAAGAAAAAAAAGAAAATTCAGTTTCATCACCAGAAAAATTTTTTATTGATTCCATGACCATGGTCCTTATGTGAACATTAATCAGCATAAAAATAGATTTACAAAGATATACAACTTGACCATATTGTAAAATAGTAAAATGCTTTTTATATGAAAGAGCAGGTACTAAATTCTGCCATTTTGAATTTTGCCCACTTCTATAAAACGCTGTAGCAACAGTTCTAGTGGAAGGCCCATCATGAAATTTGGAATATATACTGTCCTAAGATAGACAAATCTTTTGCCAAAATTAAAAATTTAAATACCGGTTTTTTTTTTAAATAAGTCAGGTAAAATGGAGAAGGTCAACTTTTTTTATTTCACCTCTAAAAAAAAATACCCAAATAAAATTGTACATCTATCCAAGTACTTTAGAATGATATACAAACGAACTTAAACAACTGAGATATCGTCTTTCAAAGTTGGTCACTATTCACATTTTTTGACATTTTTCGTAAAAAGGTAAAGGTCATATCTCAGGAACCCACTGACCTTGAGAAGTTTAACAGGCGCCACTCAATTCCTTTCATGAAGATCTATAAGTATAGCAAATTTGAAAAAAAAATCAGATTTTTATATAATTATGTTTTTTTACTATAATAATTAAATACCTGCAGACACTAGTGTTTCATCCTTTCGGGAATCTTCAGTGCAGGGTGTTACGATTAACACCAGTCGACAGATTCGATCTCGACAACACGAGCCATCTCTGGCTCGATTAGCAAAGACCGTATCCATTCGGCTACCATTAACCGTGTGAAGTAACGTTGAATGTAAACATTTTAATTTTAAATGTTCTTTACGTCAGTCAGACAGTGATAAAGAATAACTGTAGTGTTATATATATATGTGTGCGTGTTCAAGCACGTCTGATTGAACACAATAGTTATTCTTTTTTCGATTTTGTTGAATATCTTTTCAATTCGCCGACCTTTCTTTTTCAATTTCGGCTGGCATGTTGTATATTATGGCACCCAAAAGTTGTTCAGCCATATTCTTCTCAAGCGCTTTCTATCAGTACATCCGATCGTCGTCAGGAGTGGTTGTTGTTGTTGTTGTAGTTTTCTTTGAGGCTTGGTGTATTTCTAGTTAGTATTCAATCAAACGTGCTTAAATAATGACTTGCTGCCAAAATACAAATATATACGTTTGTGTTTTTCCAAAATACTTAGATTTTCTTCAAGTATTAATTTATATATATATATATATATATATATATATATATATATATATATATATATATATATATATATGTTGTTTGTTTTTGTTAGCGATATTATTGAATGAATTCAATTATTTATATGGGAGCCAATTTTACCTAAATGCGAGTTGGGAACAATTTTCCTTTTGACCAGTTTTGTATCCACAATTGGAGCGCGGCATATGTATTGTTTTTAAAATATAATTATCCACTGACGCGTGCTTCGTCGTCTACAACTCATCAGAGTGGCTGAATATATATATATATATGTATGTATTCCCCGTACACCTGTATCTCCCCCCCTCTCTCCCTATATAGATTTATGTATCTGTGTCGATTTATTATGTATGTATGTATCTATGTATGTATATTTATGGATGTGTGTATATGTTTGTATAGGTGTGTATATATATGTATGCGTGCATTTAGATATATAAAAAAGCAACAAAAAAAAAAAGAACCTTCCGTATGTTTCAAAATACAATTGAATTTGAAAAGGATGCTTTTATTCCTTTTTTCGAACGGAAAAATTAGCCGTTGGCATTCAAGGAATATACAGTATCTCTCCTCAAAACGTCTTACATCCTTTGGATTTTTGTTCTCTTTTAGAATAAATATTGTCATTGGAATTCAAAATGTTAGAAAGTTAAATTCGCATTTCTTTTATCTTTAGCTACTGTTTGGTTTTTCCTTTATATGCATATATGTATTGTGTGCATATGCGTACTTATATGCATATGTATTTAAGGCTCCTTCCTCTTCATTCCTCCTCTTCCCTCGTGCATGCACATCTCGTTCATTACACTGAGGAAGACCGAAGGTACGGTCGAAAATATGTTCTTGTAAAAAAATAAGTTTTCTAAATTCTTTTTATAACATTTTGTATTCCTGCATGTCACCAATAGAAAACGAATGATATATATATAGTAAGGGAAAAAAAGCTTCATGCACATGCGCATTTATCTAGGATAAAATTAAATTCAGTCGAAGAATCTTTCCTTTTAAATCGTTTGAATATTAAATTTGAAGAATTATATTCTTTAAAAAAAATACCTCATTTATTGAATAAGTGTTGAAACTTTCATTCAAATTGAATAATTATTCTTAGATTTGTGGTGATTAAAAAGAGAAAGAGAAAGACTTAAAAGTAAGTTTGAATTATCTTAAAACATTTATGAGCTATAATATTTGAAAGCTAGTCTTATTTGGAAAGCGAGAATCTAAATAGAATCATCCAGAGTTTCTATGATTTAATTATATACAAATCATTTCGCATCAAGTTGAAATAATAAAAATAAATTTACGATATTTTTTCCATTATAGACGATAACATTACGTTATAAGTTGTCAAACCTGGAAATAGCCGAAAGAAACATAATCCCATCCCACAAAGCCAATTCAATCAAGCAATGCTAAGTCTTACCAAACTGAACAAATTTCCTCCACGCTAATGATGTCTGCTATTTTCCACATAGATACTCACAATTTCATTACGCTATTGCCCCGAAGTAAGGCCAGTAAATTACTTACATTTCAGGTCATATATTCGAATTATGGTTATTTAATGGGGAAATAGATGTGTTGAATTGCCACAGGAATAAACGGTGTTGCTACGTTGTACGAAATGTCGGGCACTAAAATACGGTCTGGTTAATATTAGGAGAGTAGAGTCTCCGAGTCTGGCGGTTGCGAGGGAAGTAGACTTCTTTACATTATGTAGAGTTTAGATTGGTGGCCTCATTACCATCGCTAAAGGAAACGGGTCATGGTTTTATCTCTGGTTGCTTGTCTGTCTGTAAAATTACTTAGGAAAAAAAACACACAGAAAACGTTATAAAGAGATTTTAATTCCATTTTTATTAGAAGAAAAAAAACGTTACCACTGTTAACTGAGTGACGAGTTTATGAGGCATGTGTAGGCAGTGTGATAATGTATTAAAGTGAAAACTGACCAGCGAGTGTTGAGTACATGCGTTGCATGGAAAGAAATGCTATGAAAATGATATGATGGATGTTTAATACGAGTCTTAAAGATAAGACTAAATCTGATGATCTTAGAGGAAGATTATATATGAACATGTAGGGATGCGTGCAGAACAAGAGACTTCATTTACATTGTAACTTGGAAAACTGTAGGAGAGTTCTTTAATTAGTAGATGTCAAACAGTTGAGATAATAGGGCAAGTTTGTAGAGGAAAACCAAGGAAAACATGGGAGGAATTGATAAAGTCGCGTTTGAGAGCAAGAGGGATAAATAAAAACCTAATCAGAAATAGGTTAGTCTGGAAGTCAATTTCTAAAAGTCATCCAACACATGAAAGCATGTGAAATAGACATTAAACTGAATTTGATGATAAACTGTACAAATCTAACGCCATTAAATTTACATAATTCTTGAGTTTCAGTTGTAAAAAGGACTATTGGACTTATTTTTCACAAAATTTGATATATTATACTATAATTTGCTTGAGCTTTTAGCTAGGAACAAAGTATAGTATCTGTTCTGATATTACTGATTACATAAACCCTAAAAAAATAAATTCCCAAAATGTCAAATAATGAACTGCTCTAAATTTCAGGAAATTTGATATAGACTCTTTAAATTGTTGTAGCTATAAAATTTAGTAGTTAGTACTTAGCTGTTTGGCCAGTTTAGTTAGACTTAAATAACTTAAAGTAAAAGCTAGAAAGTTTGTATATAAGCAAACTGTCATGATCTATTCGGCATAGATGGCAAGTTTATTCTCTGGGTTTTTATTAGTTGCTAGTCCATGAGTGGATACTCTGTATAAATATTACTTTATTCAAGCATAAGTTTTTTTTTGTTTGTTTTGGGGTTTTCTGTCAAATAGACAGCAGTTAGAGCCCTTATGCCAGCAAGTGTCATTTTTATCCTATGTTAACTTTAATTAAAAACTACATCTATTAAGTTGTCATAATTTGAAGCCAAGTTCAAATGATATCCTTTAAAACTGCCATAACTTTTGCTTACCCGAGTGCCATTCACATGGATTGTTTTTGTTTTATTTTTCTAATCAAGCCATTTTTGTAACATTGATCCCCCCTCCAATAAGGGTGTAAGTTTCTCGTTAGATAATTCTTACAGTGATCCATACTATTCTCTAACTTCATGGATTCTTTCCGAATGCTGTAAATAATGGTAACAGAGGGAATCGATATGTGGTTTCTGGCAACGTATTACTTCAATACTTTTGTAAAGACTCATTAATTATCTCCTTTTTGTCTTATTTCTTTTCAGTCCTTTAAGACCACAACAATAATAGACGAACATTTTGGTGTGATTTTGTCATATCAGTACAAGCTAAATGGTACCCACAATGCAGACAAGATTTGAAAGGGTAACACGGTTTTTATTTTTAGTTAATTTTAGTGGCTATTTTAGTTTTACTAATGCAACTACATATTTTATAATTTCATATGAAATCCTACAAACAACTCCATATATAACCTACTTTCATTTTTCATCTTATTTCTTTATCGATTTGTTTCAAACTATCATGTGTCCACGATCAGAAACATGTATGCAGTGAAAAACTAAAAAATGAACATTTAGACAAAAACATAGGAAACTAAATAAAATGTTTGACATCACAGAATGAACTTTATGAACTTCATGGAGGGAGCATTAAAATTTTATTTGAATTAAAAAATAATGATATTAGTTGAGTCAATTCTTTATCTAACGTGGACTCTCAAAACATAAGATAAAATAAAAGGTAGAAACATATCTGTGTCATCGTCTTAAACTTTGAAATTGAGATTTACTGAACAAAATTCTAAGCTTCTACTACATATTAGATGAAATGTGATCCATTAGTTCAAATACCAAGATTTTGTCATAATTTCTTGTTTATATGATAACAGTATTATTTATTTATTGGTTATTTTGATCACATTTGGATGTTGTCGCGGTGTATGTCAGGTCACCGCTTTTACTCAAGCAAAAACAAACCTGTCAGCAGAAATAGTCACGTGACCGACACGTCATTAGCATACATGCTTACGGCTTCCTTTTGTTTTAATCACCATCAAGAGAACAGAAACATAAAACTTGACTTTTTACAAATAACCCTAATCCCTGAGTTGCTTCCGGGCCTTGATAAGCGGTGACCTCCATGTAAAAAAAAAAGAAAAAAAAAGTTATTGCTTGTCAATGATATATTTTAAAATAAAGGCAGCAATGTAGATCTAGAAATGTAAGCCATGTTTAGTTTCAGAACAGTTTCCGATAGTTCGTTGTTCTACACAAGTCCCGGCAGTTGACTGGTTTGCAGTAGACAGTTCTCGATTTGGAATCTACAGAGCAAAAGATTCTTCCGTGTCGAGACGAAAAAAAAAAAAAAAAAATATATGCGAAATTGCTACAGAAAGATTTAATATTTATGGAGCAATTCTGGTTTCTGATTGGTCGGTAGCAGAACGTGAATTAATTCGATTCGTCAGTGCCTAGCAGCATCGTTTATAAATAGAATCTCCCGACTGTGCGAGATCATGCCCCATTATACAACCTTGTATGATGGGATGTGTCTCCTAGCGGCTACGGCTGCAGGGAGACAGGGTAGTACAAGTCAAGGATTCATCACTTGACACTCAGCCCAACAGGTGAGGGGCCGGGAACCGGCCCAGCACCTGTTGGACTGAGGTACACCGCCTGGGTAATACCTAGGAGGTCCACCCTCCCAGGCCTTGCCACCGGGCTTTCCGGTGGGGCAAGTTTATTGCTTGCTGTCTGAGACGCCCCGACCGGGGAATGCCGACAGGGTTACTCAGGCAATTTTTAAAATTGCAGGAGTGTTCCTCCTTTAGGGGAGCCTGTGAGGTTCCCACTTTCCAGGCCTTGTACCAAATATTGCCGATGTGGGCGGCAATTAAATAACTACCCCATTATACGACAAATATTGTAACAGTAGAAATTCAATATTAACACATAGAGAGATTTTTAAAAAATTTAATGATTTTTGGAATCCGCTGTATGAAGTACCTTAAACAACTATGTTATACTTATTAGCACAACAAGGATTCTCAACCAAATGCTGGCCAATAATAGAGTCTAAAATTGCAAAGGAAGGGAGACTCACAGATCCTACCCTATCCTGCCTAATCTTGAATGGAACGTGCTGGTTTTTATGGTTTATAGATTTCCACTAATGTTCATATGTGTGTAGAAATTTTGTACCTCCAAACATTATATTATATATATATATATGCACACTGAATAATCATGTTGACACACATTAAGTCACGGCCGTTGAGCCTGGTTATTATTGAAGTGGGTGATCATATAGGAATACCAGATGCTCTATGTGCTGTTTACATTATTTCTGGTCATCCTTGCTTCTGGATTCAAGAGGTGTAGTTCAATATTTCACAACCCTTGCATCACAATTACACTCACAGTCGCCCTCACGAGGGTATTCATTGCCTCTCAAGATTGGACCTAGACCACAATATACACAAACACACACTAATATCAGTTTTGAACATTTGATTTCCTCACAAAATCAATAATAAGTTACTCCAGATGTTTTGGCTATTGTGTGCGTGTGTTTATTAGGAAAATAAATTAAATTACTTTAGATCAAGGATCGTTAAACTATGATTTGCTTTTATGATAAATTTTTAAAGAATTCTATGAAGATTGATCTGAAATTATATTGGCCTTTTTACACGTATTCTCTGTTCATATATGAATTAAAAAAAGAATATTACTCCGTAGGAAACCCATCGAGTTTTGATTAGATTGTCTGAATATTAAAAAAAAAATTCAAAATTAATCTCTGATCTTTGTCTACACTCTCCCTAATTTCCCTCTTTTTTTTTTTGTTTTAAATTCTGTGGTTATTTTTTTTTAATCTTTAACTGTTAAACAGAGAGAGTGACGGAAACGAGAGTGGTAGATACCATATAAAATGAAAGTAATGAGTCAAACAACATACAAAGAGAGAGAGAGAGAGAGAGAAACTTAGAGTCGGTCATTTGGCCAGTTAATTGCAAAACACATCTAATTGAAATAAATAAAATGTATTTTTTTCTTAAACATAACTCAACCCCAAAACTAAGCATATAGTTTGTTTTATTAAATTATATCGGAAAAAAAGCCTAGGGGAAACGAAGGTTGATTAACCCAGCTTTAGCAATATCAGAGATAACTCCACTATATTATTGCCAAGTATACATTTTTTGCAATTTTAAATTTTTGAATGGGAAACCGGAGTGGGGGGGGGCAACCGATGCCCGCCCACTTTTGCTCCCCTTTCACTGTGCCTTCCATTGATTTTAACAACACTATTGATTACTTGGCTTAAATGAAAGCTAAAAACATTAAATCTAAGTTTAACTTTTACATTTCCATCTTTAAAAGAAGATATCTTTTCTGTTAAAAATGTGACTTCACTTAATCGAAGGGAAAGGGGAGGGAGGTGTTTTCCTCACCATCCACCCACCCCCCAAGGCATTACCTTACTGGCTATAGAGCACTGGGTATAAGGCGATGTATAATTCAAAAGGAAAGAATGTTATACCCTTGGGTCATTCAATACATAAGTTATTAAAAAAACGAAAGTGTGTGTTTTGCCCGAGGACGTAGTTATATTTGCTCCATATGTGTTTTCCCCAAATTCGCGCTCGTACACGCATACACTTCGATGTGAGTAATCGCCAAAGAGTAAATCTGGGCGTATATATATATATATATATATATATATATATATATATATATATATATATATATATATATATATATATATATATATATATATATATTATAAAGATGATTAGGAAATCTTTTCAAGTAAAAAGGTTTTCTTCATCCCTTATTACATTTCAGTATATTATATATCTTCTTCAACTATGAAAAGTCAGGAGAAGGCATTAGAAATGAATAAAGAAACATAATTGACAAGCAAAGAAAAAGCAAAAACAAACAAAATATAAAGAGGAAAGAGCAGTATTAGCAGGGTGAAATTGATTTCTGATAACCTACTCCAATGTGAAAGTAATCTTTTTGTGATGCATATACAAAGAAGGTATACCAAAACAATTTTATGGAGATCGATCCAGACAAGGCATAAAGCCACTTGATATAAGAAGCTAAGAAGAATGAAATATGATTATCGCAAGGAGAGGAGGTGCTCATTAGTCTTAGTATTTAAAAGACCAAAACTATTAGTAGGAGGAAAACCGTCAGAGAGAAGAGAGTTTCATAAACCTGCAGTTCTTGGAAAATAGTTACTGTAATAAAAAGCTGTATTACAGTGAGGTATAAAAACAGCAAATTGATGAAGACCACTAGACCAATACATGAAACGAGCTGGAACAAAGCAAGCAGGGAATAGATCAGACAATTCTGAAGAGCACATGCTAACATATTGTTTATATTAAAAATAAAATGAAACTTATCAAATTAAAACAGCCTTTTTCAAAGAAAAGGGGTTTTGTTGTCATCCGTATACTAGATTCTGTGTCTGTATAAAATGCGTCCCTGCCTAAAGAAATTGGCATCAGGAAATAATATTTAACATTTTATTTATAATCCCCCATCACTGAAATTTTTCTTTTTTGGCTTTTTTTATGAGTTTGTTTTACTGTTTTTAAATTTTAAGATATAGATTTGTCATTTTGCAAGAATCATCACCTATCTATTCAGATATGTAAAAGTCAAGTGAAAAAAAGGTTTACACATTGAAGATATCAATACAAGCGAATAAGGAAAGATAATTGACAGGGAAAAGAAAAAGGAAGAAAAGGCAAAGAGAGTGGAATAGGAAAAAGGCGTAGGGTACCAGCCAAACTTTAATAGAAACGGTCTCATCAACAGATTAAAAATGTAATAGTTTTAGAGAAGTGCATTTTATCCAATCTAGTACGTCATCAGGAATCAATCCCACGCTCTTTACACTGCTCTTTCCTTCTTAATCTCTTTCTTTTTTCTTTTTTCTTTTTTCGTTCCCTTGTCAATTACCTGTACTCCGTCATTTTTAATATTAGTATCTCCAACTCATAACCTCTGTATATATGTAATAAAAGCATCTAATATATCGAAAATTCGTACATACATAAAAACTTTTTCTCATAAAAATATTTTATACCATACTGTCGGGTATCTTTCCCCCATTTTCCACATACACACACTCTACACTACTAACTAAATCGACACAATCACACAAGTCATTTGGACGAGTACCGTTATCTTTCTGCTATTGATTAATATATTCCCACTCAGCCATTTCCTTTTTTTTTTCTTCTTTTTTTTTTAACGATATTTTTCTGTAAAAATCCTGTAGGCAATCCACAAATATTAACTATTTTTTTTTTATTATAAAGCGTGCCAGTTCTACATGCTTGCAGGTTTTCTCGAGATAATTTTTTTCCTCTGCTTTTTCAACCCAGATCTGGATTTGTATGAATTGGTAATTCTACAGGTGGATGGGGTTGGGGAACATGAGCCCCATTCCTACACCTACAAATGTTGTCTAGGACCTCAGGGTAGGACCACCTACTTCTATATACCATCATGCAGAAGTAGCTGATATATATTTTAATTATGACATTTTTGTGTTCTCGCCTCCTGAATACATAGATAATTCTTGGTTTCTCCAAGTATCCTAAACTGTGAGAAATACAAAAGCAAATGCTAACCAAATTCACACTATATAATAGAGATTTAGTGTTAGTCTGTAACAGAAACTATGTCACATTTCTCAAAGATTTTAAAGTATTTTGAAACATTGAGAATCATGCTTCTAATTACAATTTGACTATTGTTATTATCCATGTAAATGCACAAAAATTTAATTTGTTGTCATTTAACTCGTATCCAATAGGTCTGGTCCACACATGTAATAAATCAGTAAGGCGAAAATAAATTTATTGTCTAATATATGTTAAGTTTTCTTATCATTTATTGATAAATATTTGTTTCGTACTTTAAATGTATTGAGCTCTTCAATCGGAATATGATGTTATATATATATATATATATATTTATTCATAGTCATCGACATACAGTCCTGTTTCGTTGTATCAAAACTCATCAGTGCCGCTAGACTAACACCTCTCCCAAGCTGAGGATTGAACTTAGAACCATCGCATTGACAGTCAGCAGTTCTACCGATCGACCGACAGAGCGGCGCTCGTAAATAATCTCGCCAAATGTCTATTTAAACAAACATCCGTCCACGACATGTACAGTGCTCTAACCGCTTTGTTTATAAACAAAGAGCGAGAACTAAGATTTTCATTTGGATTTAACCTGTAACCAAATTTCAACTGTCTCTCTCTCTCTCTCTATATATATATATATATATATATATATAAAGTAGTAGTGTGTGTGTGTGTGTGTGTGTGTGTGTGTGTGTGTGTGTGTGTGTGTAACTCTCCTACAGCCCACACCACTGGACTGATCATGACGAAACCTGGGATGATGATGGCTCCCCCACCTAAAGATGGTGCACACCATTTTTCAAGGTCAAATCAAAGGTCAAGATTATAGCCTACGTATATATACTCTCCTACAGTCCACACCACTGGACCAATCATGACCAAACCTAAACCAAGCTCCTATCATTACATCATAAACGCTCTGATCCCCATCTGGCATCGATTGAAATGAATAGCTCTCATCTAGGGGAGGCCCCATGTTTTGACCTTTGCTCCTGATCTGAAATGGAACACATACATCAAGTCTGTGGCCAAGGTCGCTGGGAAAACGGTGGGATCCTTCTACCGCTCCAGAAGATATCTCACTAATGATGCAATTCTCTATATAAAAGCCAAGTATGTCCAAGGATGGAATACTGCTGCTACATCTGGGCAGGAGCTGCTAAAAACAGCCTATCCTGCCTTGACAGAGTACAAAATAGACTTTGTGGCTTGGTGAGTGATGCCCTTTTCTCTTCCCTGCAACCGCTCTCCCACAGAACAGACGTTGTGAGCCTGTTTCTGTTTTATCGTTATTTCCATGGCAAGTGCTCGTCTGAGCTCCATTCTCTAGTCCCCCCTCGCCAATCTTTCACGAAAAACACCCGACGAGCTGAAACCACTGTCAATAATTTTCCCCACTCTTTATCCGTGCCCAAATCAAAACGTAGATTCTATGAACAAAGCTTCTTTCTTAGAACAGCACGACTGTGGAACTTTGTTCCGCTTGCCTGTTTCCCTCCCCGAATTCAACTTGGATATCTTCAAGTCCAACATAAACAAATTCCTGATGAACCGCCCCCTTAAGTAATGACACTTTATCAAATCCCCAATACTATTACTACGATACTATCCCATTGATTATTGTACACACAATAACCCTTATCCCTGAGTGGCTCCTGGGCCTTGATAAGTGGTGACCCCCATATAAAAAAAAAACATGATGGTCTGATCTAGGGAAGGTTCACATTTGTCAAGGTCAAGGTAAAAAGTAAAGTCATATTTAGTGCAGTTTTTCAAACTCCCTCACCTAGGGATAGTGTACACCAAGTTGGGGTTCGTCACAATCCCGGGGGCTGCCACCATGGCGCCAACCAACTTCTTTGTGAATTTGAATCAGATCACCCTCCTCCATCCCCATCCCCTCAATTGTTTAAATTTTTATGTGTAACAATATAAGTGTCAACTTTGATATAATCTATTTGCTTTAATGTTCATAGTTGGATTTCAATCACTTCAGGAAGTAGGTAAAAAAATTTAAACATCTTGAGAAATATTTGCTGTTACAACATCCACTTAGTGCAAGGGTGCCGGAGAAGCGCGTACCCAAGTATACAGCAAAGTCTCATACAGCAGAACAGTTTTGCATCAATTTTATGTCCTTTTATAAAAATTAAAACCAAGATATAAAGCTACTATACCTTATGTCTAGAATATTTATTCCAATTTTTTTTATCAAAATTAATTATACGATTTAGATTCTATAAAATGTTTAAAATTTCAGGCTTAAGCTTAAGGGGTTTAACAAAATTCAGAAAATCTGATGCCTTGAGATCGAATTTAATGCAAAAGGTTGGCCCATATTATGATCCCTGCTTAAAATTATATATATATGGCGATTAAGCTACACTGAATATTCCGCGTTTCATTCACTCTAGGATTCTTCAGGCTTATGAGTGGATGACATGTGGAATATTCAGTGTAGCTTAATCGCCATATATATTTTATAACTTACTAACTAGCTCTACCTACGTATTGAGCACTTTCGAAGTAAATACTTAAAGTTTACGCATAAATTTATATTTTCGTATATTAATTTTATGCGAGTAAATGTAGTTATATATATATATATATACACACACACACACATTCTGTAAAGAAATTGAACTCCGTTGAATATTTATTAATTTCTATAATAACATTGTTAAAATGAAACAAAAATCAGGAGATATCTAAATGTTTATGAAGGGTTTCCATTACCATTTTGCAAGAAACTAGATCAAACTAAATATAGCCCACATTAGCCACCTTTACACCTACCAGCTGTTGTCCAAATTTTATATATATGTGTGTGAGTGTGTGTGTGTGTGTGTGTGTGTGTGTGTGGAAATGTGTTTTGCACATGTTTCCTATTCCTTAGATATGCCAACCTCTTAACAGTAAAAGTTCGACGATTACTAAGATATAAAAATAAAGAACTTATCAGTTTTCTGAGGAGTCCATGGAAGAAAGATCTGGGATTCACATACAAATATCGGTTGTAGTTTTGTGAACGAAACAGATCTGTAATTGTATTGAAATATTCTGTTTGGAAAAACTGATTGGTAAGGTGAATAAAATCTTGGTTTTTGGAATGTAGAAAAATGTTGTTTGAAATATATATATATATATATATATATATATATATATATATATATATATATATATACACGCGCGCGCGGTTTGTGAAGTGGTAAAATTGTTTGAGCAAAATGATGCACGTTTCAACCGCCCACCTTCCTGCTTAAATCTTTGATCAATTCCTCGATTATTCCATAGAATTTCGTTCATAATTTTATCTTCTACAAAAAACGCTGAGAATCTTTATCCAGATATTTTTCAACCTGAATTCTGACATGCAACTTTCCTCTTCAACACATCAACATAATAATTCTGCTCAGATCCGTCATTTTGCATAGCACGGATGTTATCAGCTTGTCACTTTCTATTTCAAATTAATTACCGAATCCATCTCTGAATAAAGATTAAATAGAAAAAATATAATCCAATGTCGATAACGTAGTAAAATTACAAATAAAAAAGAGGCTTTTAAATAAACTATTCCAAATGAAATTACGCTCAATAAAAATGGTAGAAATTTTCATTTTCAATTTGTGAACGAATGCGGAGATATTTTTGTGTCGACACATAATAATAATGCCAATAACTTGGCAAAAAAAGTAGAGAATTATTAAAATATACGACCCTTTAAAGTTGTTGGCTTGCTTTCCTGTATATATATATATACTAGCAAAAGTACCCGTTGTTGACTGGGTTCAAAAACAGCCTACAGAAAATGGACTCTGATTTATGTATGATAGGTTATGAAAAGGAAGGGTTGTTAAGAGATAGCTTCGAATTTGGGGGTATCAAAACCAAAGCAAAATATGATGAAAGTAAAAATAAAATAGATAAACCCCATAATTTATTATACCATACCTGTTCACACTGAAACACTTATCACAATATTCTGTGGATCTATATTAAAAAACCTTGTTAAACTTTATGACATATTTCCATTCTATGGAGGTCAGGCACGAACGAACACCCCATAATTTTATAATACCATATTTCTTCAAACTGAAACATAATTATCAAAGCATACTTACGCAGATAGATATGAAAAGTCTTTATTAAAGTTTGTGCCTATTTCCATTCTATGGAGGCCAGGCGCAACCGCAGACCCCACAATTTTATTATACCATCCCTATTTAAGTTAAAACATACTTATAAAAGTATTCTTATGTATATCTATATCAAAAACACTTGTAAACGTTTTTTATTTTTTTTTAATTTTAAATTTTTTATTTCCATACTTTGTGGAGCAGACGCGAACGCAGACCCCACAATTTTAATGAACCACCGTTCTGCCAGATCAAACATACCCATTCCTGTGTCTCGATACATCTTCTATCATTATATGTAATCAGTTTTTTAAAATAGTCAACCATATAGGAGCCTATTCATGATCAGACACACACACACAGACGTTCAGCTTTATATATATATATATATATATATATATATATATATATATATATATATATATATATATATATATATATATATATACCGTGCATTAACTACTTTTGAAAGGAGTGCAAATTATACAGTGATGAAGTTTCTTTAAGCCTTCTAACCGTTATTTCGACTTAAACGCACAACGGTAATCACGACGAACGGTTCCACATTTGAAAAAGATCATACAGACGTAGGAGGCAAATGACTTGATGCGACTAAATTTATTGGCGATTATCAAGATCGATGTTTGAGTGGAAAAGATCTTGTCCATAACTTTTTGTATCTTGGATTTATGTTTTACTATAATAATTATATACCATTTTATAGAAAAGTAGCAAGCCACCCGACGTTGTCCGGTCAAAAAATTCGCATAAATATTAAATTTCAATTCATACAGAATCTGAGACATGTGCATGCGAATACTATTTTTTCTAAACAGTTCATTTCCTGTAAGTAAAAAAAAAAAAATACTCGAGTTGAGATTGAAACCAAAACCTAAAGAAAGTGAGTCATGTACGATAACTATTAGGCCAGCTTAATACGATCTTTAAAAGTGTTTTCAAACCTACTTATTCTTAACATAAGGAATCTGCCTTGTGAGTGATTCATGCATGTGCATTCGTGAAACAGTTGACAAACAAATAAAAATCTAACGACACCCAGGTACCAATTTGTCAATTTTTATCTCTTAACAGCACTTTTTTCCAGATGAAAATATTAAAACGTTTTCCACGTGTCTGAATACCCTATATATCAAATTTTAAGTCTGTAGATAAAAAAAATCGTTGCGTATATAGGTTGAGAAGTGTCCTCTCACACACATTCTCATTTTTATGGATATACTAGCAGGTCGCCCGGTGTTGCATGGTCGTAAAATACGCATAAATATTATATTTTTATTTATACAGATTTCTTATTTATTATAAACAGAAATACCGTAGGTATTAAACGTAACATTAGATTCCTTTACATAAAATATGAAGTAAAAAAAACGGAAAGAAACCGAGACGTGTGTATGCGGGTATTATGTTTTTTTTCTAAACAGGTGACTTTTTGTTAGTAAAAAAAAATACTCGAGCTGAGATCAAAACCAAAATCTGAAGTTCGATAACCATCACACCAGCTTGACATGACTTTTTAAGAGTGTTTTCAAACGAACTCATACTTAACATAAAGGAAGCTATCATGTTTCGCGACCGCACATGCGCAGTCATGATACAGATGAAAACAGATAAAAATCCAGTGGCTTCCCACGTACTAATTTGCTAATTTTTACCTCTTAGAAAGATCTTTTTTCCGGATAAAAAACAGGTTAAAAAGTTTTCCACGTATCTGAATACTCTATATACCAAATTTTAAGTATGTAGATCAAAAAATTCGTTGAGTATATAGGTTGAGAAGTGTCCTAACATACACACACATTCTTACTTTTATAGATATATAGATAGATAGATTAGGCAGAAAGGATGATAATTAGAAAATTACATTACCTCTTTCCTGCTTCATAGAAAATATTTTGCTAAATATTAATACATCATTGTGTACACGGCCCCAAAATCTGGTACATATTAAATATCAATTTGTTTTTAATACCACTACTTATTTAAAGCAAAATAAATTGTTTTAGACAATAGAATCTTCAATGCTATTGATAATGGTTTATCCATTCATTTATTTTTTATCATTATTGGTATGAATCCATGTTTGAAACATGACCCAAATCATAAATCTATGATGTCATGTTAAAGCTAGAATTATTTTATTAAGGTAATTTTTTAAAACTATATTTATAAGTCCAACAACCACAGTTAGTAGAATATCAAAAACTGATAATGAAGGTTTCGGTCTCTGGTCATAGCATCTGCTTTATTTGTTGTGAATTTATTATTATTAATGCAATATTCTCTATTCCTACAAGTAGTTAAGATCCCGGATATTTCGAAATGAAACAAATTCTGCAATGAGTTTATCATAATTTTTTTTTAAATTGTGACTGACAGACGGAGAAGACCTCAATGTATATATGATATGTAATTAGATATATTTAACTGGCATTGCTGGTATGAAGGTATAGAGGAAATAATTAAAAATATAATCATGTTTACAATTACTTTTAAATAGGATTTTGAAAACTTTTAGTTTTTCCTTATTTTTATGTTTGATTCGAATAGGTATTCGGTTAATATTTAAGCTAGCAAATAATTCAATGTGTATTTATCAAAGTTATACATACACATAAGAAACACTACTTTTTATTAAATACAGGATAATTTATACAGAATGAAAAGAAATGCTGGTTTATCGAAAGTTCCCTCAGTCCATCCGGTGTCTAATGAAACGGGACTTTAAACTTGTCACCATTGTTATTAAGAACTTTGTTTTACTTAGCAACCTTTTTTGATTTTCAGTAAGGTAGATATTAACATGCGTCTCGCACAGCACGATGTGACACAAGGTCAGAAGGTGGGAAGAGTCAAGTCAGTGCCCCTAAAGAAAGGACACTCTGACCTAGCAAAAATTGCTTGGGCAGTCCCGTTGGCATTCCCCAGTAGAGGCGCCTCAGATAGTGAGCAATGAATTTACTCCAACCGAAATCTCAGTGCCAAGGCCTGGGAGGGTGTAGTTTAGTCCAACAGTTATTGGACCAGTTCCTGGCCTTACACCTGTCAGGCTGATTGTCAAAAACAGATTCTCAACTGGTATTTCTACCCAGGTCTCCAAGCAACTAAAGCAGCAAGGAGATCAACCCTACTCAAATGACAAGCATGTTTTTTTTTTTGTTTTTTGTTTTGTTTTTTTTTACATGGAGTTCACCACTTATCAAGGCCCAATGGCCACTCAGGGATAAGGGTTATTGTGTGTACAGTAATCAAAGGGATAGAGTAGCAATAGTATTGGAGAATTGGTAAGGTGTCTCATTACTTGGGGGGTGGGCGGTTCATCAGGAATTTGTTTGTGCTGGACTTGAAGATATCCAGGTTGAAGTCGGGAGGGAAACAGGCAAGCGGAACAGAGTTCCACAGGTGTGCAGTTCTAAGAAAGAAGCTTTGTTCATGGTATCTACGTTTTGATTTAGGCACAGATAGGGAGGGGAAAATTATTGACGGTGGTTTCAGCTAGTCGGGTGTTTTTTTGAGAAAGATTGGTGAGGGGGGACCAGAGATTGGAGCTCAGACGAGCACTTGCCATGGAAATAACGATAGAATAATGACAGGCTCGCTACGTCTCTTCTGTGGGAAAGAGGTTGCAGGGTAGAGAAAAGGGCATCCCCCACTAAGTCATGGAGTCTATTTTGTACTCTGTCAAGGCAGGATAGGCTGTTTTTAGCAGCCCCTGCCCAGATGTGGCAGCAGTACTCCATCTTTGGATGTACTTGGCTCTTATATAGATAGAGAATTGCATCATTAGTGAGATATCTTCTGGAGCGGTAGAAGGATCCCACCATTTTCCCAGCGACCTTGGCCACAGATTTGATGTATGTGTTCCATTTAAGATCAGGTGTAAAGGTCAAACCCAAGAGCTTATCAAAGCCTGGGGCCTCCCTTAGACGAGAGTCATCCATTTCAATTGATGCCAGATGAGGATCAGAGCGTTTATGATGTAGAGATAGGAGCTTGGTCTTAGATGCATTAAAGGTAACCAGCCACCTCTTTCCCCAATGTACCACGCGCTCAAGATCAGAGGAGAGAGAATCAGAGAGAACATCATCATTTACAGCCTTTGATGTGTTGCAATAGATGGTCGTGTCATCAGCATAGATGTCAACAAAAGATTTTAGTATGTGTTTTAGGAGATCATTGATGTAGATCAGGAAGAGAGTTGGGCCCAGTATGGACCCCTGAGGGACTCCAGCATTAATACTGTGGGCCTCTGATTTCTGCTCATCAACAACTACTTTTATGAGCCTATCTGAGAGAAATGACTTAATGATAAGGAAAACATTTCAAGTTATACCGTAGCTGGAAATCTTGTGTAGTAGGCCTTTATGCCAAACCTTGTCAAAGGCCTTTGATATGTCGAGAGCAATTACCCTAGAAATGAAGCCTTTATCGAGAGATTCGGTAATTCTATGAGATATAATCGTTAGCACATCTGCTGTAGATCTAGCAGAGCGGAAACCATATTGCGTGTTGCTAAGAAGGTTATTTCTGCTGAGGTGGTTGACTACGACTTCTCTATTTATTGTGGACTCCAGCAACTTACTCATGACACACAAGAGACTTATTGGTCTGTACTGAGAGGGGGATGACTTATCACCTGAATTCTTAAATACAGGGCATACTGATGAGGTTTTCCAGGGTGTTGAGAAGCACTTCTCCTTAAGGCAATGCTTAAACAGTTTGGAAAGTATGAGGGCAAGTTCTGGTTGTAATTTTTTTAACACTATAATTGGAATACCGTCGGGACCAGTTGCTTTACTGGAGTCAAGGTTCTTGATTAGCTTGGCGACCTCACGCACAGATATTTGTATGTTGCATAGCGTGTTGTTTGTTATAGGAGGGAATATGGGGAGTTGATGGCCTTCGTCACACAGGGTAGAATTTGCCGCAAAGGTTTTGGCAAATAGTTCGGCCTTGTCGGATGCTGTTGAGATGACCTCTGGTCTATTGATAATGGTTGGGATAGAACGCACGTTTCTGTTCAAGATCCTATTTGCTATTTGCCAGAACTGGTGGGAACCAAGCCGCTGCTCAGCTACTTTGGACTTAACGGATTGCGCATATAGTTCTCTTGCATTTTTTATTACTCTTTTACTGTGCTTGCTGGCGGTTCTGAAAGCAGCTTTAGTTTCAGTGCATTTGTTGCGTTGGTAGCTATGGAAAAAGTGATTTCTGTGTGCGATGGCAGCAGCACATTCGGGGGAGAACCATGGCTGGCTGTTAGGTTTTTGTTGGAATTTTTTGGATGGTATGAATTGGTCTATGCCTACAAGTAACCATTCGGTCAGGTCTGATACTACAGAGGACACATCCTTTTCAAACATGGAATGGAGAGGGAGATCAGATATGAATGTACGGAAGCTATCCCAGTCGCCATTGAGTATCGGTATACAGTACGGTGGAGAGGTACGTCTGTAGATTTATTATATTTCATTTTTATCTTAACTGATACGACGCAGTGGTTGGAGAATCCCAGAGGAGATAGAACGGAACATGAGCATAGCTCAGGGGAAGTGGATAGAAAAAGGTCTAGGAGCTTGCGAACTGACCGGTACTATCAGGCACACAGGTGGGCTCGCGGACAATCTGAGTGAGGTCATAGGCAATGGCAAAATCATGACAGAACCTCCTCTCATCATCAGTCTTATTTGAGTGGATCAGCCATTCCACATTATGGACATTGAAGTCACTGCAAATGTGAATGTTAGCCGAGGGATGAGCAGACAGGATGTGGTCAATTTTTTTCTGATATACTCTTAAAGACAGTAACTCCACTGTTGTGGGGGCGATAGAGGGCAAATATAAATGCGGTGGTGTCAGCAAGTGCAACCCGGAAGCACATATAAGGTAGATTAGGGTCTTCTCTGGAGATATCCCTGCCACATGGGAAGCCATCTTTAATGTAGGCACATATTCCATGCCTGTGGCGATCTTGGGGGTCAGATTTAGATGTTAGGTTAGAGTATCCTTTAATTATGAACTCATCTAGGGAGGTGGTTGGCCCTATTCCAGTTTCACTTAGAAAGAATATGTCCGGTTTTGTCTCCTGTAATTGGGTTTCAACCTCTGGAAGATTAGAATGTAGACCCCTGATGCTGGAGAAGGAGACATGGTAGTAGGGGTCTATGTAGGAGGATGGGGTTCTAGGTTTATTCGTGTTTTCTTTTTTGAGACATTTCATGTTGAGGATTTTAGGGTTTGTGGAACAGGTCAGCATACTTGGTTAGAGCAGAACAGAGAGGGAAAGTAAGAGAGGAAAGACAGGAAATTTTTTTTTTTTTGTAGCACACAAGGTAAAGCTGTAACAATTACCCACTAGTATGGCATCGAGAGGCCTCACCAGAGACTACTGCATGGTCCAGAATCCATTCACCAAATGGCAATACAGCAGCCCCAGTACTTTGCGCCTGCTGATAGGACAGCCTCCTTAGTGGTTAATCCAAGGTTCGGGTCCCTGACTATCAGGCAGTTAACGTCAGCCCAGATGAAAACGTTTACCTCCAGCACCCTTACTAGTGACTTGGCCGCAAGGATAGACATAGAGACAGAAAATTTCCAACATCTCAGACTACTGTTCACGAAGTACTACCGACCTGGGAAGCAGCTTTTTCTTCACCCTTTGTCAGAAACATCACTCATTAGAAATGAGGACTGAGGGACAAAAAAGGAGAAGCGAGAGTTACTGGAGCTGCCGATTACACATCCACTGCATTATCTACTCTCCATTAAAAAAAAATAATAAAAAAATAAGAGGTACTTATTTATATCTACTCAGTAAAAGTCTTTTGCCCATTCCCAGTTTAGAATAGAATTTGAAGATAGTGTCCCCTCCCATATTTATCCGTGGAAGTTTTTTTTTTTTTTTTTTTTTGCTTTAGGTACCTCACGATAGAACCTTCGAGATTAAACTTATAATTACGTTTCAATAATGCAACTTGTGAGGTCAGCTTATGTTTTTAGATTGGGAGCATCTTATTTAAAGGCTTGTTTAGGATAATACCAGACGTATTTAACAAAAACAGAAGTTTAAAACACGAGTAATAAGACATGATAGGTAATGTTAAGGAATTTCAATTTTTGGTAAGACTGCAATAAGATAAAGATAAATAAATAAATTATATATAATACACAAAAATTGGCAAAATTAAGACAGGATACATTTCAACAGTTATGGATAAAGTTTTTAACTTAGCTCTGAAGACACCGACTCTTTCTTCCGAGGTCATCTCGAAAACTGACTAGTAGCTAGCACACTTGGGTTGTTCTGGTACTTAGGGGATGTGGTGGGTGTGGGGGTTAAATGCTTTTAACTTTTTTTTTTTTTCCATTATTTTATTTATTTCATTTTTATTTTTATTTTTTTTGCTTTTGGTACCTCGCGATAGAACCTTCGAGATTAAACTTATAATTACGTTTCAATAATGCAACTTGTGAGGTCAGCTTATGTTTTTAAATTGGGGGCATCTTATTTAAAGGCTAGTGTAGGATAATACCAGACGTATTTAACAAAAAAAAAAAAGAGAGTAGTAGCTTTTTGAAATAATTATCTCGTTTCATAGAGAGTTAGCTAGCAAGGGAGATAACTAAAAAAATGCAAAATCCTATTGCATTTTGGATGATTTTATGGTAACTGCAACTGTAGATCTTTTCATTTTGTTGCTTACATTTCTCTATGGTACATCTATGTTTTTCTATTCTGACAGTATGGCTTGCATTCATGGGGAGTGGGGAGGTAGAGATGCGATGCCAACGAATCTAGACTGATAGCTTTCTCAGCACGTACGTTTTTTATGAATGGCTACAATGCGCATTAGACAACTTTCATTCCTTCATTTGCACACCTTGTACTTTGGTCATCTGTGATGCTACGACACCTGCTAGATTCGCCCTCGTCTCAATAAGGACATTCAAGTGCTGTTTTTACTATCGAATGCAAACTTTTGCATGCAGCTGCACAGAAAAAACACACACACAAGCCTTCTAACCATCTAACACAAGTTCACCGATTCAAAAATCTTATCCACAATTTCCTTATATAACCCCCAGAGTAGAGTGCATGACTTATGACTTAAAGTTCATATTAGTGTTGGGACGATTATCGGAATTGGAGATCGAAAAAAAGAATCAGAACTTTTTTGAGTATTAGAATCGGTATCGGAAAAATTTTCTGATGCCCAAAACGATTCTTTTTATTGTTTTTATTTCTTTGCTTTTGTTTAAAACTTAATTTTTCATGGCTCGTATTAATAATCCCAGTTTAGAATGAGTGAGGTCATAGGCAATGATTGATTTTAAATGAGCAGTAAAATTAAAATCTATAGATCACAGTCATAAGTGTATTTTTCATATTTGCAAAAATATATGCACTTTTTTCTTGTTTTAATCCGCCCCCACCCCACCTTAACAGAAAACAACTCTTTACTCTAAGTTTTAAAAAGTCAGAATCAGAATTGGTAATTGTATTGGAATCAGCAATTTAGGACAGAATCAGTAATTGTATTGGGATCAAGAAAAATATTAGAATTGTCCCATCCCTAATTCTTATGCAGTAAATTCTCATTTTGGTTGCTGTGAACATTTTTGATTACCTTGCAAAATCTGAAGAGATGCCAGTTAGATTTTTTGGAAAAAGCATCTAGTCAGAATCAACTTCTAAGAAAATTGAGATCATTAGTACAAGTTAAAATAAAATATAGTTTACATCAAATTGGTCAATGTTCACTAATATGTCAATTTTCCAAAAGAATATCTTTTCCACAAGGAAAACAATAACATAAGACTCATTCATTTAATAGACATACAATTATTTGAAGACAGATTTATGGAAGTCAGTGGTTCAATCCTCATTATAGGCAATACTATATATAATAATTACTTAAGATTTCTACTGTCATGGCTGTCAGAATGAGAACAAACGACTTCCATGGATTAAAAAAAGGGGTTCAGTTCGAAACTCAATACAGATTTTCAAGTTTAATAAGATGAACCTTAACAAGGTTGGAGGTTACATCAGCCGAAACATGAAAATAACGTCCAATATAAGAAGAATAGTTTAAATAATCAAAATAATACAACAAACTGTACACAGTATAATGATGTATGAATGAGAAATCTCGTCAGTGAGGGGTAAGGAAATGCACTGCATGGAAAGAAATGATACGAAAATGATACAATGAATATATAATGCAAGTCTTAGTTTAGATCTGATGACCTCAGAGGAATATTAAATCTATACACTATAGGAAGACTTGTGAAGAAGAGTAGACTTTAATGGTATGGTCACATTGAAAGAATGCACGAGAGATCTTGAATTAGAAGATATAGAACAGTTGAGATAGCAGGTGAAAATTCTCAATAACCGCTTGTTATAAACCGTCCTTATTCCATTCATTGTTCTCAATCATCATAATATTCATCAACATTCAACTGTCAATCTATCCCATTAACCCTTATCGAATGGCTTTTAACATCGACAGGTAATGGCTCATTAATCAACAAAAAAGAATAATGTAAATCCATCTTTTTTCAATAACCACCATTAAAGAACAAAGCATGCAAATGGCAGCTGATATATAAGCCTCACAGCTTGTGATTCAGAGAGTTTTGAAATCTATAATCTCCTTAAGTATTTCTGATTCTAGTGTCATAGATGGCTTACATGGCTGAACTGGACATGTATTTGGTTTGGTAATAAGTGTAGGGGAATCAAAGTTGGCATTTGCAGAGATTTAAAGTTTCCATTAAAAGTGCCTCGTTTTTATTCATAAATTACTGTCCAACTTCCAACTGCAGGTGGAATGATGTTACTACACTAAAGCTATTTTTTTTTTGTATTTTTGAAGAGGGAAATCATGTAAAAGTTCTACAGTAGCCAGTTTGCTATACAGTCCATACATATTTAAACAAATGAAGGCATTGTTGCATCGATTGCAAGTTTGTTGAAAAACTTCACTATCAGTCGGATGATATATCAAATGCTGAGAATGGAGTAAAGCTTATGATTAGTCTCAAGTGATGTTGAGTATTACTGGTACTTTCTAAATTTGATACTCTCTAACCCTGTATTACATGCAGTATAGTTTGAAAGATGAATCCTCTGCAGATCAAACAGCCATCTAGATCTTATTGCCACCCTGCACTGATGATTCCCAAAAGGATTAAACACTAGTATTTGTAGGTATTAAACAAAATATAAATAATTATAGTAATACGTATGTGCGTGTGTGTGTGTGTGTGTAGATTAATTTAATCTGTAAAAATTAATTTATATACATTTAATCTAATTATATAATCCTTAAAAATTAATTTATATACGTTTACAAATGTAAGATATAGATTTTAAAAGTTTTTATGACGTTAGAATGACTTGAGAATATTTCAGTTTAAACAAACTAAGCAACTTCATTCATACCATTCATTTTGCATCAGGTTGTGATCACTGACACGTGCCAGTTAAGGTCCTAATGTAGACTATCAGTCCAGCAGAAACTGGGTTATTTCATTAGTCATTTATCTTGTAAGTTGAGATATTTATTCTAGATAGCTCTAGAAGGTCCACCCTCTCAGATTTTGTCTCCCCTCTTTGGGGTGGAGTAAGTTTATTGTTTATGCCTGAGGCCCCTTAAATCAGAGAATGATGATAGTGTTACCCAAGCAATTTTTAAAGGCTAGAGTGTTCCTCCTTGAGGGGTACTGACTTGACTCTCCCAATCTTCTAAGCTTGTGTCACATCTTTCTGCAGTGGGAAGGAAATAAATATTAGCAACCTCTGGCTGAGTGTGTAAATAAGAATAGTTGTGTGTATTTGAAATAAATAAGGTGTGTGTGTGTGTGTGTGTGTGTGTGTGTGTGTTATTCAAACTGCTAAATATCATTATATGTTTTGAAGACAAATTGTTGATACTAGATTGCAGATAATCTGTATCTCTATAGTGTATAAATAGGCTACTAATGGCTTAGCACTAAATCTTTCACAGATTCTATTTTATTCTTTTTGTTGAGATATTTTAGCTCTTCTCACGGGCTGAAAAATGTATAGACTCTGCATTTTATTTTAATTTGGAGCTGATTTTATACAAAATAATACTACCTGAGATTTTATTGTTCAAGCTTCTCGGCTTCACATCCACAGGCAACATGAATTGGAACAAATACATTGAGGACATTCCAAAGGCTTCAACAAAACAGGGGGCTCCCTCTACCATGCTAGAAAATTACTCACACTTGCCAGTATCTTGTATCTCTACAAAGCTATCATTCGCTCATGTATGGAGTATTGTTGCCACATCTAGTCTAGTGTATACCGCTATTCTCTCCTTTTTAGACAGGGTCCAAAAAACATCTTCAATCTAATAGGCCCTACAGTGCACCAAGCTCCAACCTCTGTCACATCACTGTGATGTTACATCTCCGTGCTTGTTTTACAATGATGTGCTTTGATGAACTCATAGCACTTGTTCTACATCAACGTAAATACCCTAACAAGCAGGAAAATTCCACTCCTTCATTGGATGGCAGAAAGCTTTCTGCTCTAATAATTTCTTTCCTCAAGCTACCAGATTTTGATATTCCTTCCTTGTTTTCTGCTTCCCTTTCTAACCATACTAACATGCTGAAATTTAAATGTAATGCAAATAGAAATCTCGCTGCTCAATTCCCAACAGTTTTCTGCAGACATGGTCCCAAATAGTAGCCCCTTACATCCACGTGGCAGTATGCCTTGCTTGAGCTGAATAAAAGGCAACTAAAAAGGAAAATTGTTTCTAGTGTTTCTACAATAAACTGTATAATACTTTGCTTCTATACATATAAGATACAAGAATCAAAAGATATGTTTATAAAAGACTTATATTGTTACATATTTATTTGAATGATATACTTTTAAAGTTAAGTGTAGATGTATACGGTTTGTGAAAGAAATGAGTTTAATATGTATGACTGACAGGGTTCAACTATGGCATCATAATGTACAGGTAATATTAGTAGTAAGTATTTTATTGGCGTTTGATCTTTACGTTACATCTTTAAGTTTTAAAGGAAAGAAAATAATTCCAGGTTTGAAAAATACAGGTTATGGAAGGGGAACAACTCTTTAACAAAATGAACTGATAAGTTTCCTAATTTTATCTTTCAACTATCTCATGCGCTTTGAGAGAATTGCTGTGCTAATGAGTTTTTGGTATCATTAAGTTGCGTATAGAACTCTTAATCTACACTTTTTAATTTCTGATGTTCTTGTAAATTGAAAGGAAAGAAAAGAATGTATATCGAAATTATAGGTTAAACGTGCAATCGAAGTAATGCAAGGGAGGTAACTCCTGCATAACTTACCGGAATTAACGTGATCGATAGATTCTTATTTATTTATTTATTTTTTTTAATCAAAGCATTAAGATATATGTTGTGCTGGACTTAAAATATTGCCTTCCTGTATTCAGACTTGGATTAAAGTGCAGTATCTGTTTTATCTGTTTTTTGATAAAGCATATTTTCTTTTTTAAAGAGTTGGATTTTTCTCACCTTAAAAACCGACTTTGTCTAACTTTGCCCTCGTGAACAAGTAAATCAAATAATTTTTAAAAGAAAAAATTATTTGAATCGACTTTTTGTACTATTAAATAAGTCTGTCATGACAGTGCAATGTGTATGCGAACTTTTCAAATTCGATGACAAAATTATTTTTGGAGGAGAATTTAAAAAAAAAAAAAAAGCTTGGAAAAATATAACGTTCATCTCTGAACTATACTAAGAGTGATACAGGGGAGCTAACTCATTAGATACACACTAATAAGGAATATTTTATATAGTTGATACTCATTTTCTTATATTTTTGTTACATTCTAAGGATTTTTGTATTTAAATTTATTTCTAGAGTGTTCATATTTTCTTAAAATCATAAAAATTATACTTGATAAAATATGCACACGGGGTCATATGCTAACATTCACACCTTTCTGAATTTTACTTATGAGAGCAAGGTTTTGTATTTCCTTAAAATTTGAATATTTCCCAATTAAATTCAGTGTCCTATTATATAAGACAGAGGCTTCTAAGCTAATTAGGGAATGCATAAAACTGAGGAACATCACAATAATTAGACAATACAGAAATCCGAAAATGTACCAGTGATACATGTTTATTCACATAGTTCTGAGGCAGCACGTTCAGGACTGCAGAACACAATGCAAAATGCTGGTACATCTCTGAGCAAACACTGGTGTGATTATGCAGTGGATCAAATGTGAATGTATATGTAGAAAAGTTTAATAAGATGAACCTTAACAAGGTTGGAGGTTACATCATGTAGAAAAGAGGTTACATCATGTAGAAAAGTGTCCAGTTGAATTAATGTTTTTAGCCAATTTTTCGATATTTGTCGTCCGATGGGTCGAGCTTCAAAACGATACCGATCTTGTGAAAATCCGTTGTTTTAGACATACATACTGCATACATGCATACATACATTTAAACAGACAGTTGAGATTTATATTATACATTGTTATGAATTCTTTAAAAGTCATTAAACTAGTTTGTGTATTAGAAAAATATAACTAATTGCTTACACAAAACGTGAACCAACCACAATCATAAAAGCAATTCAAAGATAAATAGGGAGAGGAGATAAACCCAGAGAGAGGGAGAGGAGATCAAGAGAGCCACAGATTGGGAAATAAACGGGAAGGGAAATAAGGATGAAAATATATGAGCAATGCTTCTCTGCATTTTTATTTTTTCTATGGAGATTTTTAATCTCTATTTTAGTCAAGTGTACCCCCATAGCTATTCAATTTTTAATGCATGCTATTGTATTTTTATAATTAAATATTAGGAATCGTATAAATTGGTTAAAAAGTTTGTATACTAAAAATCATGCTAATGTATTGAGTCAATAATGAAATGAAGTTTGCTTGAAGCATTGTTTGAGTTTTGTATTTAGTGTTAGATTATCACAATGCATGAAATGGAAAGTTGACGGGGTTGAGTAAGGATACAAAAACAAATGATATTCTATATATCTATCATATACTAGCAGGCTGCCTGGCGTTGCCCGGACATAAAATATGCATAAATATTATAATTTAATTCATACAGAAACTGAGATATGTACATGTGAGTATTATGTTTTTTTCTAAATAGTTCACTTCTTGTAAGTAAAAAATAAAGAAAATATTCGAACTGAAACCGAAATCAAACTCTGAAGACACAGAGTCAAAGACGATAACCATTAGACCAGCTTGACACGTTCTTTAAAAAGTGTTTTCAAACCTACTCATTCTTAACATAAGGAATCTGTCATGTGGACAATTCACGCATGTGTATTCATGAAGAATTTGACAAACAGATAAAAATCTGATGACCCCCCGTCCCGTTCAAATTCGTCAATTCTGACCCCTTAGCAGCCCTTTTTTCCAGACGAAAACCGATTAAAATGTTTTACACGTCTGAATACTCTATATACTAAATTTCGAATTTGTAGATCAAAAATTCGTAGAGTATATAGGTTAAGAATTGTCCCCACACACACATTATCAATTATATTTTTAATCAATCATAAATCTTACTTGAAAAGTCAAATTCTACATGATGATCTATTGTGTGTAACATACTCAAGATACGAGGGGCGTGCAATAAGTAATGCCCCTGACCCAATTCCAGTTGTCTGATCTAGCTGAAATTTGCATGTGCAATGATTTATATCTTTACAGGTTATGTGGTAAATTACAGTTCTGAACTAATTGTGGTTTCTGTTTTACAGGTGTTTGAACTGAGTTAGGTGTGAAATGGAGCCTGTTGAATGTCGAGCAATGATCCAGTTTTTTGTATTTGAAAAGACGCACACCACAGGAGACTTTTGATGAAATGAAAGAAACTTATGGTGATAATTCCCCATCATATGACCTTGTAAAATGCTGGCATCATGAATTCAAACATGGCCGGAAGTCTGTGAAAACAGCTCCCAGACCTGGTCGCCCCCACCTTCTACCATTAATGAGGCATCTGACCGTCAAGTTGAGGCTGCCATTTTGGAATATCGGCGTATTACTATTCGCCAAATAGCCCAAGATGTCAAGATTAGTACAGGGTCTGTGGAAACTATCATTCATGATCATTTGCATATGCATAAGGTGTCTGCCAGATGGATTCCCAGGTTGCTCACATCATTCCAGAAGCGAGAACGTGTCGAGTGCTTGACGATGAATTTGGAGATGTGTCAAGAAGATGAGCCAAAGATTTTCAAAAGACTGATTACACAGGATGAAACCTGGGTCCATCACTATGATCCAGAGATCGAAGCCCAGTCAATGCAGTGGAAGCACTTGGACTCACCACTTCCAAAGAAGGCAAGGGTGCAGCCCTCTGCTGGCAAGGTCATGCTCAGTCTTCTGGGACCAGGATGGAGTAATGATGACAGATTTTCTGGCAAAGGGTACCACAATTACAGAAGCCTATTATGCTTTACTTTTGCGGAAATTAAGGGAAGCTATCAAAATCAAGAGGCGGGGCAAGATCAGCAAAGGTACCCTCCTCCTGCAGGACAATGCTTCGATCCACAATTCGCATGTCACCAGATCAGAAGCACAGGCGTGTGGTTATGAAATTCATCCCCATCCTCCCTACTCTCCTGACCTTGCACCCTCTGACTTTCACCACTTCCCAGCCATGAAGTTGTTTTTGAAAGGAAAGTGTTTCCCAGATGATGCAGCCTTGATTTCTGAAGTCATGTCGTGGTTGAAGGACCAACCTGGGGTGTTCTACAAAAACGGTCTCCAGAGTTGCATGAAACGATGGGAGAAATGCATAACTCTGGGTGGTTCCTATGTAGAAAAAGACTAATAACTGTACCAAGTTTTGTTGCTCTACTGCTATGGGAAGTGGGTCAGGGGCATTACTTATTGCACGCCCCTCGTATGTTACGATGTAATATATCTTGAGGAAAATCCTGAAAACCATGTGTACCTAGACTTATGACTAGGAGCTATACCACAGTGAATATCACATGCACCTTGTAGGAGATGTTCTTTTCTCTTCCTTTCAACCTCTTTCTTACAGAAGAGATGTTGCGAGTTTGTCTCTACTTTATTGTTATTTTCATGGAAAGCGCTTGACTGAGCTTCAATCTATGGTCCCCCCTTGCCAAACTTTCACAACAAACACTCGTCTAACTGAAAACACTATCAATAATTCCCCCCACTCTTTATCTGTGCCTAAACTTAAACGTAGATTCCATGAACAAAGCTTTTTTCTTAGAACTGCACGCCCGTGGAATTGTCTTCCGTTTTCCTGCTTTCCAGCTGACTACAACATGGTAGTCTTCAAGTCCAATGCAAACAAGTTCTTGATGAGCCGTTCCACTTAAGTTAACAAATTTACCGAATTTCCATTACTAACGATTACTATATTGTCCAATTGACTACTGTACACTCTTAGCCCTTATCTTCGAGTGGTCTCTGGGCCTTGATAAGAGGTTATGCCTATGTAAAAACAAAATAAAGAAAAATGAGTACAGATTTTAACAAGTTCCACAGAAAATTAACGTCCATTTGTAAAATAAGTCGAATACATACGCATACAGATAGTTTTTTTCTTTTTTTTTTTAATTTTACTGAGATGCTAATTTATTCAATACAAGCTTCATGGTTTATGGTATGAAAAAAAATCGAAACGGCACTAACCCTATGTGGGTTTAAACGGCTCTCTCCAAAGGAGGAAGTTCCATGGGAGTATGAAATTCACAAGCGATCCTCAGTTGCATGTATATTCCCGTTAAGGGAGATGACAACATTAGGATTTTGCAACTCTTGCAGGGAGGTGTCAACATACAGTGCCTGGAATTCTCAAATTGGTCACCCATTTAGTACTGACCAAGCTCAACGTTGCTTAACTTCGGTGATTTAATGAAAACTGGTGTGTCAACATGATTGTACTGCATATCAGCTTTTCACTCTACGGCTGCAAGGTTATCGATGATGATCGAAGATTACCATTTCTTGTGTGATGTTGAGTTGGTTACAAGTTTTTGATAGTAAGAGAAACGGTTGAATCTAGAAAAGTCTATACTTTTTAACAATGTTATTACTTATCTATACGATGTATCCCATCTTTGAAAACAACTTTGAAATATTTCATCACTCTCCAATTCATTCAGATATTTACATAGTTTTTGGTTATCTAAATTTGATTATTCATCGATGATAATCACAAGAAAATTAAATTGTTTTTTTTATTAGAATTTTAAATCATTATAATAGATCTGTTAAAAATTAGATGTCACATCTAACATGTAGAAATTTGCTTGTAACAAATTGTGCCCAAAACATTATTTTCGATATAATTTTGCTTCTAAAAGTACTGAATAATAGTATTTTGTTTTATTCTAGGTTTTATCCAAAAAGATATAAGTTAATTTAATCAAATTAATAGTAAACATAAAGTGGTTGACAATAGTCGAAGGTGACTTGAAGGTGTAGGAGAAGGCACAACTCCTTTCTGAGTATTACTCCACTTATTCTTGATATTCACCTTATAATGAAGAGTGTTTAGCAAAGGGGTACCAAGTGCCAAGTTTTTTATCTTTGATATGACTTGACTGAGAATTTAACCCCAGTCTCTCAGTCCATTAAGAAACTGAGAATTTAACCCCAGTCTCTCAGTCCATTAAGAAACTTTTAGAATAAAGACAAGAAAATATGTCTCATTCTAACATTTAAATCCAACTTTATTTGTTATCTTTGTTAGTAAGAATAAAGGCGAGAAACGCATTAGTCATTGAAAATGTTCCTGTGTGGAAACGTAGATTAAATATTAGACAGGCTTGTTAAAGAAGAACAGTGTTCATGCGCTCTTCTGTCCATAGTAGTTGTGGAAAGAGTTTCTGATGTAGATTAGACGGCCCGGTTTAATGAGAAAGAAAGAGAAAAGTGTTCAGTGGATATGTGTGTTGGAGATAGCCATGTTGGCTTCTATGTATTCACACTAGCCTGGGGTCAAAGGCACAGGTGAGTTCGCACTTTAACAGAGAAGTGCATTATCAGCCAGAACCAGGAAGAAAGAGAGTCTGTTGCTGGTTAAATCTTTTATACACTCGGTCACGTGACTGAGAGTTGGCTTCTGATTAAATAAGCCAGGAAGAAAGTGGATTCAAAATCTCCAACTGCAAGAATTCACTTCTACTACTGTGCTTGTTGCAATTTTCGTCTGTTACACACTCTTACCATTATACCAAGTGGGATAGTTAATAATAAAATTACATTTGAAATAAAATGCCACCTAATATGACATATTTAACTTAAACAGGTCGCTAAATCCAACTTGCTCATCGTTTAATTTTTTTAAATTTTTTATTTTTAATATTCAGTACATATTGTAGAGCTGTCAAATATTTTGCTTGTGTGGAACCAAATATTGCATATGAAACTCCAATAACCATATAGGTTATGTTTAAAAGTCCCATCTTTAAAAAGTAATCCGTATGTAATGCAAGGGAGATAACTCCTCTAATTTTCGGTCAAAAGGATAGAATAGTATTCTCGTGACATTAAATTTGATTTCAAATTTTTCCAAGTTCATCTAATGAAACAAAAACTTCTCAAGTATCAATATTTCCAAATGTTAAAAACACGTTAATGTAAACAATATGAAAAAAAAAACACTAACAAATGAAAAAATAAAAACTGCTTACTGCTAAATATTGTTTTAGAAAGTAAGAATTTGTAAAACATGTATTGATTAATGTGAAAAGTCCATAAATTTGCTATAATGGATGATAAACTTAAATGGTGAAAATAGTTTTAAATACACAAATAGAAAATAATAGAAAAGACATCTAAATTATTCTTACCGGAAATATGAGTAATAATATCCAAATGTATCCAAGGTAAAATCCAAAATATGTGAAGTCCAGATAAATAGGAGTATTGGGTAATGTCCATCCTTGGTGTATCACAGCTTGGGTAAAATCCGATATAAAATCTGTTTAATTTTGAGAACAAAAGAATTTTTTTTATTTTTTTTTATATTTTCCCCTTCTTGCGTACTTGCATACTTTAAATAGTATGTTAGGTTTTTTTTTTTTAATATTTTAGTATTTTATTTATTTTTATTTTAGAATTATTTTTATTTTATTTGTTTATTTTTGCAGTAAACCATTATTGAGTCTGCGTGTGTGCAGTTGTGGAAATAGTTGGTAATGCAAGGGGGATAACTCATAGGCAGCGAGAATCAAAAACCGTATCTAGAAAACACAAGTAAAATGGTTAACGTATCAGAGCTTCGTTAAAATACAATATAAAATATGTTCGATTAGTTAAAAATAAATAATTTTTTGTTCGCCTACACAATATACTTGTTAATATGTGTTAGAATTTTTATATTAAGCAATACTGTTATTAAAAATAGAATATGAATGACGGTGCATAACGTTAAGGGAGGCAACCTTTTTATTCAAAACACGGTAACAAGATATTTTTTTTATCAAAATGTATTGAGTGCTTCTCAGAAATAAATAATTTTTTTTTTTTAAGTGTATTGAGGTTATTTGGTTATTGTATCACAGGTTAGATGGAATATAGCATAAAATGGACCCAGAACCTAGCAGTTAAAACAGTTCTAAGTTAATCTTCTGTGAGTTGAAGGTTCAATCCTTCTACAGGCGATAATAATAATAATAATAATAATAATAATAATAATAATAATAATAATAATAATAATAAAGGAATTAGAACAATGTACCCCATGCGTTAAATAAAGAGTTTAGTTTGAAATTCCGTACAAATTCCTGTATTCGAATTCAATAAGTTTTTACGTTCGAAAAGATGCGCCTGACAGAAGTCAGAGTTGGTAAATATAACAAAGCGTAAAGAGTGGTCCAAATTATTTAAATAATTGTAAAATGCGTTCACTTTTCTAAACCTAAAATAAGAGTTGATTTTAGTTTACTAGTAACAAACCAAATGTCAATATTTGAATGATTTCAATGCTGAATTTTTATTTTTAAAATCCTTGAAATCACAGATATAGCAGTACACCAGTTGTTTTTCATAGTATACAATGAAAGTTTTTTAGTTATTGTTTTGTGCCAATCTGTTTTCATTTGCTGACTACAATATGGTCGTCTTCAAGTCCAACATAAACAAGTTCTCGATGAGCCGTTCCCTTGAAGTAATCCAATTTACCGAATTTACACTAACGATTACTATGATATTGTCTCATTGACTACTGTTCACGCTTTAACCATTATCCTCGAGTGACCTCTGGGCCTTGATAAGTAGTGACTCCTATGTAAAAAATTTCAACAATCGACGTATCAGCTTATATTAATGTTTTTAAAAAAATAAGTTCAAATCCCGGAAGAAGAAAAATAGAAAATTTGTATTGAAGAACTTTATTTTGTAATTATTTATTTTTTTATTTATGATTTAGTGATGACTATGATTTAGTCAGCAATATTTCGTGGAGGTATATTTTATCCAAAGTAATATTTCATCACATAACTCGAATAAATATATTAGCATTGTTTTAATTTCTGCAACAAAGGTATAAATAGTCCTGTTGGTAAAATTGATTTTATCCAAGGGAAATAACTCTTAATTCAATGTACGAAAGCTTTAAACTTAAAATATAATTCAAGAGATTATAAACAGCTTATTCACAGCGAAATTATTTACAACTTAAAATAATTCATCAGTTAATTTTTATATAGAATTATTCGTCCTAATAGTCCTTTCTATTCAGCAAAACACTTCTATAATGAACATAATTTAACTTGAGATATCAACAAAGTATTCTTTAAGTTATTCCATAGGAACGTGTGTATCTTAGTCCCTATGACTTTTTTTCTATAAACAATATTCAGGGTTCTGTCATTTATAATTGGTATTGTTTTCTGCCTGCAATAAAAGCGTTATGAAGGAGAGAGATGTTTTGCCTATAATATGACAGAGGCTAATCGTTTTATACATTTTTATCAACCTTGATTTATCGTTTAAATGAATAAATGACAAATTTATCGGTCAAAGTTGTGTGTGTGTAATCTCGTATCTGGGTTTTATCTGACAGCCTAGGTAATGTTAGAAATTTGACAATTACATAATGCCTTCCATTGTCTTTGTTTTAGACCAATCAAATTGGTCGATTATATTTAATGTGGGGCGATTCGTCTTGGTGAGTTTTTTTTTTTTTTTTGCTTGTGTTCTTTTCCAAACTGTACTAGAATGATCTATAGAACTCACCCACCACATTAAAGCATTTGTGAGTCATACCAACTCCCTTCAACCGGCTGCAGTCATAGATCTTCGAAGGCAGATGAACCTGCATCCAGTTCCTGTTAAAGATAAAAGACTATCACCTTTCGAGGTTGTTAACAGCTCTTTTTTTTTAGAGGCAAAACGGGCATTCCTTTTTTGCAACCAAGGAACTAATATCATTTGTATTCAATTTTAAGGTAGACCTTGTTGTATTTTGTCTTATTTTGTCTTGGAGTTAAAACGTGTAAGAATAATTTCTCTAACGATAATAAGTATAAAATTCGTTCAGTTTTCTAAAAATAATAAATAAATTTTTACTCTTGCTTATCTTGAGTAATGCTTTCATAGTTTTGTCATAACCTTTTTAGTATTGGCGTGTGTGTAGTCAAGGATGATAACATTTTGTACAAGGGAGAAAACTGATTCAACGTCGTAAAAAGATTTTTTAAACGTTCAAATATTATTTAAGTCATCCATAGTCAAACTGTTATTGCTTGCATCACTAACTAAAAAATATTCAATTTTTTTTTTTTTAATTATGACCAATGTCTTATATGTGTTGCTCCTAGGTGTAATCTTAAAGTGAATCCAGAGGTAAGGCCCTAATTTGGGAACTTTGGGGAGCGTAGTATCACTTTTATTTGCTACCATTCCCATGTCACTGATTCAGTGACACTACCTTCTTATAAGTTAAATAGAAAATGTCGCATATAGATGATTAGTTTATAAAATATACGTATTTAAAACAAGTTAACCTACAAACGAATTACATAAGTATATTTACAGTTTTGGCATAAAATAACTCAACGACAATTAATGTCGTAAAACCAACAACCAAGCAATCTTATGATGTGTGTTTGCAGTAGCACAAATGTTTCGAGACACAGTGTATCAAAATATCATCCACCGAGTTACGAGGGAAAATATTAGTTTTTATTAAAATCTATTCAAAATTTTTAAAGTATAGGTTAAGAAAATGCATCGTTATTGCGTTTTATGTTTGGTGTGCAAATGACTAATCGAAGGGAGACAACTCGTGATTCAGCTTACACTTGATCTCAAAACTTTTAATGCAAGGGAGACAACTCGCGATTCATTTTACTTTAAATGTCAAGTAATACTTTTTTTATATATATTAAAAAAAAAAAAAAAAAAAAGCTATAGCAATATTAATTTGAATAATTTTTATTGCGCAGGTTTATTTATTAGCTGAATTTAATGAACCTTCCTCTTCTCAACTCAACTGGAAAAGTGTCGCTTTTTTATCAACTAAACTCCTTCGACCGTATATGTTTATTCTGATTGGAGGGAGGTATTTTGCTAAACTGAAGAAATTTTCATTTTTCTCACATCCACAGTACCTCGTTTGAGGAAGTTGAATAGCGGTAAAAAAAAAAAAAAAATTTTTTTAAAAACGACATTGTAGCTAATTTTTCTTTTCTTTTTATCAGTAAATGTTTTATTGAAATAAAAACAATTAGAAATTACATTAAATAATGTTTATCAATGATTAAAGTTTTGGAGAGAATAAACAATTTAAACCGCAAGTTTAGTTTTTTTTGTTGTTGTTGTTGTTTGTTTTCTGGTTTTTTTTTTTTTTTTAATTCAAATTCGAAAAATAATCAAAATTGTTTTGTTTTTTTTAAATCATTTTACTGATATTCATCCCAAATAAGACACGTTGTCATTAAAATGTAAGGGGTTCATGTGAATTAGAAGCCACATTTATTGGAGCATTCTAAACAGGAAGCTATGCAGTGAGATGCTTGTTCACATTACATATAAATTTCTGTATGTTGGTACATTCAAGAAAACCGGGTTAAAGTAGGAAATTCCAAAAGCGAGCAGTGCAAGAAAATAAGCTATTAAAATATAAAGCCTTCACGGATTTCTACAGAGAAGGGATTGACTTTTGCTGATCGGTGGGTTGGTTGAGAGAATTTATTTTGAGGGGGGATAATTGCAGCACATTCCATTCAAGTACTTGTAAAACAAGAACAGGAATTAAACATTGAAAAGATGTGACAGATTTTGGAGTTTGGTAGACAGTGTGAGACATTAGATTAGATCCTCTTCTTTTTGGGTCCTGTTTAAGAAGGAGAAGCTCGGGGTTGGTGCACCAACACAGAAGTGGCAACAACGATACAAAAAAGATCGTCTTATAT
Source organism: Euprymna scolopes (assembly GCF_053919585.1). Classification (NCBI taxonomy): domain Eukaryota; kingdom Metazoa; phylum Mollusca; class Cephalopoda; order Sepiida; family Sepiolidae; genus Euprymna; species Euprymna scolopes. Next base: position 54,722,221 of record NC_136483.1, read on the forward strand.
AGTTTAAAAGACAGGATTGTCTCCCTTAATTTTGATTGAGCAAAATCAGAGTTTACTTTAAAAATCAATTCCATGACGTGTGTATCTTAGTCCCTAGGACTTTTTTTTTTTTGCTATAAACAATAATCAGGGGTCTGTCATTTATAATTGGTATTGTTTTCTGCCTACAATAAAAGTGTTATGAAAGAGCGAGATATTTTGCCTATAAGATGACCGATTTTAACTAAGCTCTGATAAACAAACCTTTTGCTTGATATTGCATTCATTTAAAACTAGTGGACATCGAGACACGTACACGAAGTCTTAAAGGGTTTTATTTGTTTAGAGTTAGTGATAAAATGTTACTAGTCCAAATTCTACCTCTCTCCTAACTGCTCTTCTTAGACTATTCTCATTTAATAGAAAAATAACCGTTTACTTGTATTAAATTAACCTGTAACTAAGTCAATGTTGGTGATTGTTGTTTTTTTTTTTTTTTTTTTTTTTTTGGTATATATTTTTTTGTTTTTTTTACTTCCATTCACTTCAACATATTTGTCAATAAATGAAGAGGAATAACCGTTTCACAAGACGCTGTAAAAGAAATTTAGAAAAAAAAAAAATGTCCGAAATTCTAAAAATTAATAACAGCATACGCACCGTGGAAGTATAAGCAAAAGACATCAGCTCAGGTAAAATCCCATTTAAAGATAAAATCCATTCGTAAGAGAGAAGAGGTAAAAATCCCAAATGGTAAAATCCAGTGATTTCTTTTTATCATCGTCTTCAAGGTAAAAGGTCCAGTTTGATTTTCTCTCATTGCCATGCATGAAGGTAAAATTCCAGGGAGAGAGAATCTCATCATTGGAAAATTCTGTATTCTATGTCACAAACAATGATCCATTTTGATGGGAATCTATTAAAGAAATAAAAAATATATATATTAAATTTCTTTCATTTTTTTTAAGCCATATTTTTTCTTTTACAAATACAAAAGTATGGTATTGCCCAAGAGCAATAACTTTGAATTTGAATTCATTTAAGGAAATTTCTCACAAAATATTTCTTTTGTTTTGTTTGTACAGTAAAACTTATTTGTAGAGATGAAAACACTGGACTAGAATCAATTTTGTTAAATTTAAGTAAAATACGAAATAAAATGTGTTTACTTTTCTTGAAAAGAAATTTTGATTAATGTGACAATATTTTTAGACATTACCTATTGTACATGATTGCAAATGGCAAGAGTTTCCCCCCTTGCATTCATTTAATGCAAGGGAGACAACTCTTGATATAACGTCGTTATAACAATGCATTACAGTTTAAAATAAAATTCAACACTAAATTGGAGATTATAATAGAAGCGTTATGTTGTGAATATTCAAAGCATAAAACAGTCGTTAATTAAGTTTTGAAAGCAAAACAAGACAAGTGAAGAAAAACGCTAAAGAGTCTCTACCAGAAGATTTCCCTCACTATACTTTAAGCGAAACCACTTCTATAGGATTTTGCCATGTCTATATGGTAAAACGGAAAAATGTTAGAAATGCGTGTTTATTCAGACAATTATTCTCATTCTGATTCTTATATTCACAACATTTCGGACAGTGAAACCTTTCCAAATGCAAGATATTATGCTAATAAGTCATAAAACTCGAGTTTTGGATTCTCATGCAATAAAAAAAAATCTATTGTGAAAAATATTATCTGTATAAAAGATTTTATATAAATAAATTATAAAGAATATAGCGTTCAAAACGCCGTGATTATTATGAAGTACGAAAAAGCGATAATGATATAATTTTTCAACCTGACAAAACCGACTTTTACCGACATATAAATACATAAACAACAGAAAAAAGGAGTGTTGAATTCAAAACGAAGCTGCTTTTCAACATGAAAAGAATATCTGAAAGTTAAAAACTCACTGTATGTTGTTTGACGAAAAAATAACCAATGATTTTTTATTTTTCTCATGGAACGTAAAAACTTTTTGTTTTGATAAATTGTACATTTTCTTTTAGAATGCAACAGCATTTGCTACAGCTTTTGAAATGAACAAAAAATGACTGAGTTTGAATTCTTTTTTTCAAGTTCGATTTTTAGGTGTGTGTGTGTGTGTGTGTGTGTGTGTGTGTGTGTGTGTGTGTGTGTGTGTGTGATATTTCCTTAAAAGTAGTGCAAACAATGAAGAAAAAGTGATAGAGAAAGATGAAAGAAGTTGGTCAACAGAATACAATTTTGCTATCGTTTTTTTTTTTTTTTTAACCCTAACGAAATTGGATCACTGCTTCGAGAGAATGGATCGTCTGCGCTACAGCTATAAAATTCCAGGTTAAATCACTTTTCTTAAATTATTGCTTTCTATGAATTTTAAGTTGTAATCAATTTGCAGTTAATAATTTGTATTCTTCTCGAACATTTCGATTGGCTAAGCGCCCCGGTATTTTCTAATTATGTAAATGCCTGGAAGATGCCGAACGAAAAGTCGGTCAACTAGTCCAGAAGCTATACCAATACCAAAACCATTAATATAAGTTATATGGAAATTATATGCAAATACTAAGGGAGACAAATCTGGAAATTTGATGATGAATTGTATTTCTTGAAATATAAATTATCTCCCTTGTCTTTTTTTTTTTTTTTTTTTTCATTTTTTCGTTACATTAGTTTTGTACATTTATAGTTTATAAATCTTTTCGTATAAAGATAATGTATTTAAATCATTTTGATGCTTTGTCCACTGAAGATAGTGTTTTCAAAAATATATTTATAATTAAAGATATTGTTCATTAAAAATATTGTAGTTATGTACAGACAAATCGGTACTGCAACTGCATTCTCGTTTCGTTTGTTTTTTTTGATTCCGTTATAGAGAGAATTTAAAAATATTCCAACATAAAATCCGAGGAGAATACCGTTTAAAAATTTGTTTACACAATTTTAATTGTGAGCACAGATTATTAGCAAAATATATATGCACAAACACACACACGTTGCTGTCGAGAGGTATAGACCCAAAATAAAAAGGAGGCATATGTCACATTTTCTTTTAAAATATGTATATTATTTTTTTAATATTTTCTTATTTTCAATTTAAAGTCGATATTACAGCTTCCCTGAATTTATTAATTAATATTTCTAGCAAATGTGGAGCATGTGAAACATTCAACATTTCGATCAAAAGAACTAATATAGATAGGGGTCGATGAGAATGCCATACGTGTAGTTGTCTGTCAGCAAGAAGCATACGCAAAGAGTCTTTTTGACAAATCAAGGGAGATAACTTTTCTTACTTTAAATTAAGAGAACTTGATCTCTCCAGCAGAGAAACTACTTTAAACTTTTGAAACAATATTTTACGTGTTTCTTCTATATTTATTCTAAAAAATAATTAAAATCTAAAATACAATTGAGATTTTTTTTTTAATCTGAGTTATTTAAAGATTTTTTTCAACATTTGATTGTATTTACCAAAAACAAAGATTTATTTTTATTTCTTTTAAAATGTAAATTAAAATATTTTTATAGGCTAGTTAAAAAAAAAAAAGCAACACTAAAACTACGATTTCATTGGCTATTGTAATTTAATATTTTGAGATTTCATAAATATTTAAAAAAAAAAAAAAAAAAAAAAAGCTTAGAACGTCTTCGTACTGCTAAGGAATATGTTGTGGGCAATATATTCATTTATTCTAAGTCTGTCCGTCTGTCCGTATATGTATATGAGAGAGAGAGAGAGAGAGAGAATTTTTTTTATCATGTTGGAAGATCAATTTTCCACAGAACTATAATATCCAAAAATATTCTAAGATCTGTACATTTATTCTATAAAATCATTAGCTATTATGCCCTTGTCCAAATAATCAAGTATTCCGTTCAATTTATTTGACCAGTCTAGGACCATATTATATGCATACACACACACACATATATATATATATATATATATATATATATATATATATATATATACAGGGTGACCAAAAAAAACGGGCCCATGTACACTTTGTGATATCTCTATTATTTATTCACGGATTGCCCTTATTTTACAGGACATGGCAGAATCAACGATCGTGAGTACATCAAGACCCCAGTGGGAGCTGGGGCAAAGAATACACTGTGTTAAATTTTAATACAAGACAGGCTCGTTTAAGAAAACCCAGGACAGTTTCATGCGTCACTTCGAATGTGAAAAGGCTCCATCCAAAAGCAGAATTCAGAACTGAGTGGACCACTTCGAGAAGTATGGGACCGTGGAGAACCTCAACACTGCCAGAGAGAACCGTCCAAGCCACTCGGGACGTCCCAAGAAGAGAACAGCCGAGCTGGTCAAAAGAGTCTCTCCAGCAGAGTCCAAAACGTTCTAAGCGTAATCAAAAACGTCGGACCCCAAAGTGGGTTTCGATGTACTGCATCTCATCAGTGACGTGCTCCAACATAGGCGTGAACCCAGGTCGTCGCATGTATGAAGTGTACAATACTGACGACCTAACCATATATGCCTCGATTTTAATTTTTATACCTGGGTTCGTACCTATGTCGGAGCACGTCACTGATGAGATGCAGTACATCAAAACCCACTTTGGGTCTAGCGTTGTCTATTGTCGATGCAATTGCTGGATTCCATCTAATTCTAGGTTCTAGCTTTATCATGAAAAAGTGTATGTGAATGGGTATTTATATATATATATTATATATATATACCATATTATATATCCAGTCGGATTAGTTTTTAGCACCCTCGCTTGATTTTAACTGATTAAATATATATATAAAAAAAAAGAGATTAGAAAAAATGCCATCATTAACCGTTATTTTGGAAACAATTACGAGTGAAAATTAACTTTCCAACTCCAAACCTACACTAATTTGGTTCATAGTGACCCAAAGAATGAATATGTAAAATATAGGGAATACGATGTTTATAACTGTATCTTTGCTAGTTCCTCAGTTTTAGCCGAACACACACAGAAGTAGAGAACTCGTCTTTATATAACAGATTATATAACACATGAGAAGCTCATGTCACAAATTCTTTATTAACTTACGAATTTGAAAATGGATAGAAATAATAATAGCATCATAGTAATTTATATGAATTCTTTTTTTTTTTTTTTTTAAAGGAAATATGAAATTCGTCGAAAATTTGTGTTTCTTGGATTTCAGTGAAATTGGGTAAACTGAACAAAATTACATTTTTTAAAAAAAACTTTAAAAAATATAATTTGAACATTGTTTAATGACGACTTAAGTCTACAAGATTATGTTTCTAAGCTAAAATTTTATTCATTAAATTAAGCTTTATTGTAGCAATTTTCGTTCTAGCACTATGTTTGATAGATTGATTTGAAACATTTTCGTGATCGATTCTGCCACCTTTTTTAAAGGAGGTGTTGATGATGCATGAATTTATCATTCATTGATTATTTTATGATTTTAATGATAGTTAAACTTTTGTAAAAGATACAAAATTAAATGTATAAAAAAATTTTTTAATTCCATTTTAATAAAACATTACTGCATAAAATTGTCAAAAATTTACGTCCCTAACCTCATTACTGTAATCCTGTTTTGTCCACTTATTTGCATAGCAATGTTTGTGAATCTTTTGATATATTGCGCTTTTCAAAGTCTCAAAATTGCTCTTTATTATAAATCCGTCTTTAAACGTTTGAGGTCCTAATTTTGTCAGAGTCGTATCAATTCTTGAGCCAATCGGTTTAGATAGAGACGATGACTTTTGACCCAACAACATGACACTCTTTGTTTATCGATCCGGTTATATATGACGCCATTTGTTTCAACCCTTTCCAGTGAATGATAGAAGAGTGTTAGTATATTTTTTTGAGAAAACGGAGGTAGAAGTAGATTTCCCTAAGTATGACTGTCTGGGGAGAGTCACCTTGGTTGAAGTTAATGTAGGAACTTATGAAAATGAATGAAAATTTCAGTCGAAACCTCAAGAGTCCTCGGTCCTGACCCGTCACGATTCATTGGAAACATTAGATGGATGATAATGATTTCTAGGAACGAGCCAAGAGAGACTATTTCAATGTTATCACAAACCTCTCTAGCTATCACCCGACGCGATCCCATATACTTTATAACCTCGTTTAAGTTTTGATGAAGAAAAGAAAAACTCATAAAAATTGATTTTCTTTTCTAATGACTTTATTATTTAATTCTTAGGAGAATACTACATCTCATTGGCATTATTTCAAAACAATTATATATTTTAATTAAAGATAAATTATTTCCACGCAATTATTAGTCAGTAGTTGAAGAGTCAATTGGTTAGAAGGTGTCTAGATAGAAGATAGGCATTCTGCTGAGTCAGTTATGTTTGTATCTCATTTGAATTGAATGAGAAAATGGTTCACAGAATTGGAAATAAAACTCGCAATATCTTCTGCACAATAACGTACTTAACTCAATCTTTATTTAACAGGAACATAGGAATACGGGAACAGAAACATGTAAGGCAAGTTGGATCAGCATGCATATATTATAGTCAGAAGATAATTGAGTTCAAGCTGGTCTTGCGTCTATTTTCGCTTTTCATCGCCATTGGTGAGAGAAAATGCCACGTCTGTCTACACTGAAACTCGAACCGTTTTGCATTTTCTTCACACAAAATGGGTGAAAACAGATGTTTGCTGAAAGTTGTGCACATGCGCAGAAGTATTCGAATTGACTTGTGTTTTTCTATGCAAACTGGATGTGCTCGTTTCTGCCAACCAAATCACAACATCGCTACACAAGAGATTGCGTGAACATACGAGAGAAAAATCTTTCGTCATGTAACTGCTACAAGTCTAATTTTTATGTGTTTGTTTAAAAAAAATCCACCGAAAGTTCTAAGAATATACTTTCCATATTTTATAGTTCTCTTAATTCCTTTATTCTTGAAATACATTTTGTTGCATAATTTGTTGTGTAGTTAAAACGTATCATTAAGAAGGGCACATGAAAATCGCTATGTTTCTGACGCTTCCAACCTTACCAAGAAAGATATTGTTGCTATCGAAACGATGATGGTTTCCTCTCATAATTCTTGCCAAGATCGGAATAGTAAATGAAATTCACGGTCATTGTTATAATCCTCAAATAGATCGTCACTTGGATTTATTTACAATAACACATTGCAAGATAAAAGAAATCTTCAAAATTAGATTAAAGTGTAGTAGCCGTTTTATTCTCGGTTAGAAGAAGTGAGATTCTTATTGAATAGGACGAATTTTATTTTTGTCCTCTTTTGGAATAATTGGATACCCCACACATGAACAACGAACTTTGTATCTGACTTTGCATTCGTGGAGAGGCAAGTAAATATGGATCTATGTTCTTGTAGCTTGCTACCAACTCCCTTCATCTTGTATAATTATGGTTTTAATTTTTATCCCAAATATATGAAACCACAAATCCGCAATATTTTTTTTTTCAATCAAGAGTTTAAATATATTTTTATGCGTAATCTTTTTTTTTTTTTTTAAATTTTTTTTTTTTTTACCCAATTCAAAATAATCTCTCGAAATCTGTAACTTTATATGAATTCTACTGGATATAATCTTTCCAGAAAACATATTGTTATACTCTTTTAGTTAATTTCCAATTTTAGCATTAATTAGTTCTTCTTGCAAGCAATTCTTATGAAGCTCAAGATTTCAGTTAATAAATATTTTTCACATTATTATAAAAACGAATCTCGTTAATTTTAAGCTTAAAATCCAACTGTTGAGAATATTTCTAAATAGCAATCAAATTAAAGCAGACCAGAGACTATAATTTTAGTTCATTTTTATCATGCGCACAAGTTATTTTAAACATAATATTTGGAGCAAACACAAAAATAAGCTCAATGTTTTTTGCAGATTATCATGCATTGCTACATTACAAAAAAAAAGCTACAATTACAGTCAATAATTTTCGTGTATTTTAAATACAACGAAACTTTCATGAGCAGAGATTTTTTCCCTGGGACTACCCGTCGGTGGAACACAATATAGCGGAGCTGCTTTCCAACTGACTACCACAGTCGTTTTCATGTTCAATGTAAACAAATTCTTATCGAACCATCTTCTTACAGCAAAGTATAACAAATTTTAACACCTTGCAAACTCATTAAAACTTATTCTTGAATAGCCTTAAAGCCTTGACAAGTAATGATCCTTTAGTAATAAAAAAAATGTGCAAAAGAAAAATAAGTGAAAAATAAGTAAAAAGTAATGATAAAAAAAGAAAAAAAGCAAATGACATTTCCTTTTAAACTCTATTACAACTGAAAGCGTGCAAGTTTGAATTGTCTCCCTTTGATTAAATTATGCTTCATGAAAGTTATTTCCCCTGGATTTAAATTACTATTTTAAGTAGTTACCTCCCTTGGATTAAAATTGACAGACTCGTAGACGTTGTCATTTATCACCGGGGATACATGTAATAATAAAAAAAATAAATATCTCCAATAGAAAGAGAAAAATAAAATAAGAAAATTGTCCGCTTTTAGTAAACTTTTCAATATTTATTGATAAAAAATTAAAAGGTAGTTTATAAAAAAAGCAATAGAATGCAGAGAACGCAACTGAAGAAAATAGAGATAACACAATGAGTTATGCTGATTCATCTTTTATATATACTTTTATAGCAGTGTAGATAATTTAGAATCTTAACTCATTAGTCAAGTAAATCTATGTGACTAAGAGTTGTTTATAAAACAAATTTCATTATTTTTTAAAGTGTAACAAAGTTTTATCACATTAACAAAAAAATGTAAAATGCGATGAGATTGTAATTTATCATAAAACATTCGAGTAATTGTAAGAAAAATTTTTTTCACCTGCTTTAGTAAAATAGATTTACCTCCCTTTGACCAACAAGTTGATTCCTAATTGCTACATTGTATTCCATCTTGCCTTTTGGCCAAGATCAAAGTGTAGTATCTGTTCTTTAGATGCGGCACTTCCATTTCTCGTTCTCTTTCGGTGGAGGAGAAATCCTTCACGACTGAGACAATTTTTATTTTTGTACCTTTTCTCCACGTTAAAAAACGACCCTGGTGTCTAACTCTGTCCCGTGGGGAGGCATTGTAAATAGGTACATTGTATTCCATTCTTACTTTCGTCAATGTGATCTCATGTAAAAATATAATACAAAAGTAGATAAAAAAAAAAGTATGCTGTATTAATAAAAAATGAATCTGCATAGGCCACTCTATCATATACTAGTAGGCTACTCAGCATTGCCCGGTCATAAAATACGCTTAAATATGAGATTTTATTAATGCAGGTTTTGTTTTTTTGTTTGTTTTTGTTTTTTGTTTTTTTTTGGTGGTGGTGGTGGGGAGGAGGAGGAGGAAGATTTAAAAAGTTTTACAAAAACAAGAAAATGACTTGTGCACCACCACCGAGAATCGAAACCAAAATGTTTAGTTTATGATTTACTTTTTCCTTTGACGTTAATGCCTAAGCTATGAAGATATGTTTGTTGCAAGGCTAAAAATTAAAATATGAACAATAGCTATTAAGTTACAAATGCATATTCGTAATGCCGTCGTTCGACTTTCATCTGGCAAATTCCATTTCGTTAATTTTCACACTTTTGCACCGATTATAACCCCGGCTAAAACCCAAATGTAAAGTTTCGCATGGGTTTGAATAACCTATATATTACGTTTTATGTCTGGAGACCAAAAAAACTGACAGAGAAGTTTGGTAGGCAAAGATTTTTAAACATATATATATATATATATATATACGCATACAAAAATATATTGAAAATGGTTTGTGTTTACCATAACCTTTTTACAAAAAGACTATGCAAGTATAAAACATGCAGAATATTTGCATGAATATAATTACACGTAATAGTTACCTAAAGATGATCATCCCATAACAAAAAACCGAAAAACTAACAGGCAAATAATTAAAATGAATGTTTAAAAGAATATGCAAATTAGCTAGATGGTTGGATTGAATACGTTGAAACTCATTATGACGAATGATAGTGAAAAACGAACGTATTTCGATATGCACAGGTGCAGTGGGGAAAAAAATGACTTTACCGAAACGGTTTGGATAGTAAAAGGGAACATCTGCTTTGAACATCGTATAAAATGTAGAATATCTGGCTCGTCCAACTATCTTTAATGATCTTGATATATAGATAGATACTCGTCAACAGAAACTAATATTTTTAATGTGTGATGTTATGTTTTTTTTTATTTGTTTATTTTTATTTTTTGCAAACTGTAAATAAATATGTAAATTGTGTTTAGCAACGGTGGTTAACGACACTGACTGAAAAGATTGATGTGCCAAGTTCGAATCCAATTTGTTCCATGGAAACACTTATCAAACCTACACTTGACCTTGTGTCTAACCTCTTTGAGAAGAGGTGAATAAATTGTATTTGATTTTCGTTTTTTCTATTATTATTTGTTGTTGTTGTTGTTGTTGGTGGTGGTGGTGGTGATGGTGGTGATTATGTTTGAGACCTCACAGAAATACAGAGTTTTTATTGATCTCCTTCACACGATGGAAAGATTAAACCAAACGACAGGAAAAATAAATTGGAAAGATATCGTCCTAGAGGAAAAGTATTCTGGTCGAACAAAAATTGTCTGTGCACCCCCGTCGGGGTTCCTTAAGCAATTAATAATAAGCTCTTCTCAACGGTTGAGAAAGTAAAACCTGGGAAGGTAGACCTTCTAGAACTGCTCAAGGCATTACTTTGTAGTGATAAAGAATAAGTCATCCTCAAAAATGGTCTAGACTGATTTTAGTTGTGAGATGAAATTAACACATTATTTGGATTCTTCAAACTACTGTTTTTATCTTGTGTTATTTGCGATGTAATCTCCGTCCTTCTTCAGGTGTATCATCGAACTCGGGAATCTGCACGGAACTGCGAATAAAACCGTTTATTTAATCTACGGGGGTAGTATGCTCTCGTTCCGTCAGCCATGATTGGGTAAAAGTCCTAAGTAATTTGCAATTGTATTTTTGGATCGCCCGCACTAAGAATTCAACCTTCAATCTCCATGGATTGTAACTTCTACCACTAAATTTCACCAGGTACTCTATCCACTGTGCCACGGGTCCTTGCGAAAATAACCCTCAAGATGAAAACAGTAGTCCGAAGAATCCAAATCATACGAATAATCAATCCTCATCTAAAAAATTCAGAATCGTAAAATAAACTCGTATCCAAACAATGGCGTAAATTATCATGCGACACAGAAGTGTCCAAATGCCACATAAGAGATCAAGAAAAATAAAGGGGAAAAGGGACAATAAAGAGGAGATAATGAGAGAAGGGGTAGTAGCAATAGCGATTACAAATGACCACAACAACAGTAGCAGCAGCAGCAACAGCTCGCGGTTTATGATTTTGAATATGCGCTTAATTTCTAAGCTTAATGCTGATTAATGTAAGCATTTAACTTCCTTTCTAGCTTACCCAATTAGAAGCCATCTCTCAATCAAGCTGAGTACACTACCGAAGTTGATAAAAGGGAGTGCTAGCTAGACTCTTCCTCTTTCCAATCAGGAGACCACAGTGTTTCTATTAATCTCCAAACTTCTCCGTTGGAATGAGACCAAAAACCCTCTGCAGCTTTTGACCTTGGGTTCGACTTCGACAAGAAGACAAAAGAATAGGGTTGGGGCAATTAATCGGTATCGAAATTTGAGCCTATTTTCTGATGCCTAAAAACGATTTTTTTAATTATCCTTTTTTAAAATTATTATTTAAAAATCTTCTTTAATTTAAAAGAATCTTCCACTGCTTGTAGTAATAATAAAATAAAAAATATTTATTGATTTAAACTTCCAGTAAAACTAAAATCTATAGATCCCCCCACACACACACACCCACGTGTTTTTACGTTTGAGAAAATATATGCACGTTTAAGATGTGTTTTTACAGTAATTGGGACAGCTACATATTTTATAGTTAAATATTTAAAGATTTATAAAGAATCGGAATCGGTAATTGTATCGGAATCGGGAAAAATATTGGAATTGTCCTATCATTGCAAAACAAAATCCATCATGGTTAATGCTGGACGCATATGAACTTAATATAACACGCACCTAGCAACATAACACATTTTCATGTATGAATTATTTCCTGTTCCTTACCAACAGGACATTCATCCTAGCTTTCACATCTGAACTTTTCTCTCTTCCTAACTAACACGTCATTTATTTAACACTACGTGAGCTCTAACCTTTTGTTTTCGTTTATACTCATGGGCGTATTCCTTTACTAACACTTTTCTCTTTCATTCTCTTTTTACTTACAAGTTAACGAAGACGGCATAATAAAATTATTTTAAATCTGAGAATAAGACCGACTTTCAGTTCAGAAAGCGATAAAAAGGGTAAACGTGAAAAGCAGAGCGGTGAAAAAAGGTGATAAAGAGTAGGATGAGATAGCATCTCTCTCTCCCTCCCTCTCTCTCTCGTCGCACTCTAGATCCAAATAGAGACGAAACAATGCTATATGCAGAGGACTTGTTATTTCCTTCTCCTAAATGAGTTGCAATAATAACTTTTTTAAAACTTGAGCATAGTGTTATTTATTTATTATATAGAAATTGCTTAGAAAAGATGGATTTACACTTAGCTTAAGTCCATTAAAAAATTGATTTTATAACTTCAACGGAAATATTAACATGGCATGCTAAGTTCGCTGTTTAGGTTATATTTTGGGCGGCAAAGTAGTTTTTATTTAAAAGTGCTTCTTTTCTTCCTTCTTAACATCGAAAATAAAGAATTAATATTCTTCAGCTGCATCCATTCAATTTGTTCTTTTAACAATTAAGAAAATGCTATTTTAAACATAAGCATGACAGACCAATAATAACGTCATTTGAAATTTAAACTTGGTGGACAAACTAATGGATGGACAAGATCTCTTAAAATAAACATGAGTGCACGCATCGAAAATCTAAACTGAAATCTCAAACATAATTATGACAGACACCATCTCCTCTCGCTCCATTTGTGCTAGGATCAAAATTTATTTTTCGTTAGCAGAATACCATCTTCCCAAGCATTACCTCATCCTTTCTGAGGGGATGGGTAATTGCATGTCATGCGAGATATATAAATATATTCATTCGGAAGGGAGTGTCGGGGAGATTGCCCAATTGACTATTGTACACTCTTAGCCCTTATCCTCAAGTGGCCTCTCGGTCTTGATAAGTGGTTGTGCCTATGTAAAAAAAAAAAAAAAAAAAAGTACTTTTGCACCCATTTTAGAGTGCCCTTTTTGGAGAGCTGGATTTTCCTCACATTAAAAGCCGACCTATATTTAATTTTACCCTCATTGGGTGAGAACAAATAAAATTAACATTACGACGAATTTCAAAAGCTATGATTGCTGTAATGATTATACTCTTACATATTTATTTATAAGAAAAAAAATCAAACTTTCTTTTTTTACGGAATCCCTTATTAACCTATAATTTTGTATGTTTCTCCATCTCTCCTGAATACTAATCCAGTCTAATCATAATAATAAACAGTTACAATTGCGTATGAGCATGCTAATCTTTTCACTTATTCTTTTTCGGATTTTTCTTCATTACCTATCGCATTTCCGGACGCTATGAAAAAATGATAATGGATGTTATTTTAAAATATTATAATCTCTAACCAAGTGTAGACAAATTATTGGAGGCCGAATGATTATATATATATATATATATATATATATATATATATATATATATATGCAGTGTTGTTTGTACATCCACTGAAACAACATGTCAGTGCTGAATGAGTACACAGAGCAGGTATATTAAATTTATTTATACAAACATTATTGGCTACATATGTGCATACATGTTCCTGTAATCACCCGTTTTAGGGAGACTACGTCTTCAGGCCAAAAATTTCCCACGAAATTTGTCTTGGAGGGAAATTTTTGGCCTGAAGACGCAATCCCCCTAAAACGGGTGGTTACAGAAACATGTATGCACATATGTAGCCATTAATGTTTGTATAAATAAATTTAATATACCTGCTCTGTGTACTCATTCAACAGTTTTTGGTAGACTTTTGTTGTTTCAGTGGATGTATAAACTATACTGCATATATATATATATATATATATATATATATATATATATATATATATATATATATATGGGAGGAACAGGAAAGAAAAACCTACATTTTATTGAGGAAAATTTTCCTCAATCATTCTATCATCCTGAAGAAGTTCCCCGAAAATGGGGACAAAATGATATTTTCTAATGTTATCCGTTTTACTTTTCTTTTTTTCCCCATAACGTCATACCATCGTACCTATTAATGGCCTGGCAAGGCCACAGGGTAGAGAACTGAAGCAGTAAATTTAGAGCTGCCTGCCAGGACACTATATATATACAGCTGTAGGCAAATTTTGGTATATTTTATTGGTTTGAAAACATAGGTTTTTTTTCTTTTACCAATTGCCATAAAATTTTAACTGTAGCATAGTATTATAATCTTCAAAAAGCCTGCAAGTTTTCTATGTAGTTTCGTCCCATAGAACCAAAGATATGAGCATTTCAATATTCAATTTAGCTACCGATATATATATATATATATATATATCTTTATTAGAATTGCAAAATTTTAAAATAATGAAAAAGAAATGAATCATATTCGGATGTTATAAAATAAATAAGTAGATTAAAAAGTCGATTAAAAAAAAGAATCACGAATTCTAATGAAACCCGAAGAGCTATCGTAAGACAAACTTTTCAAGGATATATGTCTGAATGTTTTGGTTTTTTCTTGTAGAAATACTTATACGAAAGGGATAACGGAAAAAAAACAACAAAAAAAAAACTAAATAGAATGTGGCCCCCCCTCAAAAAAACTAAATAGAATATGTCCTCGAGGCGATTGTCATCAGTTTTAGCCCCCTTACTTTGTGCAAGCAGAGAAACCTTCGATTACAGTTGGAACTATTTGGGGGGACACATTCTATTTAGGGGTTTTTTTTCGTCGCTATCCCTTTCGCATAAGTATTTCTACAAGAAAAAAAAACATTCAGACATATATATATACAGTGCCTGCAAAACGAAAGTCCGCACTTGTAATTTTTTCAAAAACTGCAAATTTAAGCTAAATGTAATGTAATTGTTTAAACAACCTATACCTCATTGGATTCGCTTTTTATTCCTCTATAATTTTACCTGTTCATATTTGACTTTTAATTGAAATATTCTAGTGTTCACGTCATTTTTAAAAAAATGACTACAAATTGAGGAGGCAAAAAGAAAGTCTGCAGCAACAAATTCGCTTCACATTAGCTTAAATTATCGCCCCTAAATCAGTTTAAAATATCAATCAACAGGCAACAAAGCATCTCTAATCGTAATTGTTGTTGTTCCAATTATACAACGTAACATTTAGTCCATATGAAACGACTTTCTCTTAGTGATCGTCAGGAACTCATTAATCTCCACCTTTCTGGTTTATCTAATCGAGAAATCGACCGCAGATTGAAATGTGATGAGAAAACGGTACAAAAGACTGCAAAAGCACCAAAACACTAGCAGTGTTCGTGATGCCCCCAAATCTGGTCGTACTAGAATTACTTCTAACAGGGAAGACAATTCTATCAAGATCCACAGCCTAAGAAACAGATTCAAAACGACTCCCCAAATCCAACAACAGTGCAATCTTGTTAAAAAGTGCTCTTTCTACTGCCAAAAACAGATGAAAGGAATTTAATTTGTGAGGATATGTTGCAAGACGCAACAGAAAGCGCCGTCTGGTCTTCGTCAGATGCAATGAATATCATGACGCTTCATATTGGTCAAAACTGCTTTTTAGCGACAAAAGCAAGTTCAATAGGCTAGGCAGTGATAGTAGGCAATACGTTCGTCAGAGGAAAGATGAAGAACTTAATCCTAGGTGCTCAGTCTCAATGCTGCAAGGTGGTGGAGGTTCAGTTTTGGTGTGGGGCATTATTAGTACCAATGGTCCAGGGCCTATAGTTCGCTTGCAAGGTCGAATTAATTCGACCAAGTACATTAATATGTTGACTGAGCATTTTCTACTCTATTTTGGTCGGAATTTGGATGATAATCCCATCTTCATACAGGATAATGCTCCCATTCACACAGCTGGTAATGTCAAGAGGTTCCTGGAAGCGCATGATATTCCTTGTTTGGATTGGCCTGCACAATCTCCAGACCTCAATCCTATCGAAAACATATGGCATTACATCAAGCAACAGCTACGCAATGATAAAATTTCAAATTTGGAAGAACTTTGGACAAAAATGAAAGAAAAGTGGGATGGCCTTTCCCCGGAGTATTGCTGTAGTCTAATTCAAGGAATTCCCAAAAGATTGCAGGCTGTCAAATTGCAGAAGGACTATACTACTAAATATTAACTAGCTCATTGTGTTCCTCTTGTTTTTTTGTTGCATTAATGTCCTTCTTTTTTGCCTCCTCAATTTGAAGTTATTTTTTTAAATTGACATGAAAACTAGAATATTTCAATTAAAAGTCAAATATGAACAGGTAAAATTAAAGAAGAATAAAAGGCCAATCAAATGAGGTATAGTTTGTTTAAACAGTTACATTAAATTTAGCTTAAATTTGCAGTTTTTGAAAACATTACAAGGGCGTACTTTCATTTTGCCGCCTCTCTCTCTCTCTCTCTATATATATATATATATCACCTATTTTGGCAATTTTATAAGTCGCACTCTGGAGGATCATCTATCATCCAGAGCACTCTTTTACAGCCATAAAATATTTCAAACAGTCATTTGTTTTCCTAGTTTTGCATATGAATCACAAAATATCTTATATTTCCCCAAAACCTCTGGCCTTGATAAAGGGGAGACAAAAACTTGCTGTTATGGTTTCAAATGATCTGAAATAACAGCAAAGGGGAGACTTGATTCTAAATATTTCTCATATGTTATATCTTCCCTCTTTCGCTTTCATACATAAAGTAAATTTCACAGTGTATAAGTATTATTTGATATTCGAGATATTCATAATCATATCCTGTTTCCAAAAGAGATGGAGATATAACATATGAAAATATTTGGAATCAAGTCTCCCCTTGCTGTTATTGCAGATAATTTGAAACCATAGCAGCAGTTTTTAGTCTCCCCTCCATCAAGGCCAGAGGTTTTGGTGAAGTGTGTGTGTTTGTGTGCCTTGTTCAATTTCAACCATCTGCTAACAAAAAATAAATAAATATGGAGAAAGATTTTAAACAAAATATATGTCCATAAAACAAATTCATCTACAAACCAACAGTATACAAAACATATACGGATTGGCCAGAAAATGATCTCACAAACGTAGGTTAGGATGCAATAAAACTCTACCAATCAAAAAAATATATATCTTTCGATCGAACAGGAAAATTGTGGGAATCTACAAATCTGTCTGTAACGCAATATAGCGGAGCTGCTTACTAACTGACTACAATCTGGTCGTTTTCAAGTCCAATCTAAACAAGTTCTTGTTGTTAAGCCATCCTCTTAAATAATCAAATTCTACCCAACCTTTATCAGTAGCAATAAACAGGCCACCTGACACATTAACTCTTATCCTAGAGTTGTCTTCGGACATAGATAAGCGATGCACCCGTGCGGCCGTGCACCCCTTGTAAAAATAGATTGGATGGGGATATTCAAATGACTGCCAAAACGATCCCTGATTTTTCGACAACTAGTACACTTTTTTTTTTTTTTTTTAAGCGAGATGTTTATTTTGACTTGAATACGATGTCTCCATAAACTAGGGATAGATAATGATGATTGTCAACGTGGCTCTTTTTGCTCGGTCCACAATCAATACTAGCGTAACGACGTCTACATGGAAAAGCGAGATTTTTTCCCGCCTTTCGTCAGTGCGAACGCTTGTGTGTTTGTGTGTCCGTCCGATTTTATTGTCACGCTGACTGCTTGCACCGAGCCGCAACAAATCGAGACGAACGGCGCAGAGACACAATAGCTTGGCCCTTTTACCCTCCCTTCATTAAAAAAAACAAAAAAAAACGATCCCACGGAACTCCTTAGCCTACTGACTTCTGACATCCTGTGGTTATGGTCCCTTCCTTTAAATTGTACCGTAACTTAAAATAATTAAGAAAAGAAAAGAAAAAATAAAGAGGGAGGGGCTGCTAATGGAATGTCATCAGCTATTGTGTGGCTCACCACCACGACGACAATGCGTAATAAACGGTGGCAATTTTTAACCCCAAAATCACACACATAATCCCAGGCATTTTTTGTCATTCCAGTGTCATTTCCTCATTTAATATTGCAGTATTCATTTTTCAATACATTTCTGTAAAATTACCAGCGTAACAGGCAAAAATGCAAGAAAAAAAACCCTAATATTTATTTAATGTTTTAGTAGATGCTATTCTTGTCAACCGAAAATACGTCCTCGACAATCCGTCTCAATCCTTGGCTTTGTTGCTGTCGGACTCGGCTAAAATATGGTTCTGTTTAGGATCATCTTCCCAGGCTTTACCTTCTCTTTGAGAAGGTGGGAGGGAAATTTATTGCTAATCGCCTGATGCACCCCTACCGGGGAATGAGGACGAGACTGGTCAGACAATGCGCTGACTTTTCAAAACCATATCTGACTGTGTCTAACCACCTCACCAGGATATAAATAAGTAATATGCTTAACTTTTTTTTTAAATTTTATTTTTTTTTTACAAAGGAGTCACCACTTATCAAGGCCCGGAGGCCACCCGATGATAAGGGGTAATGAGTGTAGAGTGGTTAAGGGGAACATGGCATAGTAGTGGAAATTTGGTACATTGGATTACTTAAGGGAACGGTTCATCAAGAATTTGTTTACGTTGGACTTGAAGAAAATTGTAATCAGCTGGAAAGCAGGCAAACGGAAGACAGTTCCATGGGCGTGCAGTTCTAAGGAAGAAGCTTTGTTCATGGACGCTAAGTTTGGGTTCAGGCACAGATAAAGAGTGGGGGAAAATTATTGACAGTGGTTTCAGCTAGACTAGTGTTTTTCGCGAAAGTTTGGCGAAGGGAAGACCATAGATTGGAGCTCAGACAAGCACCTGCCATGAAAATAACACGTCTCTTCTGTGGGAAACACGTTACAGCGGAGATTTAGATTTATATACAGCATAATCATGGTCTCGTTAGATAACTGAAGTTAAGCGATGTTCATCCTAGTCAGTGTCAGATGGGTGACCAGTTGGCGATACTAAGCGCTGTATGTGCGAAGACAGCGACACTCCTTGCAACAACTAACATCGTTAAAATCATCTCGTCTGAACGGCATAAGCATGCGAGTGAAGACCGCTTCTGGATTTGATATTCCCTAGAAAATTCTTCCTTTGGAGGGAAACTAGTTAAACCCACTTGCGCCCTACCAGGACAAGAAAACTCCAGTGTTGACTTTAATCTTTGTTTCACTTTTTTGTCTTGTTAGTAGTTTACATTGTTTTGTTTTTTTAATTTAATTAGCCGCCCCATCAGGCGTTGCCTGGGAGACTTTAATTTCATTTTTGTTAACAGGATTTTGAAAGTTGAATTAAATGCTTTCAAATGTCTATCAAATGTCCAAAGGTCACGGATTAATTCATTATATTTGTTAACTATTAATCAAAGATTAAAATGATCGTTGTGTTTACAAATAACCCGAAATGTATTCTGGTGGATTTAATTTCGTAACATTTCAATTTACTTTATACTAGTGCATTTTTAACTTTTCAAAACCAGTTGGTTAATGGTTAAAAAAAGAACTAATTTTTAAGCCATGTAGAAATACTTCTATTTAGAACTATAAAAATGTCTAGCTCGTTTCTGAAACAACTGAAATGCATATTGGTGGATTTTAGAGTTAAATTATTGATTTAAATACGGTGTGAATAATCCATGTTATTCGACATTATTGTCCTTTAGATTTCAATAAATATTCGATTAATATTTTTTTAAAAATACGGATCTCGAAACACGGGATTGAACTTGGGGCCTTCAATTCTCAGTCTAATGTTCTATCAACGGGGCTACATAGATTAGCGAGAGTAAAATTATACAAAGAATGTATATATGAAAGGAGTTGTTTAGTATATTAATTGTTTTCAGTGGGTCTTTTTTTTTTATATGCAAAAGGTAAAAGGATGCAACTACACTATAATACCAAAAAGTCGATAAAAAAAAGAAAACAATGGTATTTACTGACTTTTTGTGTCCGTTTCAACTAAAAGCAATGATATGTACGTAACTGCCATGTCAAAAGTACTTAAATATTACCATAAACTTAAAAAAGAAAAAAAAAACGAGTTTTTGAGCTTCATCGTAAAAAAAAAAAACACCATAAAAAATCGCCATATTTATTTGGGAAGACGTCACGTAATAACGAAGTTATGCTAAAAACAAAGCAAAAAGTACAATTTATTTTTTTTATAAAATACAATAATTGCACGCTTTTACTTCTCTTTAGAACTCTCCAGTTTTTTTTTTTGTTTGTTTGTTTTTTTTTCTTTTGTGAAACATTTTATTTTCGCTAATTTTCGTCAGAAAATGTTTTCTTTAATAATTTTTTTTCTACCAAACTGTTTTTTGTCATTTTTGGAAATATTTATTACTGTAATATGATTATTAAGTAGAGGTCACTGGTTTGCCTTGAAATTTAATAATAAAAATTTCGAACTTCGTTATTATAGTCTACTTGGACTAGTAAAATTAATGGTTAGAATTATTTTACTCCTATTGTTTTGTATTCGTTGAGATTGGGGATAAAATCAATTAACGGCTTGAAACAACATTTTTAAGTTCTGAAGAAAAAATAATTCCTAATTTTCGTTCAAAATTTTCACTTACGGAAATGGAGTTTTGCCCAGGTTAAATAATTAAATATGAACATATTAAAATAACTTCTAACTTATGTCTTACTATAAGAAAATCGTACAAGTTCTTGAAATAGCAACTAGTGAAGCGAAAAGTGTGTCTTGCTAAATGTAATTCGTACCGTTAATAAGACGTGAAATAAAATATCGATCGAAACTAAATAGTGAAGTCGATTTAGGAGATCAAAATTGCCCTTTTTAATGTCATGAACCAACTGAAGGTGAAACTGAATGAAGGAACAGATTTCTATCTGACTTTTGTTTAAGCTATTTCGGTCAATGAAATACAGAAAAAGTCTCATTTACTTTAGATATATTCATAAAGTTCGAACATGTATCGAACTGACATTGAGATTAAAACGTCACACTTATATTCGAATTTGAACAATATCTAATATACTGATCACTTAACGTTCAACAAATTCGCTAATTGTGTTACAAATGAATCTATTATTAATTTAGTATTGGTTCTTATCTAATTTAATGACTTTTCATTTTAGTATTACGCATAGGTTTACTTGCGCACATTTGTGTTATCTATATATATATATATATATATATATATATATATATATAAACTGATAATGTTGCTTCTTTTTTTTGCACATCAAACATTTTATATGGCGGGTGGAAGAGTGGATGAGACGAAAAGTGGTAATAGAAGGGGAATAATTGCAGTTTCATAAGAGAACGGAGTAAGATGACGTAAATAAATAACGTAATCTTCTCTCCTATTTAATTAAATGACTGCAGAAATTCCCTTTCGAACCAGAGTATCGTAGGTTCGCAACAACAGATGCCACAAACAAATTCAATACATCTCGGCTATTAGCCACTATCTTTTGTAGCTTTCGAACACCATTTTAGACACATTCAGTCGTGATAATAAAATGCTACATTGCATCCTATGAGCAACACCATCACAATCGCAACACCCTTTAGAGGAAGAAGTCCCTATTTTTTTTTAAATATTTAGTACTACCATTGCTACCAGTCGTCACCGAAGATGATTTCTACATGTTCTACAAAATTTGTGATTGCACCGACTGTAACTGGCTAATAGATACATGGACCTAACATAATATTTCCCATTTCCAATTCAGAACTAATAAAGGCTCCCTCGCCAAAGTCCGTCGATTCTGATTGGCTGAGCTCTGAAAATTCTCATATTCCGAAATGTAGTTCTATGCTTTATAAACGACCATTTACTAACATTAAAATATGGTATCACTAACAGACATAGTATTGCGCCCGACGTCAAATGCATAGGTCATTTCAAACATGTAAGGTCGAAAATTAAAAGAGAAAAAATCATTACAAGAACGTTAAATAACATGCTTTCTTACACAAAGTTTAAAGCACGCTATCCCATATCTCCGTCACCGTCGATGTCGTCTTCGTCAAAACATCAACAAAATTACAGTTTCTCGACTGGTTTTACTATTAAACATACTACGTGTATATTGGTGATGTTTCAAACCGTTACATTTCATATATATTTATATATTGAAGAGTTTAGCTCCCAAATATTTGCGTCTTTTATATTAAGATTTCTCCTAAAAAAAAAAAATTAACAAAATAAGGAAGTATATTTGTTAATTATTTTCTCTTTTCCATGCGCTTTGACGATATTTTATTTGTTTTCCGGTATTATGATACTGATTACTGCATGTGCAACTGTCGCCAAAAATTGTTATGCTTTCCCACGGCCAACCAAACAACGCATGTGTGCGCGTTGTTTGTCTTATGAAAAGACTATTTGCCAGCGACAATTTTAAATGTGTTACTCGTTTACAGATTACCAGAAAACCTAGAAATATTGCCAAATTAAAATGACTGTGAAAGGCGGCGAAAAACAATCAATTTAACTTTTTTGAACTTTTAATATTGCCTTCATTAATGCTATATAGAGAATATGACTATAATTGGGATGTAAATTCGTGACTAAATTGAAGAGGTTTACTCCCAAACAGTTGCGTTCTTTTTTATTGTTATGCCGAAAAAGAGACAAATACAGAAGTCTATTGGACGAAATAAAATCAATTCATTGTTTGTTAAAAATCTTAATTACGCAACATATTTCTTTTTATAACATTATTTTTTTCGGAACAAATAATATAAAAGACGCTATTATTTAGAAGCTAAAAACTTCAATATATGAATATATATATATATATGAAATGCGTCGGTACTTCGCCACAGTACATTCATTTTGGTCACGGCGCCAGTGCCTGCTATTTTAATGGGTCTAAGTGGCTCCCAATAACAACCGTAGTTTGTTATTTTTTTTAATTATCATTTTACAGGTGGTGTGGGGGGCATACTTCCGCCGGGCAACATCGGTACACGGGGTCTGCTAGTTAAAAAAAAATAAATAAATAACGTAATTAAAGAAAATGAAAGTAGTAGTAAGAGGAGGAAGAACGTAAAAGAAAGAATGGAAGAATGACGCAAATAAATAAATTACAAAAATAAAAAAACTGAGTATCCGAAGCAGCGTATGTTGAGTGTTGAATTGCGTATGAGATAAAATATGTATATTTTCACGATCGAATTTCAATTACAAAAACAAAAGCTCAATATTTAGCATCAAATATAGCTTACACGTATATGCATATATATATATATATATATATATATATATAGTCCTGGTCAAAATCATAAGACCACTTAAGAAAGTAAGCGTTTACACGTATTATCGAATTTTTAATCAAACAAATGGTTGAAACCATTGCCAAAAGAGAAAATATGATGGAAAAAAATGAAATCTGCTTCATTCGAAACCTTAACCCTGATCTAATAATTATTTTTTAAAAAAACAAACATTTTCACCTGGTCAAAATGATAAGACCACTTTAATAAAATCGGCAAGTTTTGAAAAAAACGAATACGAAACGCTTTCTATGTTACTAAAAGCAACTT
The DNA here is from genome assembly GCF_053919585.1 of Euprymna scolopes. Taxonomy (NCBI): domain Eukaryota; kingdom Metazoa; phylum Mollusca; class Cephalopoda; order Sepiida; family Sepiolidae; genus Euprymna; species Euprymna scolopes. Next base: position 54,745,989 of record NC_136483.1, read on the forward strand.
GTTAGTGGATAAAAAAAAGACATCTTACTAAATTACAAATGGCAAAAGGGAAACCATTATCAGAGTTTGAGAGAGGAAGGATCTTTTAGCTTAATAGGGGTGGACTCTCCCATAGATCCATTGCAAACGAAGTGAATCGTAGCAAAACGGTCATCACAAATCTTTTAAGAAATCCAGATCAATATGGGCAAAAAAAGAGTCCAGGTCGACCAAAAAAATAACTCCATCACTGGATCGCCGTATCAGAAGAAGTTAAAAAAAACAAAAACTCCAATATGAGCTCAAGTCGATTGAAAAGCCAAACAGCATCAGAATGTAGTCCTAAAACCATCAGAAGGCATCTGAAAATGAAGGATTTCAATCATTTAAAGCGACTGCAGAAACCACGTCTTCTTGAACAGCACAAAACTAACCGACTTAAATATGCCGCCAAATACCGGACTTGGGATGAAGAGAAGTGGGGAAAATGTAACTTTCTCCGATGAGAAAAAGTTTAATCTAGATGGTCCAGATGGATTTCAACACTATTGGCATGATAAAAATTTGCCCAAAGAGACTTTTTTTTAACTCGCCATAGTGGAGAAGGGTCTTTAATGATCTGGGGTGATTTCTCGTCAGCTGGGATCCTAAAGTTGCAAGTAGTGAAAGGCCGGCAAACATCATTGAAGTACATTTCAATGCTTGAAAATGCTTCTATCAGGATTGAAGGTCCACGTCTGTGTGGAAGAAATTGGATTTTCCAGCAAGACAACGTTGCGATACACACTTCTCGACAAGCACGAGAATATTTTTCTTCAAATAATATAGAATTGTTAGATCATCCAGCATGTTCTCCGGACCTCAATCCCATTGAAAATCTTTGGGGATGGATGGCAAAAGAAGTGTTCAAGGATGGAACCCAGTATGATTCGATAAAGGAACTTTCTGATTCAGTTTTCAGTACATGGGATAAAATTCCTTCGCAACTAAAAAACTTAGTCGCAAGCATGCTGAAGAGAATTTTTGAAGTAATTCGTAATAATAGAGGCTATACTAAATACTGAGACCCTTTTTAGTAATTTATAATTGCCTTTTGTTAGATAAATTATCAGTGATCTTATCATTTCGACCAGGTGAAAATGTTTGTTTTTTAAAAAAATAATTATTAGATCAGGGTTAAGGTTTCGAATGAAGCAGATTTCATTTTTTTCCATCATATTTTTCCTTTTGGCAATGGTTTCAACCATTTGTTTGATTAAAAATTCGACAATATGCGTAAACGCTTACTTTCTTAAGTGGTCTTATGATTTCGACCAGGACTGTATTGGCTGAAGAGAGCTTGATATGGGTATCTAAAACGGTCCTAAATTATTGGTTTTAAACCGACGGTACCAATAACTTATCTCATTTAAAACTTTATGCAAACAATATATATTCTTTTTTGGGGGGAGGTACAAAATTTTATAATGGCTGAATAAAGACCAATTAACATAGATTTAAAAAAAAAATGAAAAAAAGGGCTAAATCGAGGAAAAATTACAATAAAAAAAAGTGTCAGGATATGGCGGGAGAGAAAAAAAAAGTATAATTAAAAAAAAATAGACTGGGAAAGAATCACAGAGAGATCACATTGTCCTAAAAGATTTTTTGTTTGTTTGCAAAGAGAAGGTCCCAATGACTTAATAAAAATGTTTTCTCGGATTTTTAAATGGAAAGTCGAGATCGATCTGCTTAGGATCATGAACGTGTCGACACTTAAGTTCGTGGCACATTATATATATATATATATATATATATATATATATATATATATATATATATATATATATATATATATATATATACAGAGAGAGAGAGAGAGAGAGAGAGAAATGTGCAAACAAATTTTCAAATAGATTATAAAAACAAATTCTTCGAGCAAAAAAAATGTAAATATAAAATTGCCAAACAGAAAAAAAATCATCACAGAGAAAAGTCTATTTCCACATCACTCCAGAACAAAGATTTACCAATAATTGTGGAAACCTCAGAGTTAACAAATAAACAACGTGATAAATATACGAACTTTATATAAGAATTGAAAGATCGATTAACTGTACAGCTTTCGAAACAATTGTAGACCAAATAAATTGGTTTTTGTACCAGCAGGGAGGTCCGACGTTACCCGGGATTCAATGGGGATCAACGAATGTTCCATACTTCCAATACTTTTATTGTCATCGAAATCGGTGAAATCGCCTATTCTTTTTTTTTCTTTTTTAATCAAATTGATTGTCTGCTCTAGTCGGGGACCCACCGGGAGAAAAATTCATATGCCTCCCCGCAGTGGCAATACATTGTAGTCTACATTGCACTGTAAAGAATATGTTAATTATATATATATATATATATATATATATATATATATATATATTACTAACAGGCAACCCGACATTGGTCGGTCATAAAATACGCTTAAATATGATATTTTGATTAATGCAGATTTCGTATTTATTATTATATTATATTGAACCCACTATATAGTAATGATTTAAAAAGTTAATTAAAACAAGGACTTGTTCGCCACCACCGAGAAGCAAAGCCAAAACGTTTAGCTTACGATTTACTTGTTTTCTTTGATGTTAATACCTGAGCTATGAAGACACGTTTGCTGCAAGGCTAACAATTAAAACATGAACCAATAGCTATTACATTACGCATGCGTATTTGTAATTACGTCGTTCGACTATCACCTTGCAAATTCCATTTTTTTTTTTTTTTTTTTTTTAATTTTCACATATTTGCACCGATTTCCCCCGGCTAAAATCCAAATATGAAGTTTCGCATGGGTTCGAATATCCTATATATTAATTTTCATGTTTGTAGATCAAAAACTGAAAGAAGAGTTTGGTACGTTGCTGGTTCGTTGGTTTTTGTTTTACGGTATACCAACTCTTTTCAGGTTATTTAATGCCAAATCCAAAGATTTCAGAAAAAATTTTTAATAGAATATATTTGTTGTTTTCAAGTCGCTTTCTATTTAGCCCATAGTTGGGACCCTAACAGGTATTACCACTCCGGGTCAGAGTGGACCTGGGAGCAATAGCAATTAAAGGGTGGCTCCACACTCCCCAAAGCCCGCAAGCTGGGACCTCACGACTGGATATAGTTTAAGGTCATATCCAGGACAGAGTTTGGTAGGTAAAATTCTTTAAACAAATATATATACGCATAAATAAATATATATGGAAAGACTTGTGTTTACTATAACCTTTTTACGCAAATATTATGCAAGTATAAATCATGTAGAATATCTGCATGAATATAATTATACGTAATAGTGAACTAAAGATGATCATCCCATAAGAAAATCCCCTATTAGTTTTTTTCGGTTAATTAAAATAAATGTTTAAAAGAATATGCAAATTAGCTAGATCTTTTGCAGATGAATGCAATTCCATGACCATATATATATATATATATATATATAAAAAAAAAAAAAAAAAAAAAAAAAAAGTTATATTTTATTTTCAAATAAATAGAAAAAAAGAGTTTTTTATATATCAATACACAAAAAATACCCAAATTTATAGGAGTATAGATATTATATTATATTATGGCTTAAATTAAAGTTTAAAAACAAAAGTCAGGGATCATGGTTTAATTATACCCTAAACAGAAACACTCATTTCGAACGCGACCTTGTCTGATCAAAGAATCTACTGTTGATTTTATACGCCGGCCCTTCTGTTTGTGCGGAAATAAAACTTCTCAAATGCACTTGTAATGTTAAGCTGTATAAAGATGTTAACTTTGGTTAAAATCGAACTTTCCTTCTTTCATCGGATATTGATTTTCGATACTTATTTAAGGTATTCCAATACAAAACCTCTCTAAAAAATACTCCCAGACACATGAGGTACATTTGTTTGAAATATTTAAAATCAGCCTAGCCGTTTCAGAGTAAATAAAGAACGAACTCACAGACAAAGTATTTTTTAATAGAGATTATAGTATAATATAAATTTTCTAATTATATATATATAATTATTAAATACCTACAGGCACTAGTGTTTCATCCTTTCGGGAATTTTCAGTGCAGCGTGTCACGATTAACACCAATCCATAGATTCGAACCCGGCGACAGAAGCCATCTTTGGCTTCATTAACAAAGACCGTATCCATTCGGCTACCATTAACCGCGTGAAATAACGTTGAAATTTAAACATTTTATTTTTTAAAAATATTTTTGACGTCAGTCAGAGTAATCTAATCATTATATGATGATCTGTGCATCAGAGCTAAATTGACCGACTTACTTTAACTGAAAGGGCTCAACGATAAGAAACGAGTTTCTTAAAGGACCTGGTATAATTATTTACTATAATAATTATTAAATACCTAGGCACACGCACACACACATTATATATATATATATATATATATATATATATATATATATATATATATATATATATATATGAGAGAGAGAGAGAGAAAGAGTGTATTTAGAGGTACGTAATTGATAAATATCTATAAATATAAAAGCGAAAATGTATGTATGTACGCTTTTCCTCGATGTCCACAAAAGGCTTCTTTCAGAGAAGCGCTCGCTCGCTTCACAACTTTTAAAAACTTTTTATATCATCTATAAATTGTAATATCTCACACTTAACCACGGAGCTCGCCTGTCTATTTAATTTTATTGACTTTCAAACGTTAATTATTCCACATTTCCCGCATCGGCACACGTTACATTCGGTTTTCGGTATAAACAAAAGCGAAACTCGACTCTAATTACTGGCCGAAAGCCAGACTGGCTCGCGCGCCCTCCGGGGCCCGGGCGACAAGATCAAAGTGTAGTATTTGTTCCGACAGATGCTGCAAGCTATGACTAGCAAAGACCAGCTATGACTAGCAAAGACCAGATGTGGGGGCAACCCCACATACCTGACCTTTAACCAGCTCCCATTTCCCACCTCTCGGTTGCTGGTCCCCTTTTTCCCTTCCCCCTCCCTTCACTCCTCACATTAAAAATCGGCCTTGTGCCTAATTTGCTCGGTGGGGGAGCAAATAAATACCCACTGGCCGAAAGCCAGTGGTCTCTAGAGAGCTAAGTAACGTTTGGTCAATGTCGACTTCGTCATGTCAGACGGTAGCTTTCATTTCGAGACGAGACGCTCCCCCTAATAAACAGGGAGCGATTTATTGACCTCAATAAAAACTGTCCCGCACAAAATGCTAACTGCTGAATAGCTATCGCCGTCACGTCAATAACTCATCGAAAACGCGCACCTGTTTTTTTTCACACTTTACTATTTTCCAACTGCGCATCAAGGCTTCGTTTCTTTTAACTTGTAAAAAACGGGCACCTGTCTTTTTTTCACATTTTACTATGTGCGTCAAGGCTTCGTTTTTTTTTTTGTTTTTGTTTTTTTTTCACACACACACACCTACAAACACCCGGGCAATGCCGGGTACCCCTCGCTAGTATCTAAATAAATTGAACGGAACACTAAGGCTCTTTCAACATCTCGTCAGAAGAAAATCATTATAATTGTGCCATTTTTAAATTTGTTAAACGAATTTGGAATCCAATTCATTTTAATCATTTGTATTTGTTTACCGTCAATTTTCTGGTACATTAAAATTCTCTTTTATGCTCTTATTTCGTCACTATAATATTATTCTTTCATTTAAAAATTAACGATTTTCTCCTAGCGAAGTTAGTTGAAAGAACTTTATAAATAGTCCATGTATTTCATTAATATATATATATATATATATATATATATATATATAAGTAGTAGCGTTCGTGTGTGTGTGTGTCTGTGTGTACAATTACCAATCACCAAAGAAATATAAAGGCCATATGTGTGTTCACCTCTCCTGGTCAAGAAATATTAATGCCCATATTAGGATACTTCTGTCAAAGGAGACATTATATTGTATACGGACTTTCAATATATAGCATTCTTTAAACCACGTTTTCATTACTGAATTACGGTCATTAACATATCACATTAAATGCAATCCATTTAAATAATTACCTCGATGACATGACTTATTCGACATAATAGCTTTGTTTCAACTGTACTAATTAAAAATATTTTAATTATTTAGTTTATTTAAATTTCAAGTTATGCTTGATTTAATTTATTTTATCTGAAATCTAAAACCGTTTCATTTTTAAACCAAAAATCAGAAAAACAAAAGGGGAAATAACTGCGATAGCTTAATTAAACAGAGCACGTTATTAAATATTTTCTGCTTTTGTTTTCATTTCGAAATATTCTAAGCTGAATTATTTTTTTATTTTAATTCGGATGAAAATTTTTTTTTCACTTATTCTTACTTTTTAAGTAACCTTTTTTATTTGTTAGAGAAAAATAATTAAAACTAATGTCCTCATTTACTTGCATCCTCGCGAGGGCAGAGTTAGTCACAGAGACATGTGAACAGAATCCATCATCCCCTGCTCTTTTTTTTGTTTATAAAATTTAATCGGTGTTGCCCATGATTTATTATAATAATTATACCACAGCAAGTGTGTTTAATTGCCTGCGAAATAGATTTTCTGTATAATTCATTTAATATCTTAAATTAAAAATGGTAAATTTTTACGCCGTGATCCAGCGTCGTTTAACCCTAGAAAAAATGGTCAATGTCAAATTTCTTTCTAATTCCTCAAAAAACTTGAAAATGACGACTTTTAATTGTTTTCAATAGTGCTAAACATATCACATTTAAATTTGGGGCAGATAAGTAGTTTTCAGGATATGAAAATACTTTCTCAAAAAGTGGGGATCACTTTCCTATGTACATTTAACGTAAAATGGGCACCCACTTTCTAACCACTTAATAATTTCTTCATATCATAAAACAAATTTAACTGTGATATTCGTTTTCAGCACCATCGAAAACCGGCGCTGTTTTTTTTACTAAGAGATTCGTTTATTTTTCATAATTTAGGACGTAAATAATGCTGTCAGTAAGCTTACACGAGCGGTTTACAAAAATATATTTTTGTTTTTGAGGTGGGTATTCAATTATAGAATTTGTATAGATTTTACCAGGTGCTTCTGTAGTTTACTTAACCGCTTCCTAATGTAAACAGAATTTTTGTGAAATGTTAAACTGCAGAGGCACCTGTTCACAACTATACAAGTTGTATAATGAAAAAAGAACGAAAAACAAAAGTATGCTTTTGTAAATTTACTAACAGCATAATTAGCGTCCTAAACTATGAGATGAAAAAATGAACGCATCTCACAGTTAAATTTGTTTTATGATATGAAGAAATTACTAGGTGACAAGAAGGAGGATGCTCATTTTACGTTAAATTTATATAGGAAAGTGATCCCCCACTTTTTAAAAAAGTAATTCCTTCAAATCATGAAAACTACTTATCTGCTCCAAATGGAAACGTAATATTCGTTTTCAGCACCACCGAAAATCATTAAAAGTCGTCATTTTAAAGTTTTGGGGTGAGTTGGAAAGAAACTTGACATTGACCAAAAAAATTGTTTTTTTTGTGTGTGTGGCCTAATACGTTTAAGCAGTCTTTATAAATAATATGGAAGAAGAAATTTTGAAAAAAAATTAACATTTTAGCTTGGGGAATAACCCACTTTTTGGCCACAAAGTGTTCAACCAGACATGTCATCTCTAGCATTTTTTCAAGTTTGGCGATCGAGGGGAGGATAAAACATGAAAAATACAAAAATTTTTTGTCTTTGTTTTTTTTTTTTGGGGGGGGGGGCTGGAATTACATTTGAAGCATAAAATAATGATAATTTAATTAAATTTATGAAACCATTATGTACTTCCACCTTACAATTTTATAAGCAGAACGAACCCCAAAATAGGACAAATTCAATTGTTTGGAGGGGGGGCCGGATGATTACATTAGAAACATAAAATGACGAAAAATGTCATTTGTTTCTGGAATTAATTTTTGGTAGATCTTTTTTTTTCTTTTTTTTTGCGATGTCACGGGCATTCACTGCTATTTTTATTGAAACAAAAGTTGTAATGATTTATTTTTAATTATCTTTTCTTTGGGTGGGGGTGAGGTATTTCCAGTGCTCAATATTCGGAGAATATTTTCTTCTCTTTGTAGCCCTTCTGCCGAAATATCTGGTGGATAGGGTATCACATACTTCTTTTTTGGGGGCGATTACATTTATATGTTTTCATCCGTTCTTTTATTTTTGTTGTGGGGGCATCCACGTTGCCCATGATGAAAATAATTAGTATACTGGTGTGTTTCAAACAGAACTTCATGTCAACCCAGGCAACGCTGGGTACCCATGCTAGTATATATATATATATATATATATATATACGCGCCCATATATATATATATACGCGCGCGCACACACACATATATATATATCCTAATTCACCTCCAATCACATAGTATTGTTTATTTATTTAGTTATTGTTTTGTATTATTATTATTATTATTATTATTATTATTATTATTATTATTTAGCTCTCCCATTATTCAACATTATTTTCAACTCCGAAAATATTTCTTATGGCCATTAGGACGACAATAATCATTATTTTCTCTATCCCGCTTTCCATCTTTTTCTAACCCGCCTATTTGAATCCCCTTCTCTCATCTTTTGTCCGTTCCTCTTTACATCACTGATAAATCAGAGGAGGCTGGATAGAACAAAAAACTGTACTTTGTTGATTGGATTCCACGTGAAACCATTAAAGTCGGTTGGCGCACACGACAATGGCTTGTGTAATGTTTGGAAAGGTAATCGAACAGACCGATGCGTTTCCTGTAGCCGATCTCAATCAAAGAGAACGGACAGACAGACAGAAACAAACATGTAGATAAATAAAAGGAGACTGATAGATAAAGCAACGTAGTACGAATCGACAGACAAGAAGATTATAAAAATGCAAACTGACGAACCTACAGAGAGAAAAAGAGAGAGAGAGAGAGAGAGAGAGAGGGAGTGAGAGAGAGCGACAAACAGACAAAGAAGGAGAGTACAGACAGACCAACAGATATACAATAAGTAGGAGATCAATAAACAGAGAATCAATGAGCGGGACAGACCAACAGAGAAGCTAGGCGTTTGACAGACTGACAGGTGGTTTTAGCAATAAAAATACCTTGATTCCAATTCTTACTTTAAAAACTTTGTCTTTATAAATAACCCTGCCTTTCTCCTTGAAAGGTACCCTCTCCGAAAATGACACGGGTTTTTATCTTTATATATTAGAAAATAAGTATTTGTATAACTCGATATTAATAGGCACCCCAACGCAAGTTCTAAAGAGAAAAAACATCAAATACTTTGTTTTTTGCTTTATGGTTAAGAAAGACGTTGTTTTCATCTGCTGGTTACAACCACTCTCGTAAATGAAAATGAAGAAATTAGAAGGTACTTGTACAGTTTAATCAAGACATTAAAAAAAAAATGAAAATATCGAAAAAAAAGTTAAATTGAACGTATCCGTTTTGAACAAGATCTCCGAAATTTTTTTTTTTTTTTTACAGCGGATAAACTCGTTTTTATGAGAGCGCGTTGAAGGCAGACATCTTGGATATTTTAAAAAATTTTTTTGAATTTTATAAACGCCACGGGGAGATAACTTCATGTAAAGCGCCGACACTCCCTCCCAATCTTTAATACTAGCTTTTCTTCCTAAAAATCGAACCTTTTGCTTGGTATCATAACAAATTGTTTTTCGTTGTAAAAAAAACAAAAAACAAACTACTTGATGAAATTAAATGAAATTTTTTTTCGGAGAACTTCATTCCATAACGGATACGTACAATTTAAATTTTTTTTTTTTATATTTTCATTTTTTAATGTCTTAATTAAACTGTACAAGTACCAATTAGAAAAAAGAAATTTTCAATTAAGAACATAAAAGCACAATAAGATGTTGGATACAAAAGAAAATAGAAAAACGAAAGTAAAAAAAAAAAAAAAAAAAAAATCGAAAATAATAAAGCCGGACCTACCGATCGAAACCTCTCCGCATATTGCTACCATTGCAGCGTACACACTGCCCCCCCAAATATGGTGTACCATTGTGTTCTATCCTGTATATAAGTTAAGACCCGTATTGGCTATCAATTTCCGATGGATATAGTTACATTTCATATATGCGTAAAGATATTTGATTTTTCATAATTATTTAAATATTGTGAAAAACAAAATTTGATATTCACGCAGGACGGTGTATTACTGCACTGACGATTCATGTAATATCCTGGCTCTACAACAAATATCTACACTAGCGAATGGGATGGGACGACGTTGCATTTCCTGGGCCCCCTCGTTCTCTAAATTTTGCACCATATGACTATTTTCTATGAGGATTCAGTAAAAGCTGAGTTTGCGGTATACAACCCACTGACATTCCAACTCTGTAGCAAAATACCAACAACGAAGTTTTCACAAATTCTTAATCAGCTGATGGATGAAGAAGGAAAGCGTACAGAAACTTGTTCACTGAACAAGTTTAAATGTTTGATTATATACGATTATTATAAAGTGTTTCATTCGTATTAACTAATTATTCCGAGTGATGCTAAAACATGAAATCACGATACGATATTTAATTGTCTCATCCTACATAGATGTACACATATCATAGGTGAGGATGGTGATTATGTGCTATTGTAACAGAGCGCGGACGTGCGTATTGCGGCTATATGCAAATACCAAACGAAAGTGTACGAAATGACATCACGGTAAGGAAAAAGAAAAAACTATAAAAAGGAGAGAGAACACAGAGAAAACGAACACGTTAGAGAATACAAACACGTTAGAGACGTGGGTAACGTCACGGCAGTAACGAGAAGTCACGCGTAGCGCGAGAACGAGGAAATAAACGTCGTTGTTACAAAAAAAAAATGAGTCGAATTATTCTTTGTCTCTTTTGCTAGTACTCTGCTACAACGTGTTGGGGCTACTATGTAACGGGGGGGGGGGAGTAAGTTTACAATAGTACGAGACCAAAAAATGAAGCATACACCGGTACTGTGAATTTTCTTTTTTAGTGTATGCTATGTCGCCCTCCAGAGCACGCCTCTTTCCTCACAAATCAAATAATAGCACAGAAATCGTAGATGACTGGAACAGATGGATATGTTGCAGCGCTTGTCCGCTGACCCAACTGTTGTCTCCGTTAGGCTCTTCCGCCCGAGAACACCGTTGAAAATTGGGAGGTTGAATCTATTTTCATTTGGCTCATCACAAGAGATTTACCATCTTGAATAACCTTGACAGAGGTTTGCGCTTCCAACAGTATTGCTCTTAGGGTTGATGAAACGTCCACCCATTAAGTGATTAAGTAAACGACTTTTGTTAAAGATCAGATATATTTTCTCTTTTGTTCTTTTTGAAGACACTATCGCAAGTTAAAGACATGTCTTCCTTATTAGTTTTTAACGTATATATGCAGTACCAATGAACAAAACCTTGTATAACGTTAGATAAATGTCACAAAAAATGTTCCCGTAATAGTGGATAACATTACAGATCGTTTACACAAACTAACTGTCTTATAGAACTACATGGGCATTTGCTAACTCTCCGAAAATGTATAAAACTATAATAGTAAAATTGAAATAAATCTAAGAAACTGGGAATATAGAAAAAAACAAAACATCGAAATGCAAGAAAATTCCGTTTGCTATCTAAATGATAGCAAACGGAATTCTGATATGACACTTGTAACGAGCGGTACTTCGAAGACAGATCGATAAATAACACTTGAAATATAAATGGAAAAATGTGAAAGATTTGGCAAGGATCAATCTCTTTACAAATTAGTTCATTTTCGTTTTCTCTTCAATTACAGACAGGGTTTGACCTTTACTCCTGATCTGAAATGGAACACGTGCATCAAATCCATTGCCAAGGTCGCTGGAAAAATAGTGGGATCATTCTACCGCTCCAGTAAATATCTTACTGCCGATGCAATTCTTTACTTGTATATATAGGCATAGACCAATTCATACCATCTAAAAAATTCCAACAAAAACCTAACAGCCAGCCATGGTTCTCCCCAGAATGTGCTGCTGCTATCGCGCACAGAAATCACTTTTTCCATAGCTACCAACGTAATAGATGCACTGAGACTAAAGCTGCTTTCAGGCCTGACAGCAACCACTGTAAAAGAGTAATAAAAAATGCAAGAGAGCTATATGCCCAGTCTGTTAAATCCAAGGTAGCTGATCAGCGGCTTGGATCCCACCAGTTTTGGCAAATAACAAATAGGATCCTGAACAGAAGTGTGCGTTCTATCCCAACCATTATCAATGGACCAGAGGTCATCTCGTCAGCGTCAGACAAGACCAAACTATTTGCAAAGAACTTTGCAGCTAATTCTACCCTATGCGACGAAGGCCATCAACTCCCCATATTTCCTCCTATAACACAGAACAAGCTAGGTAACATACAAATATCTATGCATGAGGTCGCCATGCTAATAAAACACCTAGATTCCAGTAAAGCAACTGGCCCTGATGGCATCCCAATTATAGTGTTAAAAAAGCTTCAACCAGAACTTGCTCCCATACTTACGAAACTATTTAAGCGCTGCCTTAAGGAGAAGTGCTTTCCGACCCCCTGGAAGACCTCATCAGTTTGCCCTGTATTTAAGAATTCAGGTGATAAGTCATCTCCCTCTCAATACAGACCAATAAGTCTCCTGTATGTTATGAGTAAGTTGCTGGAATCCATATTAAATAGAGAAATAGTCAACCACCTAAGCAGGAATAACCTTCTTAGTGACACACAAGATTTACCGCAGATGTGCTAACGGTTATATCCCACAGGATTAGTGAATCTCTTGACAAAGGCTTCCTTTCTAGGGCAATTGCTCTTGACATATCAAAGGCCTTCGACAAGGTATGGCATAAGGGTCTACTTCACAAGATTCCCAGCTACGGTATAACTGGAAATGTTTTCTCAATCATTAAATCATTTCTCTCCGATAGGTTCATAAGAGTAGTGGTTGATGGGTAGAAATCAGAGGCCCACAGTATTAATGCTGGAGTCCCTCAGGAGTTCATCCTGGGTCCAACTCTCTTCCTGATCTATATCAATGATCTCCCAAAACACATACTTAAATCATTCATTGACATCTATGCTGATGACACGACCATCTATAGCAACACATCAAAGGCCGTAAATGACAAAGTTCTCTCTAATTCTCTCTCCTCTGATCTTGAGCACGTGGTACAATGGGGGAAGATGTGGGTGATTACCTTTAATGCATCCAAAACCAAACTCCTATCCTTACATCATCAACGCTCTGATCCCCAGCTGGCATCAATTGTGATGGATGGCTCTTGTCTGGGTGAGGCCCCGTGTTTCGACAAGCTTCTGGGTTTGACCTTTACTCCTGATCTGAAATGGAACACGTACATCAAGTCTGTTGCCAAGGTCGCTGGAAAGATGGTGGAATCCTTCCACCGCTCCAGAAGATATCTCACTACTGATGCAATTCTCTATCTATATAAAAGCCAAGTACGTCCAAGGATCGAATACTGTTGCCATATCTGGGCACGAGCGGCCAAAAACAGCCTATCATGCCTTGACAGAGTACAAAATAGACTTCGTGGCTTAGTGGGGGATGCCCTTTTCTCTACCCTGCAACCTCTCTCCCACAGAAGAGACGTTGCGAGCCTATCCTTGCTTTATCGTTATTTTCATGGCAGGTGCTCGTCTGAACTCCAATCCCTGGTCCCCCCTCGCCAATCTTTCACGAAAACACCCGTCTAGCTGAATCCACTGTGAAAAATTTCCCCCACTCTATATTTGTGCCTAAATCAAAACGCGGATTCCATGAACAAAGCTTCTTTCTTAGAACGGTACGCCTGTGGAACTCTGTTCCGTCTGCCTGCTTTCCTACGGACTACAACTTGGATGTCTTCAAGTCCAATGTTAACAAATTCCTAATGAACCGCTCCCTTAATTAAACACTTCATCAAATCTCCACACTAACGTAATGTACTTGCAATAACCCTTATCCCTGAGTGGCTTCCGGGCCTTGATAAGTGGTGATCAATGTGTAAAAAAAAAGAAAAAAAAAGCCAAGTACGTTCTTGGATGGAGTACTGTTGCCACATCTGAGCAGGAGCTGTTAGAAGCACCTTATCCTGCTTTGACAGAGTTTGAAATGGACTTTTTGGTCTGGTATGGTGATGCCCTTTTCTCTTCTCTGCAACCTCTTTCCTACAGAAGAGATGTTGCGAGCCTGTCTCTGCTCTATTATTATTTTCCTGTCAAATACTCGTCTGAGCTCCACTCTATGTAATATAAAAATATTGCTTTTTTTTTCAATACTTGATTGATTTATTTCAAAGGTGCAACATTCCAATGTTCCTGAAATGCGTAATTTACTTTTATATAGAAAACAGAGTTCCGTTTTTTTATTTTTTTGTTTTTTTTTTGTTTTTTAATAAACTGGCTAAAAGAAATCCCAAATAAATTATAAACTAAATTGTATTTATATATACTAACGGGACCTGTGGAAATTTCGGCATCTTTCATATGTGATATATTACTGCTGTAGATCAGTAACATGAATGAAGACTCTGTAGCCCTTTTGTTAAAACTGTAAAAATATTTATCTAAGTAATTTGGCTAATGTAGTGTCAGAGTATATCTGGTCTATTACGGTTTATCACTAATATTCTTATGTGAGTCTTTGACATATTTCCATTGTATGGACACCCGGCGCGAACGGACACCCCACAATATCATTATGCCATTTTTAATGAGAACAGATACTATTCTTGGGTCCTAGCCAGAAGATTAACAAGTTAGAAAAGCATTTCATCCAAGGCATGAAAATTGTTAAACAAAATGTTTTACTATAGGCTTTAAAGATAAAGGTCCAAGATTCAATTTGAAATTTATTTATCTTCAAAGTACACTTTCATAAATTTTATAAAGTAAGGTATAAAAATTTAATTTAAATTGAATCAAAAAATTACCTTGGATTTATTTTATGTAATGTGCATTTTGTTGCACTTTTTAAAAAAATAATTGAAAATTTTATATCTATATCATTAATTGCTAGATGAAAGATAATGTTTTTAAATTGCAACAAAATGTACATTACATAAAATAAATCCAAGATAATTTTTTGATTCAATTTAAATTAAATTTTTATACCTTACTTTGTAAAATTTATAAACATGAACTTTGAAGATAAATAAATTTAAGATTAAATCTTGTACCTTTATTTTTAAAGCCTATCGTAAAAACATTTTGTTTAATAATTTTTATTTTTTATATTACACCATCGGTGATCGGGAGATCCTATTTATTAAAAGGGAAATAGAAGGTGATAACATACTACGAACATTAATTTTGCCTCTCTATATATATACTAGTTTAATGTTCCTAATACGTTATCGCTTTCTATCTTTCTTTTTAGTTACTGGATCTCCTGATTGAATGATTTATAATCTGGAAATCGTGACACACACGTACGTTAAAAGGTACTACGGTATTAATATATAGATTCTTATGGACATTTTGTGATTTAAAAAAAATTCTAATAAGTATTGACATGGTAAAGGAACGAAAAGAAAGCAAGATGAAGTAGTAAAAGAAAAATTAGGAAAATGTTAAAAAATAGGAAATAAAAGGTTGAAAAAAAAAGCATACGGAATAATTAATGAGATGAGACTTGTGGAAACAGAATATGAACGAAAAAACATAATCGGAGAAATATAAGAAAGGAAGGAAAACGCTAAACAAATGAAAGTACCATGCTCATCATGGTACATTTTAAAAATAAAAAGAAACACAGGAAGAAACAAAACGAACGTAAGACACAAAGAAACGCGGAAAGAAATGAAAGGAATGAAAAGGACAAAGTACAGAAGAAAGAAAGAAAGAAAAAAAAGAAAGAAAGGAGAAAAACAAAAGAAGCAAAAAGACAAAAACGAATAAGAAATGCCATCTTTCGCAGCCTTTTTCTTCTTCCAAGGAAACAAATTCATAATTAGAGGGAATTATGAACAGTGGAATGAACTTACTAACCTTTGTAGCGAAGTAAATCGTCAATTTTTCTGACATTAACGATTACAACAAAGTACAATGAATTATTTCGTGGGTAAGGTCATTTTGTGTGAATGCCCAAGTCGTCGCAATACACTGTTCCGCTACATTTTAAACCGACCTTGTATCAAACATGACTTTGTGGAGAGTTAATCAAAACAGTAGCTTTACAGAAAAAATTTTTTTAATATAATATTGATCTCCCTCTGTCACATATTTCTATGTAGCAATAAACTTTGAAAATGAAGTGTACACCTTTGGTTTGCAGTATGTATAAGGATACTTAGGCATGATTGACAATGTTTCAACAGATTCACCTACCTCCCGATGCAAAGACGGATAGTAGATTGGTTGGTTTAATTCTTTAAAGCGAGAGATGTTATTTACACGTTAGCAAAGAAACAATACTGTAAAGTCTTATATACACGAGTTATCCTCAAGCTAAATTATCACCCTGGTCCACAAGAGAAAGGGGATTATACAACATACATATTATCTATATAATAATACGCTCAGGCGATTCCGTGGTCGTACGTACGTTATCACCCTCTACACATTTTATGAAAGGCCGGGCACCTCCTACTACCACTTTTTTTTAATAACACCTCTTTCCACCTGGATTGCCTACTGTTGTTTTGATCCCTCCCTCCGCTACTACAAGTTTTTTTTCGAGGTTGCTTACTACGCCACCTATACACATATACATACTCAAGCAACGCCCGGCACCCTGCTAGTCTATAATATAAAGGCAAAATGTGTGTGTGTTTCGCAAAAACTTCTGACAGATGCGTCGGACCGTGACAAAATTTTTATCATATTAAAGCTCGATGTCTCGGGCGACAAATATCGTAAAATTGGCCGAAAACAATTATTTCACCGTCAACTGGGCCGTTTTTTTTACAAGACATTACTTTTTTCGTCGAGATTTTTGCAAGTCATTCAAACCTCACGTCAACGACGTCGCATAAAGCATGTTATTTCGACCGGCTGTGACGTCACAACTGCGGTGGGTGCATTGATAAGACGATTTGTTTTGTTTGTTTGTTTTTTTTTTTCACCTCCTTTTCCTCTGGTATATTACGGATTCGAGCCTGCCTATTACTCTTATTTAAATATTTATTTAAATATTTATTTATTTATTTATTTAAATAGTTAGTGAGTTAGTTATTTTTGTGCTTGCACGGGTACTAGCTGTTTTTTTTTTCTTTCAACCAACACCTTTACACACACACACACACCCACACACACACACACACACACACACACACCCACACACCCACATACCCGGGCAACGCCGATAACTCCGGCCAATTAATAAGGGTGTCTATATATAACTAATAGTAGAGATACCCGACGTTGCCGGGATGTAAGGTGCGTCAAAAATAAACTGAACATTTATTCGTTGAAATAAATGCTTATTTAAATCAGATATGTTGCTCTGTATTTTGAAAAACTAATTTTATATTATTCTTTCGTCAGGCAATGCCAGGTAGCTTTACAAGTTGACTATAAACAAAACGGCGAATGTGTACCTAACAAAAGGATTACGTTGAACGCGTAATTTAGATTTTGTTTTTGTATGCACAGGTAGGGGTAGGAAAAATATCTAGTAGAAAATGTGTACCAGTGGCGGAAAGTCAGGGATCGTTTTAACATTATATTCAAGTTGTAAACAGGACACCTGCCACCTCATCACAGTTAAAACTATAAACAATTATTTTTTTTTATTGTATTGCACATACTCCTTTATATATATATATATATATATATATATATATATATATATATATATGTGTGTGTGTGTGTGTATGTGCAATACAAAAGACACGAAGGTCTTTTTGCTCATCATGCTACATTTTATTTCCTTAATAATCCCTGAAGAGGTCCCCCCGAAAATGAGACCGAAACGTTGAAAATTTCAGTAAAGGCTACGGGTTTTTCTTCCTTTTTCCATAACGTCATAATATCATACCTAATTTTATTCATTAACTAAATATATATATATATATATATATATATATATATATATATATATATATATATATATATATATATAAAGTCCCCCTCTTGGGTTGAGCACTATCGTAAA
This sequence comes from Euprymna scolopes, assembly GCF_053919585.1. NCBI lineage: Eukaryota > Metazoa > Mollusca > Cephalopoda > Sepiida > Sepiolidae > Euprymna > Euprymna scolopes. The sequence goes on from NC_136483.1 coordinate 54,764,100, forward strand.
TGATCTCACTCGCTACTTAATTTAGCTGAAAAAATGCGAAGCTCGCGGTTTGTTTACAAACAAACGATTGAGCACTTTACGAGTGGCGGACGGATGTTTATTTAAATAGACATTCGGACAGATTAGTTGCGGCCACCGCTTCCGTAGTCAGGGGGTAGTACTGCCGATTGTCATCACGACGGTTCTAGGTTCGATCCTCGGCTCAGGATAGGTGTTAGGTGTTAGTCTAGCGGCACTGATGAGTTGTGAAACAACGAAACAGGACTGTATGTCTATGACTAAAATATATTTTATTATATATACATATATATATATTAGTATTTTAGTTAGTTAATTGATGAATAAAAGTAGATATATTACGAGGTTATAGAAAAAGGAAGAAAAAAAACATGTCTTTTTAGGAAATTTTTTAACGTTTCGACCTCATTTTCGGGGGACTTCTTCAGGAAATAAAATGTACAATGATGGGCAAAAAGACCGTCTCTTTCCCCCAAAAAAGTGATATATATATATATATATATATATATATATATATATATAAGAAGAGAAAAAGATTTCAAAAAACGTGGGAACGAAATTAATCAGGTTTCAAATTCATATTATGTTCTTTGATCGACAATTTGTTAGGGGCTAGGAGCAAAGTGTAGTACCTGTGCAGTTTCGTTAGAGAGTGCCGATGTATTATTGTTCCAACCCAGAATGCTTCTTTCTGAGGCGAGGGGTGATGTCGTCTATGTTAAAAACAAACGTTGCGTATAGTTTTACCTTCGTAGGTTCGTAAATCGGACACGCCTGTTTGTTGACTGCAACAGACTTTATTAATACAGGAAGTGCTTACTAATTTTCTGTTATAAAATTGGAAAGATTTAGAAACTGGCGGGAAACTTTTTTTTTTAATAAGATTATTATAAAAACGGGGTTGTAAAAAAATTATAATTTTTTTATGATTGAACACTTACAAGTGTCCTTTTATTGCGTTTGTCACACCAAATAATATTGAAAATGCTGAATCGCTAAGTAATCCTCCGCCCCCCTCCTCCCAAATAGAAATGCTGCGAACAAGATTGGATCTCATGACTTGTTGGCTTCAATCAACCAAACACTCTTACTGTTTGGACCACTGCAATGATTTTTTTGGAAAGTTACTTTATATTATACAGTAGAATCCAGAGATACGGAGACCTTGGGGTACTTTTTTTTCAGGTTACGATGTTTTCCGGTCCCTGGTTACAGTATTTACCCCGCTTTACGGTGTTATTTATAATGTTATTTGATTATATACATGTGTATTATATACTGCACTATATTTTGTTACTAATTTTTATGCCGTATCCCGGGGTTCTACGGTACCTGTAACAGAAGCCTTTTACACGGATCATAGTATCTGCTCTGATCGGTTTCAGCGAGCCCATCCTCCTAGTTGATTTATTGCAAATCGGTTGGGACGCCCCTGCAGGGGAGTGCTAACGTTGCTTATCATGGCAAAGTGCGCGTGTTTTAGGGGAGAGCTGGATTCTCCATTATAAACTGACCTTGAGTCTAACTTGGCCACAGTAAGATGCAGGTAAAAAAATATCTACTATCTGAAAAAAAAAAAAACGGAAACAAACAGAACCATTTTGATCTGAAGGGTTAATTTGTAATAAATATTGTTTTCGTCGGAAACGCAAATAAAACATTAAGCTATTGTTCTCTCATCTTGCGAGTATTTAACAATCGAATATTGATAATTAGACTTCCAGGCTATTGAACATTCTGTAGAAGACAAAGAGAAAGGCAAAAATGATTATCATAAATAAAGAAGCGTATCGGAATAGTAATTGTTGTTTTATGTTTGGATAAGAATAACAATTGAGAAGTCAGACAAGAAACGGAAAATGGAGGTTAATTAGAATACGGAAAAGAAATATGAAAAGTGAAGAGATGGGGGGGGGTGACAAAGAAAGCAGAAAATCATAAAAGAAATGCACAAAGAAAAAGTAGGAAAAACAAAGGAAGACGAAAAAAAGGAAGGAACGAGAAAAATAAACGAGCGAAAGCAAATGAAGGTAAGGAATGGAAAAGATAAAAATAAAAAATTAAAGAGAAAATAACGGAAAAGCGCAAAAACAAAGAACAGCAAAAATGGAAAGGTAGAAAAGAGTGAAAGACAAAGGGAAGAAGAGAGTAAAAGGGGGAGAAGGAGAGAGGAAAAAGGAGAGAGAAAGAGATGGGGAAAGGGAAAAGGAGAGGGGAAGGGGGAAAGGAGAGGAGGAAAGGAGAGGGGGAAAGGGAGGAAGGGGAGAGAAAGGGAGAAAAGGAGAGAGGAAAAAATGGACGGAAAGGAGAGTAGAACAGGGGAATGAAAGTAGAGAATAGGGGGAGGATAGGATACAGGAAAAGTGGAGGAAAGGAAAAAGGAAAAGGGGAAGTAAAAAAGAGAAAGGGAGAAGAAAGAAAGAAAGATGAGAAAAGGAAAGACGGAAAGGGGAGGAAAGAGGAAAAGGGGAGGAAAGGAAAGAGGAAAGAAAATAAAGAAAAGAAATTCAAACAAAAGGAAACAAGTAAAAAGTATATAATAAAGAGAACAAAAGAAAAATACAGCATAGAAAAAGGAGAGGGGGTAGGAAAGAAAGAAAAAAGAACCTAACGAAAGGAACTAATAAGAAAAGAGAGGAGAGACAAAAACAAACAAAAAATGAAAAGAAGAGGACGAAGAAAATAGCAAAATCAAAGGACGAAAAGGAGAAGGGATAAAAAAGAGTGAAAAGCAGGTGGAAGGAAATACGAAAAGGAGGGGAAAGGAAGCAAGGAAATAAACAGAAGAAAAAGAAACGGGAAAAGAAAAGGAAATAATAATGGAAGGAAACAAGTAAAAAAAAATAATTAAAAATGCAAAAGAAACTGACAAAGGAAAAGAGCCAAAACGAAAAATGGATAGAAGGAAGGATAGAAAAGAAATTTACCATGGAGAGAAGGAAAAGCGAAAAGGAGCAGGGGGAAGAAGAGGGGAAGGAAGAAAATAAAATTATTAGAAGGAAACAAGTAAAAAATATAATAAAGAAAATAAAATAACAAAAGAAACTGACAAAGAAAGTAATGGAAAAAAAAACAAAGAACATGAAGAGAAGTAAAATAATGCAAAACAAGAAGAAAAGAAAATATTGACTTTTATGAGTCTGGCTCCTGCCAGTCATAATCATAATGTATGAGGGTGGGGATTGGGTTGAGAGTTAAACAATAGAAATGGCAACAATTGTTTCTGTCATCGGCTTATTTCCTTTTTCCACCCTCAGACGACACTTACCATTGGACAATATCACCATGACAGCCGCTGCAACTATCTCTCTTAACAAAAGATTTGGTCTTCAATATATCACCAAGTTAAATTTTCGAAATTTACTTCTTTAAAAGTCTAAGGTCTTAAGTAATTCTCTCGACTGTTAAGCCAGAGGCCATACTTGCAAACCCATTTAACAACTTGTCTGCATTCCACATATTTCTTTAATATTGTCACACACGCCACATATACACAGACACACACACACACACACTTAGTTTATGAATAAAAGTAGGTGTGATATTATGACTTTGTGGCAAAATTTTAGGAAATTTTGTACGTTTCGTACTCATTTTCAGGGGACTTCTTCAGGAGATAATTGAGGAAATAAAATATACCATGAGCAGAAAGACCTTCGTGTCTTCCTCCCTGAAAAGTGATTATATATATATATATATATATATATATATATATATATATATATATATATATATATATATATATATATATATAATACGCATTTATGCGGATTTTATTTTATTCAAATTAAATAAACGCTTCCATAACGGAACTCACACCCCTGATTATATATTATAAGGAAAGCAAACGCTTAAAAGAAGTGTGGAAACGAAACTAATCAGGTTGCAAATTCATATTATGCTCTTTGATCACCAATTTGCTTATGATAGGGGATAAGTTGTAAAAATGTTTGTTTGTTTGATGGTATCGGAATTCATAATGAGCGCCGATTCAAGGAGTCTTCGAAGGGTTTATCATCAGCAAATTTAACTATTTTGACCTTTGTGAAACTAAAGTTGTTTTGGTGTGAAACATGGGAAAAAAGTTCATATAGTATAGATGTGACCCTCCCACCTGTGATGGTCGAAAATTACATCAGTAACAGTTGAATTAGAGCTGAATTACAGCGTTTTTTATTATTATGTGAACAATCCCGGACAACATCCGGTAATCTTGCTGATCCAAATTGCTTGGTTAGTGACACAAACCACAAGAAGGAAAAATAACTGCGACTGAATGAAGGGATTGATAACATTTTAATAATAATATTGTTTTGTGAAGGAAACCATTGCATGGTGTCGAATAGTAGGCACCATTGTTTTGCATGATCCTGGGGACAACGTTTCAGGATTTCACCTGTATGAGAAATTTATGATGGAAAATTAAATTTATGTTTGAAATTTACTTAATATGCACAAGAAATTTCGCCAATTTGGCCAATTACGGCGAATCCAATTCTTACGTTGTGAAGATGAATTGGCTGAATGAAAAACCCAGACCTCTCAAACTCATGCCGTCACTTTACTATAAGAAGAGGCGTGGGGTGTGTTTTTGCAGTCCAGTTGGGAGTTTAAGTTTCGAGCAGTTGAGAGTGGAATCTAAATGCCCCTCCACTCATGATATACCCCGCACACTCACTGACCGCAAAGTAGAGAGGGAAGAGAAGATAATCGATCGTCGCAAAGGGTTTTTTTTAGAAACTGTCTACACACGCCGCATTGTTTAAAAAAAACCCAAAAGAACGCATTTTTGTTCTTTTTTCATATCTGCAAAATAATACTATTGTATTCAGAATTTTTTTAATAATTAATCTTCATGAAAGAAAAATCAAGGACTTACGAATCGAGTAATTTATTTGTGGCTTACGGAAATTGTGATTAAATCACAAACGAATGCTATCCATTGGAATTAATTTCTTTCAGGAGACAGAAAGCAGAAAAAGAAGCACAGTTAACCCAACGCCCGCGGACCGTGTCTCGCGGCAGGTGTATTTCCCTGAAGACTTTGAGTTGTTCACTTTGTCTATTTCTTTTTATTTATTATTTGTATTATTTTTATTTTTTTTAAATTGTGTTTTTTCTTACGGCAAGGAATACAGGAATCGTGCCTTAACCCCGTCATCGTATAAACGACCAATACCACGCTATTGAACTTTCTTGAATGTTCCATAATCGGAACCAAGACTAAACTTGTGAACCAGTGAACACAACGGTCTTCGCCGTGTTAGACAACCTTATAATTATGTTTTCATAAACATTTAAACTCATGTTTCTGTATATGTGTAGATCCAATAAAATGAAGCTAACGAAGGATATATCTTGAACAAAGCAAACTGATAAAGATAAATAAAGCTCAACACTTTAGAGGAGCAATTAAATGCATTACATAAAAGATGAGAATAAAAGTCACGTATAACTTTATTATATTATCAGATCAATCAGGAAAGTGTAACTGAGAAAAACCTCTACCCCTTCCTACTTTCTTTACATTTCCTTCTTTCTTCCCTCTTATTTTCCTCCTTTTTTTATTGTCTATGCTTTAATGATCTCCTTTTTCATTTTACTATTACTTACGCGTATAAATAACCCTTCCATTTTTTTTTACTTTTTCACTTTTCTTTATAATTATTTTTATTGTTAAATGTTCTTCCTTTCTATTCACGTATGCTTAATTCCTTCTTTCTAGTTATATGTTAATGTTTGTTATTCTTGTATTTAATATATCTTAATATGTACATTTGCTTCATTTCTAATCTAAATGTTCTGAAGCCAGCATTTATCGATATTGTATGTTTTGTATAACACTGGCCCTTCTCTACTGATGAGAAGCATTTAGCTTCGAAACGCCATTTTTCCCCTCTTATTAATTTCTTATTGATCTGATGATATAATAAACTTATATGTAACTTTTATTCCTCATCATGTATTTTATGTATTACTGTTGTGACGATTAATCGGAATCGGGAATCGGAAAAATCCGAACTTTTGGGGGTATCGGAATCGGTATCAGAAAAAGCGTGCCTATTTTTCAATGCCAAAAAAACAATTTCTTTAATAATATTTTTTTTTATTTGAGTTTGTTTTTAAAAAATACCTTCAACTCCTGGTAGTAATAAAAAAATAAGAAATATTTATTGATTTAAACTTCCATTAAAACTAAAATCTATAGATCACCTCCCCCATACACACACACCCACATGTTTGTATACTTTAGCAACTATATGCACATTTAAGATGTGTTTTACGATAATCGGGACAAAATAAATATTTTAGAAATGAATGTTCAGAGATTTATAAAGAATCGGTAATTGTATTGGAATCGAAAATTTAATACAGAATTGGTACAAATATTGAAATCGTCCCATCATTAATATATATATATATATAACTACTTCATTTACTCACATAAAATTAATATACGAAAGTATACATTTGTGCGTAAACTTTAAGTATTTACTTCAACAGTGCTCAATACGTAGGTAGAGCTAGTTAGTAAGTTATAAATTATATATGGCGATTAAGCTACACTGAATATTCCGCCATATATATTTTATAACTTACTATATATATATATATATATACATATATATATATATATATATATATATATATATATGGTGGCTTCCATTCAGTCTTGACAGACTATGGATATCCACTATAAGGTGCATATACGCGAAGTTTTTATGGCAAGAGTTTTGCAATCTCCAACCACACCTCTCCTGAGTAGACATTTTAAAATACCAGTGACAAGTGGAGCTTCAGGACGACTGGAAACTATGCCGAGATAAGCAGAGAGCACATACAGCGCCTAAAATTATTAAAATAAAGTTATGTTGTGTTCCGTCATGGGTGAAAAAGAAAAAACAAAAATAACAGGGAAGCGATTAAAATAAAGCAACGTTATGAAATTTTCGTGGCTTTATTTTGATAGCTTCCCTGTTACTGTTTTTCACCAATAACGGAACGCAAAGTAACTTTCTTCAAAAGTGTACATATTTTCTTTTTATTTCTCATTTTTCAATCCCTCGATACAGCGAGGGCGAAACCGGTCAGCTGACTCCCTCTTTTATTTTTTTCTCCCCTCCCCCCGTTTTTTTAAAAAGGGTGTTTCACGTATTTTACTTTTAATCATGGATAATAAAAATTTCCCTTCATTATAGCAATATTTAAGTTTTGTACCCCAAAGAATCATTATATATATATACTATATAAGTTATAAAATATATATGACGATTAAGCTACACTGAATATTCCACGTTTCATCCACTCTAGGACTCTTCAGGCTTATGCGCATAAGCCTGAAGAGCCCTAAAGTGGATGAAACGCGGAATATTCAGTGTAGCTTAATCGCCATATGTATTTTATAACTTACTAACTAGCTCTACCTACGTATTGAGCACTTTTGAAGTAAATACTTAAAGTTTACGCATAATTTCCGGATTCATGATGTCTATAAATTGTCACACATTTAAACCGGCAATTTGATTGAAATGTATTTTTCTTTCTAGTTGACATTACCATACAAAACATGTTTTTCATTTATTAATTTTTTCTCATTAATTATTTTCTAAAACACTTGTACTAAAAACAGTTGCAAAAAAATTCTTCGTAATAACTGACTAACGATCATTACCATAAGAAACAGCGAAAAGGCGTGCTGATTTCGGAATAGTATTATTATTACAGTTTCTATGCTAAAAGCTCGATGTGAGCGTCAGTTACATTAAAAAAAAATCATTATCGTCTTCTTATTTGGTTCTTATCATTCGTTTGTGTTGTCTACTGATAACAAAACAACCGGAAATGATTATGTCATTCAATAAGAAGACAAAGGGTGTTTAGGTAGGCTTAATAACGATCTAATGAATCGTGTGGATTAGTCTAAACTAAAAGAAATATCTATATTATATTTATCTTTGTTTTACATTTTCACCGAAAACTACTGGATCGATCTAGGTGAAATTTTGTAGGAATCTTTGTAATAAGATACAGCAAACCAAGTATTATGGTATCCGTTCAATGCACAGTTAGATTAGTATTTAATGTCAAATTGAGTACAAATGTAACCATATTCAATTTTCAATTTGGCACAAAGCACTCATCCTAAGTTAACGGGCTATAACTTTTGCCCGTTTTTAACGAGTTAAAATATCTAATTATCACATATTTCAGCACGCACGTGAAAATAAACACGTGTAGAAACTCGCGCGCATACGGATACCTAAACATTTCTCGTTCAAATTGAACTGTTTTGCATTTTAATTGTTTGCTATAGTAAAAGTTATGTTAAGTAAATCGTCGAAATTTGTCTTTAATGTTGCAGTACAGTGTATTTGTACGTATAGCTGTAGAACGATGTAATTATTCAAATGAAACTAAATATTAGAATAAGTACGTAGCAGGCGTTTGCAAATCTCTCTCTCTCTCTCTCTCTCTCTCTCTCTCTTTCAGAGCTGTTTTAAAGTGAACGCACTTCAGTAGAAAATAAATATCAGCGTATTTGCCGAGAATGTTCAACTAATTTTTAAAAGCGTCATCTGGGAACTAATTTTTTTTTTTCTTTAATTTTATTTAGCAAATTATAGCATAATTTTGGGAGTATTATTTTAAAACATAATTATTACGGTATCGTTTGATTTTATGCTGATCGACACCCGTCTCTCAGAAGCCTATCTACACCCTAACATTTTCCTTGCCCGAATAAGTATTTTTTTAAATTCGGAAGCGAAATAAAACATACTAGTATCGATAACATAGTGGAGAGAAAAGAAAAGAAAACAGGCCAGTCAAAATTAAATATCGATATATCACACGGGCTGCTATTTGGGTTCGAATGTGGAAAGCCGACTTAAAATTATGTTCATTTATATCATATCTAGCCCTTCATTGTTCGAGATCTACTGTCTTAGTTTGATTTTGCATCGATTGATAGAGATCAATTCTTTTTGTAACCCTTATCCTCGAGTGACCTCTGGGCCTTGATAGGTGGTGAACCCCACATAAAAAAAAATGCATAAAATATTCCCAATAGTTTTAGAGCCTATTATTTATGGTCATTAATATTTTCATTATTCATAGTAGAAATTCTATGCAATGATTTCTAAAACTATAAGTGTTTAGTATCATTAGTAATAGTAATAATAGCAGTATCAGTTCTAATCCCTTACGGTACTAATCATTTGAAAGATTCTTCGTGTTAAATTTGGTGCAATTTTGGCAAGTAGATTTGGAGAATATAATTGATTGAAACACATACAGAAAGTACTCATTTACACTATAGATTATTATTATTATTATTATTATTATTATTATTATTATTATTCAAGCAGTATCGATTTTTATACTAAACTGAGTGAATCAACGTTTGTTGCTTCAAAAAATGTTCCTATATACGAGAGATGTTCCAAAAGTTATGCTTCCCATTTTATTCCGCCCGAATGTATCAGAGGGTATTGCAAATTGCATTGTTATGATGACTGAGCTTATGCATTCATAACGTGAAAGCTTCATCTCACTGTTGCAGATGTTGACGGTGTGAGACTCGAAGACGAGCATCAAAAGTGGAGATGCCTCACTAAATTGTTCTATGCAGAAAAAATTGAACCGATCAACATTCACTGGGAGCTGTTGAACGTTTACGAAACCGATGCAGTTGATACCAGCACAGTTAGATGGGTTCGCAGATTTCAGAGTGGCGACAGAGATGTGAGCGATTGGACTGTTACGACAGAGATATCGTTCATCACTGGCAAAGGTGCATTGAGAATGGTGATGATAGGAAGGAAAAATAAATTCTTGAGCACAAAAGATTACTCGTTTTAATGGTACGTCTTTGCAGCTCTTCAACGTTTTAATTTTTGATAATAAAATAGGATGCCCTACTTTTTGAACGATACTCGTAATTTTATTATGTAAAATACATGTTTAATATTATTTCGTTTTTGGATTCTGTTAGGTTTTAACCAACTAAACAATTAACTCTTCTCTCTCCCTCATTTCTGTATTTCTCTCACTCTACGAGGTGCCTTCACTAAGTTTCCAGAATTTTTGTACAGACATTTAAAATTGTTGTAGATTCTTGAAAATTCAGTATGTTATTGCTATACATCTTATGAGATGACTGACCAATTTTTATGATTTCGGGTTCAAATGAACAGTTACAACAGGAATTGGAATACACCTTACTAAAGCCTGATTGTCACAGCTGATTAATTTCAAAAATGCAATCTGAAGGCGAGGACACTTTAGAAGAACGATATGCATAACATTCTGTTTCAAACTTAAAAAATGCCTCGTTTAGTTTCGAAAGACTATGTATGCCCCTTGTAAGAGTGTCTGCGTATAACTGAAATAAGGGTCGATCGAGTCCTACCCCGCAATGCCTGAATCCAGTGACAAGGAGTTCAGAATGACTGAGAACAATACCGAGATAAACGTATAACACATACAACACATTGTATTCCCAAATAGTCACGGCGCTTAACTTCGATGATTTAACGAGAACAGGTGTGTCAACGTGATTGCGTCGTACATTTATACTCTAAAAGTCATATTTTTAGTCATGCCAGAAGAATATGCCACAGTTTATGAATTTGTTAATGAAATCAAAGAGGGACAAATTGTGGCCGTGACCCAACGAACCACGGATACGCCAAGTACCTCATATTCCTATTTTATTAGACTAAAAGTAGACAACGGACGCAAAGATATGCACGTCTCATTACTACAATATTTAATAAGACATCATCCATATTATGACAAAGCGTATTTGACTGTCAATTAACCACTTTTCCGATTCAAAACGATTCAACATAATTGAGCTAAATTTGGAATGAAGCATCTTTGAAATACATGATGTGTTAGGTAAGGTTAAAATGGTACTACTACTACTAGCATCACATATTAATAGAAGAGGTACACTTTAAATATTTAAAAGTATACGGCAGGATTGCACTAAATTTAATACGAAGTATTCTTGGGATGATGAGTGTACTATCAGGAGGGGGTAATATTAATAATATGACTACCACTGTTAATAAAAAAAAAAAACTTATTAGCTCCAAAACTACTGAACAGAATTGCACAAACTATAATATAAAGTGCCCTGGATGGTCAGATATAAAATTAAGAGAACTACTTACAATCCATAAAAAACAACACAGATCTGCTGAAAACTACAATAAAATTCGTCTAAAGACTGACTTTTTACTATGACGGACCATTTTACATATAATACCATTAAAATAACCCTGTGTGCTAGGCAAAATGCCAATACATAGATCGCAGCTGGTTTAACGGCAATAAAAACAATTTCTTTCAACTGATCGTCGGGTGGCAAGTGTTGTTTCCGTTAGAATCAAATTGTGTGGAAAAGAACAGCTTGATATATTTCGCCTCAGGTAGGAGGGAAAGGGACTCAAACGATTTTTAAGTAAAAATAAATAAAATAAATAAATAAAATAAATAAAACAACTTAAAATAAAAGCTCAAAAAATACCCAAACACTGATTACGCCTTGATTTTAATAGATTTTATAAATACAGGGTGACCCCCCAAAAAAATAAAAAACGGGCCCCAACTCTAATAAAGTGTACACTTTTTAAGGCGATTTTCCTTATAATTGTTGTTATATTCATGACATTACGATCATTGTACTCTGCAACCTTGTACAGTAATGTTCCAGTAATTTTGAGAGAGAGAAAGTGATCCAGCGTGATGGTGGGAGAGATAGAAAGCGATACCTCGTAAGAGAGAGAGAGAGAGAGAGAGAGAGAGAGAGAGAGAGAGAGAGAGAGAGAAAACAGAGCGAAATCGAGAAAACGATAGGCCGAGACAAAGAGATAGGAGAGAAAGTGAGCAAGGAAGATTGATCTAGGCAGTGAGATATAGGCAGGAGGAGAAAACGATAGACCAGGAGAGAGACAAAGGAAGAAAAAGCAATGGACCAAGACATGGAAAGAAATAGGGAGAGAGAGAGAGAGAGAGAGAGAGAGGAGGGAGAGAGAGAGAAGGGAGAGAGGAGGGAGAGAGAGAGAAGGGAGAGAGGAGGGAGAGAGAGAGGAGGGAGAGAGAGAGAAGGGAGAGAGGAGGGAGAGAAGGGAGAGAATAATAGATCGAGGGAGAGAGAAAGAGGTGGGGGACCAGAGACTGGGGAAAAGGAAAAAGAAATAGTGCTAGAAAGAGAACAAGCATGGAGGAAAGGGAGAGCATGCAGAAGAGAGAAAAAGGGGAAAGGAAAGAGAAAAGGAAGGAAAGGTAAGAGAAAGACGGTGAAAGGTAAGACAAAGGCAGGGAAGAGAAAAGGGAGGGAAGAGAAAAGGGAGGGAAGAGAAAAGGGAGGTACAAGAGAGGGAGAAAGGGAGGGAAAAGAGAGGGAGGGAAAATAAAGTAAGAAAATAGGAGAGGAATAAAGGAAAGAAAACGGCGAAAAAGGAAGGAAAGAAAATGGTGAAAAAGGAAAGAAAACGGTGAAAAAGGAAAGAAAACGATGAAAAAGGAAGAAAAGAAAACGATGAAAAAGGGAGGAAAAAAGGGGAAAAGGGAGGAAAAAAGGGGAAAAGGGAGGAAAAAAAGGGGAAAAGGGAGGAAAAAAAGGGGAAAAGGGAGGAAAGAAACGGGGGGAAAGGAAGGAAAGAAAAGGGGGAAAGGAAGGAAAGAAAAGGGGGAAAGGAAGGAAAGAAAAGGGGGGAAAGGAAGGAAAGAAAAGGGGGAAAGGAAGGAAAGAAAAGGGGGGAAAGGAAGGAAAGAAAAGGGGGAAAGGAAGGAAAGAAAAGGGGGAAAGGAAGGAAAGAAAAGGGGGGAAAGGAAGGAAAGAAAAGGGGGGAAAGGAAGGAAAGAAAAGGGGGAAAGGAAGGAAAAAAAGGGGAAAGGAAGGAAAGAAAAGGGGGGAAATGAAGGAAAGAAAAGGGGGGAAATGAAGGAAAGAAAAGGGGGGAAAGGAAGGAAAGAAAAGGGGGAAAGGAAGGAAAGAAAAGGGAAGGAAAGAAAAGAGAGGGAAAAGGAAGGAAAGAAAAGGGCGGAAAAGGAAGGAAAGAAAAGGGCGGAAAAGGAAGGAAAGAAAAGGGGGGAAAGGAAATAAAGAAAACGGGGAAAAGGAAGGAAAGAAAAAGGAGGGAATGAACGATGAGAGAATTACGAGAAAGGACAGCAAGCGAAAGAGATGGAAGGGATCAGAAAAAGAGGGAATGGAAAGAGAACGGGGAGGGGAGAAAAAATAACGGGGGAGAGAAAAAACGGGAGGGAAGGAAAAATAACGGGGAGGGAAAGAAAGACAGAAAGGGAAGGAAAGGAACTTATTTAAACAGCCTATTAAAGAACATTTATAAAATTCACTTTTTATGGATGCAATGAATTTTTAATCAGAAATATCTTACGTTTAAAGTTATGTTTTTACGAACTTTTACGTGAAATTATACTAACGTAAATGTAAAAAAAAAGAAAAAAAAAGAAAAAAAGAAAAAAAAAACTTAAATAACATTTTTTCCCCCAAAAAGTTTAGATTGATGATCATTTATATTAGGCACCGCCAAAACTGGGGGGGGGGGGGGCAGGTCAGTACTTTTTGACGGACCGTCTTTTTAAAAATCTACCAAAAATCAGGTAATTATCCGATCAATACGAAATTTTTAGCAATTATTAGGAGAAGAATGAACTTTATAACAGTGTACTTATTTTTCATAAACGATATTTATATATATATTCTTTTTTGCTTACAAACCCCCCCTTGTTTTGAAGTGGGAACAAATATGCTTAAAATAATCATCTGAAACTGAACAAAACATATTGTGTTGTTGTAAGGGACAGAATTATAGATTAAAAAAAAAAAAAAATTGTTTGCATACCTTATTTTGACGTCTGAATATCAGAACTTCGATTGTGTTTAATTATCCCGCTTTTGAGTTTTGAAGTGTGAAATTCGGTGAATATGTTAAGTAAAATAATTAATTTAAGTTAAGCAAAACAAAAAAAAAATTTTTTTAATATTTATCCGAAAAAAGCTATTTTAAAATTTTTGATAAATAAATTAACAATTTCTTTTTAGCGAGCCGAATAATGCATGACCATTATTAAACAGGGCATGCTTTGAATAATCGATACCAAAAAAAAAAAATTCGATAAATATTGTGCCCTTTGTGTTAAAAATAGCATCATTTTTTTCGATCCCGTTTGAAAACGTTTGCCGCCTTTCGACTACGGTGGACCAAACGCGCTGAAATAATTTTTTTTTATTCTGCTTTAAATTGCCCCCCCCCATTTTGGGGAGCCTGGCCCCCACACACATACACATTAAAAACCAAACGCATACAAATGCGCACCCATCTGGTACTGGCGAGCCTCAGCTTAATAATACATTGAAATTTTCGTCACTGAAAAATAAGTTTTTTTTGGCCTGTTTGGTCTTCCATAGTTTGCTTTTTATCAAACGAAAACGTAAACAGAGTCGATCTGAACTCTACGTCAACGCGAAATATCTGGTTACCTATATGAATAAGTGGAATTATTTGAAATTCAGGTACTTATATTATAATATTTTTGCATATTCTCTTAGAAAATCATCCTAAATCTTAGTTAGACAATAAATAAATTAATTAATTATTTCAAAACCCTTTTTTTTTTTTAAATATTTAAGTACGTTTTTTGTGCAAGACAAAAAATGTCAATTGTTAACTTTTTGGGAAAATTTAACATTTAAAATTGAATTAAAAATAGTAGAAAAAGTTTTACATTATTCTGTTTTCTATATGATAAAATTCAGGGTTTTATCTTTCTGGAAAAAAAAAGTTATTCAGAAATAATGGATTTTAATAAATGTAATTTCGTTTTAAAAAACAACAACAACTTGATTTTGCGGCCATTTTTGGCGGTGCCTAATTTATATGAAACGAGGAATGGTTACCACGGCCTTTACGAAAAGTTTGAGTTGCTTCTACATATGAAAACTGTTCTCTTCCTCGAGTTGAGAGAGACAGACATACAGACAGTGTTATGTATTACAGAGGATCAGGACAACATCGGTACCGTTGGTTTTACATACAAACAAAAGGAACTTCTAGTTTAGGCACGGCCAAAACGGAAGGAAGGAGTAAGTATTTTTTGACAGTGTCTCTCTTTAAAAATCTACCAAAAATCACGTAATTATCCAAGCAATACGAAAATTTCACCGATTATTATTATTGAACTTTATAATGATGAACTTTTCTTTACAAAATCAATATATATATATATATATATATATATATATATATATATATATATATATATATATATATTGCCTACAAAACCCGCCTTCTTTATTTGTAGATACAAATATGCTCATAATAATTAGCCGAAACTGAGCAAAATATATTGTATTGTGGGATGGGAGATAAAAAATCAACTACGCACGTATCAAATTTTAAGGTTGAAAATCCGAATTTTGAATTTGTTCTATTTTTCATCTTTAGTGTTTTTAAATGTGAAATTTTTTGAATATGTTAATTATTATCTTTCAGATTAGCAAAAAAAAAATGTGCATATATATTTTCATTATTTTTGCGAAAAACACTACTTTTAAATCTTTGAAAAATAAATTAATGATTTTCTTTTAATGAGTCCAATATTGCTAATATACTATTAAATAGGAAATGCTTTGACGAATCGATACAAAAAAGAAAAAAACTTTGCTAAGTAACTGCGCATTTTGCTAAAAATACGATAATTTCTTTCGGAAATTTCTTGTTGATTTACCTATGGTTGACTAAGCGTGATACTAGATGCAGGAGGTTTTTTTCAACACATACGATGCCTAGCATTCCCAAAATTATATATATAATCTATCCTACATAACCCCCGAAGTTAAGCAATGGGTTGGCCAGTACTAGATGGGTTACCATTTTGGGAATGCTAGGCATATATATCTTATGAAAAAAGAATTAAACCCCTTCACTTAATTGTCAAATCAAACTTTAAAAATACATGGGTAAATATAGTTTTAGTCTTGTCCAGGCCTCCGTAGTTAATTTTAAACTATCATGAAATTTTGTTGTTGTTTTTTTTAATTTTGCTATGCAAATCTATAAGAGTGATTAAAAAGATAGAATTATCTTAAATTCAGGTACTTATAATATTTTTGCATATTCTTATAGAAAATTATCCTAAATCTTATTTAGATGAAAAAGAAATTAATTGGTTCAAAAACGTTTTAAAAAATATTCATCGATCAAGACAAAACTGACAGTGAACGGCGTGGTTTTAGAAAACTTTTAATTTAAAATTCTATTAAAAAATAGTAGAAAAGGTTTTATTTTATTCTGCTTTTCATATGATAAAATTTAGGCTTTTATCTTTCCGGGGGGAAAAAAGGTTGATCAAGAATAATAGATTTTAACAGATTTTAATTCGTTTTAAAAACAACTACTTATTTTTCCATTTTTTTTTTTTTCTTGCCGTGCCTACATAATTGGTCTTTTATGTCAGACACTCTTCAGCTTTTTTTTATGTTTTATTACCGGAAAATCTGTATCTCGTATATGGCTTATGTAGCAGTGTTCATACAGTACCTGAGTATTATCAATTTCCATCTTTACCTAACTTCTATCAGTTTATAGTTAGTAACAAAAACAAAAAATTGTAAAATTTTGTCGGGAAAAAAAGGGTATGCTACTTTATATTTACAAGAGAGGGGGAGTAAATACGATGTATTTATTTACATATTTTTATTTGTAAAAAATATTCTTTAAACAAAAGTAAATCGCTTTGAATAACTTATCTACATTTTTGTGAATTATAAAAAATGCAATCTCGTGATTTATTTATTGTCATACTAATTTCTTTAAATTTAGAAAGCATGTATCCTAGGTACGAGCAAAAATGATGGAATAAAGATGGGGAGCATAGTTTTGAAAGCCGATTTACCATAATTTTTTTGTAGTTTTCCGACTACTTTTTGATTGTATTTGAAAGATTAAAGACTAAAGTTAATTTCCAAAAGGAAAAAAAATATGTGTACACATGAAACAAATGTTATGAAATGTTTTCACGGCGAGCTAAAATTCCGCTAAATTTTGAAGTTAATAAATTCATTGTAAAAATCCTTTAAAAGATAACTAGTTGTTTTCAAAGATAAGTGGTAAAGTAAAGCCCTAAGATATTGAATCAAATAATAAAAAAACACCTTGTTTGCACAAAAAAATATTTTAATTAGCTCCCAAAGGGGGGGGGGGTCTCGCTTTGTTCAACTGAAAGAAAATAATACGGAAGGCCAAAATTCAAGACAGGCTGTCTGAAAATGACGCCAAGTACTTAAAGTGAGGTAGGGGTGCTATTTTTCTTTTTCTTTTTTTTCTCCCAGTTGTGCATCTGTAAATTCATGTCGTGAACGTTTGTCTAATTTTTACCATTTCTTAAATTTAATTATTTTCCTATGTTACCGCTTTTAAATTAAAAAAATAAGTATTATTTTTCGAGATTATATAAAAAAAATTATGTTCCGTCGAAGGTTTCACATTTATGCAAGCGAAGAAAGTATTAGAATCGTAGATATAAAAGTTATACGAAACCTGTAACTCAAAAGAAAAAGTAGAATTTTTTTTTTTTTTTTTTTTTTTTTTTGCAATTATAATTTTTGTGTGAAAATACTAAATAAACAATGCTTTATTCAATGATAATATCAGAAGTTTGAGAAATTTATTTTTCTTAGAGTTATATCGAATTCATAATTACGGATTTTACGAGCTTTGTTTTTTAACTGTTCCTGTAATTTTTTTCCTATTGTTACAATTTACGATGTTTTATTTTCATAAAAAAACAGTAAAAATAAATTCATGCATTTTTTTGTTACTACTGAGAGCCATAACTTTAGTAAAGGTATTTTTTGTTTAAACAAAATAATATATTTCCACTAAGATTTAAGTAAAAAAATCATGTGTTTGTTATATTTCGTGATCATTATTTGATAAATACTGAAAATTTCATTAAAATTGGTTAATTTCCTGATTTTTGGTGAATTTTAAGTAAAGAGAGGGGTCAAAATGTTTATACATTTTGAGAATCGGCATAAATTTTGCACGTACCTAATGTATCCTGTTTATATATATATATATATATATATATATATATATATATATATATATATATATATATAAATTTAGACTTGCGTGTGATTCGATCTTGAGTAATGTATACTCTGCCTATTCTTCCTTGTCAACCAGTTACATGTTTCTATTTACGTACAGACATACAAACTACGAAAACACCAAAAACTCTTGAATAATGTATAGATAGATGCATACATGCATTATGCGTCTGACTGAATAAAACTGAATCGTTATATTCAATCATTTTTTTTTTCACTTTTACGTTGTTTTGTTTTTGTTATTTTTTGTTAGTGAAATATAAGTTTGTATGTGTTATTATGTATTGTTATTTTAATACGAATTACATTACATTAAAAAAGTATATGGAAAATAAAAAGTTACAGGTTGGCTTTTTTTTTCTGTAAATTCATGACAGTTCGAGTTTTCTTTGTTTAATTGTAAATAAAAGCAAAGCTTAAATATTAAAGACATGAATAATAAATATGGCAAAATTATGAAGAATAAAATTACAATGAAAATTACAAATTGAATCACTTGTAAAAGAAAAGGAAAAAATGGAATAAGTATTTAGATTTGATTATTAAACTTGAATATATGATCAAACGATGAATAAAATGTTGAAAAAAATCTTCATACATAAAGAACACACACATACAATATTATATATATAAGATATAGCCGTGTCCTGTTGAGTCATACCCATCACCACAATTTATTGTACTTTGATTTAATTCGAAAATTCATAAACAACGATCTTTTATTTATTTATTTTTTTTTTACATGGAAGTCACCACTTATCAAGGCCCGGAGGCCACTCGGGGATAAGGGTTATTATCTACCTTTTAAGATATCTTTGTATAACTAAAAAGAATCTTTTTCTTTATCATTATTATAATTATTATCATCATCATCATCGCAGAATAGAATGGAATTAGTTTCACATTTAATTTACTTACGTGTTTCCGGTGTATACAAACACACATTTTTTTCTAAAATTTCACAGAAAAATATTAGTGGTTGAAACAACGAAGTGCAGAGGCGAGACAAATACATAGAAACCTGTTCAGTTAATTACAACTTACAAAACAGAAGCTTTCTAAGCATAAATCAATCCCACAGCTAAAGTACATGTTTTTGTCTGTATTTTTGTGGTATCAAAGTACAATGTTGTAGGAAAACAAACGAATATATATATATATATATATATATATATATATATATATATATATATATATATTAGGCGATTTGACGAGTTTTTTTCATGTGCATTGTTCCTTCATTTATAGACAGTTTTTCCAGTTTTTATAAAATGGTCATAATCATTAAATAGATTCGTTTTTAAATGTGCTAAAAACATAAAAGCAAATACAACCAAACATATACACAGAAATAGATTCATACATACAAATACGTATATGTATATAAAGTTATTTACAAATAATGGCACATCTGTGTAAAGAATGAATTAATCAAGCATATTTTTATTATTGTTATAAAGACCGATCTGAAAAGATCGGTGAGTATTAAGCTAGCATTATTGTTGTAAAATTCTCAGATGATAATCTCTTTTTAATTATGCATTATTAATATCTACGTAAATATATTATGTTAGGGATGTGTATATATTTATATACATTTCAATCTCCAAGAATAACTAGAATAATAAATAAATCATGAATTATGGAATATATATTCTAGGCAACATGGTACGTAACATGAAATTATTGTTATTGTTATTATTATTTAAAAGGGGCAGTGAGCAAATACCCCTCCCAAATCTTAAAATAAGATAAATTCAAAATAATAAAGAAAAAATTGATCTACATCAAATTTTTAGTAATATTATGCAATAATACTCACTTCTCCGCTTCAAATGTTTTAAATTAAAAACTAATGCTATCCATATTAGTTATGTTCGTCTAGGAACATTATATATATATATATATATATATATATATATATATATATATATATATATATATATATATATAGTGTATGTATAAGAAGGCTGTGGTGCACATCGGCTGAAAAACAGAAATATAAATTAGATTTTATTGTTTTACGATGAATCAACTCCTTTGGGGTTCTTTAGCGCCAAAACATACCACACATATTGTAAGTGATTCATTGTATATAATTAATTGAACACAAGTTGCTATTTCACACATAGCTGGCGAGAAATTGTGGGTGCATACACCCCCCCATATATCTTTTTCGCTAGTTGCAATAGAACCGGCAGATATAGTGAATTGCATAGGTCTTAGGACAATAGTCCGAAGACGGATAAAATAAACGCTTTAACTCTTATTAATTCCAAGAGCCGCTTGAGAATAAGTGGTAATCAACAAGTAAAAATTAATTAAAAACAAGAGGAATTTTATGTTCAAATCAAAACTCACTTACCGATGATCCAGACGAACGAAAAGAAAAAGCTATATAACATAAATAAAAACAAAGCGCGGGTAGAAAAGAATTGATGCCGGCCATCAACAACCGCTCTTCGCCGTTCATCATTCCTATTATATATGTATTTCGAACTTTGAGGAGGCGAGACAGTCTTTTGTTCTCCCACTTGTTTCCTTCTAAAACACCAAATGAAGAATTGATTTGGTAACGGACACAGAAAAGGGTGGGGCCTAATAGTAGACTCATCAAGCCCTCCCACTCACACACCTTCAACGTTTGTCTTCTATTTACCTTCACTTTCGTTTTCTTTTTTTATTAGGGGTGGAGAGTTAGCTTTCTTTCATTAGTTCGTTTGAAATTCAGATCGAGTGGATTATAATTGGGTATGTAATATATACATATATATATATACATATATATATATACATATATATATGTATATATATATATATACATATACATATATATATACATATACACATATATATACATATATATATATATATATACATATACACATATATATACATATATATATATATACATATACACATATATATACATATATATATATATATACATATACACATATATATACATATATATATATATATACATATACACATATATATACATATACACATATATACATATACATATATATATATACATATACATATATACAGATATATACACACACACACACAATTAATAGTCAGTAACTACATGAATACAATTTATGATGGAATATATATAAAGAAAAAAGAAATACGAATATATGCAAAAAAAACATTTCTGGTATTAATACAAACATATTTGATACACACGTCTCCGTATATATAAACATGCAAACATAATCATATATATATATATATATATATATATATATATATATATATATATAATTGAGAGAAGGGGAAAGAATATATTTGTAATATCACGAAAAAGTTAATCCGGAAAAAAAACTAAACCCGATATCCGGAAGATTTTTGCTTTTGTCTCTTTATTTTAGGGAGGTGGTGTTTGGTCAATACTGCTGGAGTACAAGAATATAGAAAACTTTTGTTTTGTTTTTAAACCCCGAAACACATTTTCATGGTAAACAACTTATGTCATTAAAATAATATTGAGACTAGCGTAAATTCTTGGAGCAAACTAATGCAGTGACAGCAAGAGATAAATTGTGTTAAACCAAAGGAGTTTTCTAATGTATGACTATGGATTATTTTCTTTTCATAGTTTTAAAAGTTGAACTTTGAAGACTATATATGTGTGTGTATAAAATATGAAAAATATCAGAGACATCATTTATTTACTAACAGAAACTTTGTCAAAGTGAACATAAATGATATGTTTATGCCCTTTTGCATAAGGACAGTTATGAAAAAGAGGGAGATAATAGATATGAGAGGGGTACTAGGTGGAAGAGGAAGGGAGTATAATGTAGAGAGACAATAGTTCAGTGAAACATACACATATGTAAATACACAGATATGTGTGTGTGTGTGTGAATTTTCAAAATACAAAATTCTGATAAAAATGTCATTGTTGAAAATCCCACGATGAAGCTTTTAGAAATTGGAAGAAAAACTAAATAAACAAGAACAATGGATATAAATAATCAACTGAAGAAAATAAGATAAAGGGAGGAGAAAGAAGGAAGAAAGAAATAAAGAGGAAGGAAGGAAAGAAAGAAAGAAATAAAGAAGAAAGAAAGAAATAAAGAGGAAGGAAAGAAAGAAAGAAAGAAAATGAAAAAGAAATAATAAAAAAAAGGAAAAAAGTAAAGAACGGAGAAGGAAAAGTGAAAGATACAAGACAAAGACAGAAAACAAAAATGGAAGACAAAAAGGCGGGGGAAAAGACTAAAAAGTATTAATAAATTTGATCAACTTTTGATCCAAAACTAAATCCATTCATTATTATCTTTCTCTCTCTCTCATATATATATCATGCAAATCACCTTTGTACTTTTATCGTCCATACGTTTGACAGACAACGTAGAACCAAAAGATAACAAAGAAAGTAATGTAAATTGTAAAAATATATTCTGAAAAAAAATAAAACGGTGATAGAAAAAAGGAAAACAAATAACCTACTAGTCTACAGTTTAAAATTATCAACTAATATGTAATAAAAAAAAAACATAATTTGTCTCATCTTAACATTGTCGTTTCAAGGTGTATCGAATGTTGAAAGTATTCTAATGCATTCTTGAATAGTTTTGTACATTTTAATACAAATGGTAAAGTTCTATCTGAAAATATATCGAGCTATTTATATACACAATGGCTCGATTTCCGAATTCATATCCGAACGACAAATTTGAGAATTTGATTTTTATGTTAATATATATATATAACATGATATATTGAAATATAGATACACTTTCCAGTATTTCAACAATCATAAATACAACATAAAACTTAACACTAATAGCAGTATCCCAGAAGTCTTCGTTTATATTATTTTTTTAAAAACTTATTAAATTTTCATATTTACGATTACAGTTTATAAGTAGGCTGATTTCAATAAAACTACGAAGCCCCCAAAAAGATATTAAATAATAATAATAATAATAATAATAATAATAATAATAATAATAATAATAATAAATCTTTGTACAACCTATACAAAGAGAAAAATGTTCAAAAGAATCTTTATGATGTACTTACAGGTCACGAAACAAAAGTGTAATATTCCAAAAATCACGTAAATTAAAAAAATAACGGTAGTTGATCACGCTCTCTCACATCGTACGTTAGCCACTAGTATATAGTGTTTTATCGATATAGTTTAACCAGCAGTAAATAAGGAGTTGCTTGCTAGTGCATTTAGATATATTTTGTTGTGTCTCTTTTTCTATAAACTATATGGCATTTTCTTTCTAATATATAGTAGAATAGTAATTGCAATAACAGTGTTATATATATATATATATATATATGTATATATGTGTGTGTGTGTGTGTGTGTGTGTGTGTGTCTAGGGTTAACTAGATTAATGAATCGATCATTACGAATTATGGAATATATATTCTAGGCAGCACTGTACGTAACCTGAAAACATTTTGTTAATTACTATTTAGAGGGAGCAATGAGCTAATCTCCTTCCTAAATCTTAAAATAATATAGATATACAAACAATATTAATAATATGAAAAACTGAAGTACAAATTTCGAGTAATATTATGCAATAATTCTCACTTCTTACTTTCAATTTATTCAAATTAAAAACTAGTCCTGTATATAATATATATCATTTGTAAACAATGCAAATACTACAAATATATTGGAATCATACTCCTATCATTTTATAGATGGTACG
This sequence comes from Euprymna scolopes, assembly GCF_053919585.1. Classification (NCBI taxonomy): domain Eukaryota; kingdom Metazoa; phylum Mollusca; class Cephalopoda; order Sepiida; family Sepiolidae; genus Euprymna; species Euprymna scolopes. Next base: position 54,787,964 of record NC_136483.1, read on the forward strand.
TCTTAGACGCGTTTCGTTAAATGGTATAGGTAGACCAAGCAACTCATCAGAGGCCCACATAAATCCACAGGAGATATTTTTGTGTGAATCTCTGATGAGTTTACCTATATCATATAAAGAAACACGTATAAGACGTACTATATATCAAGTAAAATGATATGAATGTGATTTAAATATACTTGTATTTGAATTGTTTATAAATGATGTATATGCTCTGAAAGTGCAATCCATTTTTATTGAGCTTCATTAGATTGGGCGATTTTAAACAAATATCTTTATTGTATATGTATATGCATTAAAAGTGTATATATATATATATATATATATATATATATATATATATATATATATATATATATAACCTTAGACATAGAACATAAGTTCATCAACATTATCAGACAAAATGTATAAAAACAATACCTTAATGTTTTAACTAAGAAACCATCTTTTTTAAACATCCATTATGGATATCATCTTATGTGAAAGCAAAATTTCAAAGGTTCAAGAGATTCCCTACATTTTTATTTTACTCTTTTCTATGTGAATAACAACATATTTAACGTATTTATTAGTAATAAACAAAAGAATGCATTAATAATATTTACTATTAATACTTTTGATTTTGTACTAATAGCAAAAATAGCTTTCCCCTGAAAAATATTCCAAGCAGAATAAAGTATATTCGCAAAGAAATACAATCGAATTACATTTTATTTCCTTAACATGAACTAGCGTTAAGGAAAATAAACTGTTTATATAAAATAAAATACTGATATTGTAATACAGTAGTAACCGATGACAAAATAAGTATATTATAATCATTATTATTTTAAATACTTTTCTTTGGGTCGAAAACAATTCATATGTTCACTATATTTTTTAATTACTCGGAATCATATTAATTACATAATTTATTCAAAATATCGAGAGACAATACCATCTGCAAAAGGAATTCATATTAAAGTAAAGGTTGTGCAATCTTAAATCTTACATATTTTAACCAGACATTGCCAAATCTCGTGGCAAGGGAAAAGTCAAAGACGACTGGAAACAATGCCAGGATGAGCAGAGAAAGACTAGTGTTATATTACATAATATCATTCTGAGTAATTAAAATATGGTGAACATTTTCTCTTTTCTATAATAGTTACCCAACTAAGACTTTAGAGTCTAGTTTACTCTATTTAATCCATAGTAAGGTTATAGGCATTCATACCTTCCTCAAGCGTATTAGTGAAAGTTGTGCCCTAACTCTGACAGGATTTGAACTCGGCATGCCAAGCCCACAGTTAGCCCCCTCCTGCGATCGCTGTGCACAATGTCACTTCTACTCAAGTGATATTAACTAATGATCTTTTTCATTTGATCCATTATGATTACAGAGTATATGAAATTAGTTTTCTATCTCATTTCATTTTTATATATTAGAACAAATTAAAAGATTCAGGATTTAGAAATATTAGAAAGAAGCTTTTTAGGATCACGAATACATTGTTTTATTTGTGGTCATTTTTGTTTGTTCATTTTTTTCTTTTTTACTATGCAATCTAACAAAATGAATTTTTACATTTCCTGCTTTCTTGCTAATAACTGTTGCTATAACGATTTATTTCTTTGTTGTATAAACTATTATCCATCCACGGAAACGGATCATTTACCCCTTTGGGGCAACTGTGGCTGTATTAAACTAGTGTTATTCAAAAGAAGAAGAAAGAAAGGCAAAAAGAGGGGGGACAGAGGGACCAAAAAGAAGGGGGGAAACAAGGAATTAAAGTAATAGCAAAACACAGTATCTGAAAATGTTAAAAGAAAAAGAAAAAAAATCTAACAAAAGGGACAGTTTAAAACGAAATAAAGGATCAGTTCGTTTTTGTGGTGACAGCAGTCCCTATAAAAAAAGAAAAACAAAAAAAACAATACAAATAAAATTTAAAAAGGGAGAGAAAGGAAGAAACTGAGTACAGCTTGCTGAGACATTTTAGAGGAACAAACCACATAAAAAAAAAGCGTGAGGGTTGTTTAATGGCAAATGACTAAAGAAAAAATGGGATTCAAAAAAGTATTAGAAAAAAATACACTTGTTGAGAAGTGAACCCTAAGTGAGGATAACAATGAGTCATGCAACCTGTGGCTGCAAAAGCCCTCTGAGCAAAAATTGAAAAAGTAATAAAAAAAGAAAGAAAAGGCTTTAATAAATTCTAAGGGAAGGGGAAACATCGGGTGGTAGGTTTAATCTTTAACAAAAAGGAAGGGTCTATTTTCTCCATGAATTGTGTTTTTATTGGGAAGGGGAAAATTTTCTAAGGAGCGATAGACAATGAAACAGACAGGGGTCACTAAACAAAGGAGCGTAAAAACATCTCTATCCCTCCTCTCTAACCTTTTCTTTTGTTAGGCAGAAATTTGAAATGACTAACAATTTTCACTATAAATTCTGAAATTTATGCATACAAATATTATATGTATTACATGATACAGGCTGCTAAAGGTGTCTGAGGACATATTTTATTTCATATTATAAAACGGTTGATTTTCTATATTTCAGAATTAGCAGTAACCATCCATCCAGCGCGGGACAACTGAGATTGAACTCACTACATGAGTTTGTAGTGTAATTCAAATTTTGTCAGAAGCTAAATACTTGATGCTTCGCTGTGGCTATCAAGGGTATTTTTGATTGTGATGCCATCACTAGATGGGTTGCCTACCACGGCTTAAGAGAGTCCCATCCAACCTCCAGAGAAGGATAGACCTCGCCAGTTTCTCAACCTGGTATTTTACATCGCGATACATACAGCGCCTCGCCTTCCCAAATAGTCACCCATCTGGTACTGGCTAGTCTCAACGTTGCTTAACTTCAGTAATCCAGCGACAACCGGTGGGACAATATGATTATGTCATATATAGCAGTAACATTCCCTATAATTAAAAAACAAATGAAGTAACAGTTCGGTTATCATGACTATAAAAGCTGAATATAAGAACTTAGAAACATAATTTTTTTAATTAACATAGAACGGTGTCATCATTATCAATACGTAAGAAACATTCTAGGCAAATCGATAGCATTAAAACACTGGATTTTTTTTTATAGGTGCAGAACAGTGTTGGTGATAATCGTAGACGTCGATTAAAAAAAAAACCTGTGCCAGAAGCAACAATATGAAAATGTTCAAAGACATTTTTTTTTCAATTTCCTTATTGTATTCTAGTCGGATGCCAGACATGCATTCGCTATCTCATACATTCCAACCAAGAGATCTTTTTTAAGATTCTAACTGTCCCTTTAAGTGCAATTGTTTGTATCTTTCTCGTGCTTGGTTCACCAAGTATATTTGCCAGGTAAAGTTAGTTTTTGAAATTCTTTTTCATGAGTTCAGTTGCTCCATCATGCTAATAATTATCGGATTACTGGAATGATGGCGATATTCCTAAGATTCCAGTTTCTTTTTATATCATGCATAAAACCTTGATATTTCATTATCTTTTCCTTCTCAGCTCTGTTTAAGCAAGCATCATTGGAGACACCAACTCATTTCTCGATATGGTCCCATATCACTATGTCAGGTTTAATAGCTCCGTTTTCTAGGTATGTATAGGAATTGCATAGTCATAGTGGATGGTGTGTGACTTATTCCCAACTGTTTTTTACGATTCTTTTGTGGTGAGTTACTGCATAAAGGGTACAGAAATTACCACACGAGGCTAACGTAAAAATTCATAGCAGAAAATGCTCATGATCACATGAGCCCTTATATTTTTCATGAAGGATTCTCAGATCTCACCTTTTTGAATCATTGTGCATAGAGTATATGTGATGATATGCTGATTTTAAACATGACCGTACAGACACAAATGGTGTAACTGTCTCAAGTCGCCGAAATTACGCTCCAATGAGAAAGGGAGAGAGAGAGAGAGAGAGAGAGAAAGGGCGAGGGGGAAAAGAGAGAGAGCAAGAGCGAGAGGAAAAGAGAAAGAGAGAGCGAGGGGAAAGAGAAAGAGAGAGAAGGAATGAGGGGAAAGAGAAAGAGAAAAGGCGATGGGAAAGAGAAAGAAAAAATAGCGAAGGAAAGAAAGAGAGAGAGAGAAAGAAAGAGCTGGGGAAAGTGAATGTGGGAAAGAAAGGAAGAGATAGCTTAGTCACTTCATTATTGTTGCAAAATTCTCGAGTTAAAATACTTGAAATTTAAATTTTGAATAAAAAAGTGAATAAAAAATTAAAAAATAAATACAAAAATAAAATATTTCATTGTGATAAACAGTAAAAAAACTTTTGCATTCATCCATCAAATAAACGTTAACATTTTAGTAATTTTTATACAAATGCATCTTAAAAATAACCGCATAATAAGAAAGAACTAAATTTGCTTCTACAATGGTGAGTGGAGAGGTGGTTATAACTTACAACTTGTTGAAAATAAAGACAATTTCTCTAAAGAATAATTCGAAAAGGAACACAACGTAGTGATTGACGTCATAATCAACGAACCCCCATGAACGTTATCATTTCTGATTTCTATTGACATTTATCACAAAACAAAATCATATTTCTAAACAGAACTGTTTGTTATATTAAAACTGAAACAATCACGCATTTGGAAAAAAAAAAACACGAAGTGTAGTTAATTAATAAAGTATTATTTCCCACAGCCATATGCAAATTAGTTAACTTTACTACAGAGATCACATATACATAAGCAGTGTATAAAAGAGATAGGGTTCTGATATTCTGTAGACTTTAAATACGATGTTTTAACTTCATCGTTAAAGCAGAAAATGAACCTAACTTACGCATTTATTCATTTAGATTAAATAAAAATGCTGAATTTCTTCACTTTTATTAAAGATTTTATCTTTTTACTTGGCTGTTGGGGTCAAATCTGGAAGTATGTAATACAGAACAGAATATAGGTGTTATATTTAACACAGAATTTAACATATATTCTTCAACAATAAAGGTAAAGTTCTATTGTAGTTATATAACTAAACTAATATATATCATAACCGATTATAACTTATATATAAAGTTATATAAAGTATAAATTATGGTATAACTCTTATAATATATCTGAAAACTCATATGTCACTGAGACAGCTTAAAAAGACACAACACATTATATAATTCTGAGGACCAAAAGTCAGTACCGGAAACTGAAAGATTATTCTTAATACAGGTGTACAGAAGACATACGCATGGATTATTGTGAAAATTGTCAATTTGAGATTTGAGATTACAAATCTAAGTATCGCAGAATTTCTAGAATGTAAGAATGATCGAGTTAAATCTCTTAACATTTTAAACAACGATGATGAAATGTTTGAAAATAGGTAAAAAAAATAAATAATAAAAGCAACTTGCTCCCTCCGTATAATCTAATATAAAATCATCTAGATTTTTCCCTTTTCACTACATTTTTAATAGGAAATCAACAAAACACTTATCAAACAAACCTTCACTCTCACTACTACCACTAATTCTTAAAGCGTACATTTTATTCTCGATTAAAAATTATTACATTTGCTCCGAACAAAATGCCTCTCTCAAATACGTATTTCCACAAAGACGTTAGCGAAAAATTATGCTCTGTATCCACACTCCTCTCACTTGCCTCAAATTGCCACATGTGTGTTAGTACACGTGGTGTAATGGATAAAGTACTTCGTAAAATTTAGTTGTAAAAGTTACACTCTTCTAGAGGTTGAAGGTTGAATTCTTAGTGCGGGTCGCACTCAAAATACAACTTCGAATTATTTAGGACGTATAACGAGTTATAGCTGATGGAACAAGCGCATGCTATACCCAAGGATAAAATGAAGGGTTCCATTGGAAATTCAGTGCAGATTCTAGAGTTTGGCGGAAAGATTCGTGAGTTCGACAAGATAACCCTGAAAAAGGTCGGAGGTTACATCGACCAGAACGTTGTAAAAATAATAGTCCAGATGAGAATAATAACCCGAAGAATCCATATAATACGTCTAAAACATATTTTCTAAATTTTACAAAAATTAAATGCATCTGAATTTCACAGTGGGTTTACACCCATTTTACAAAAAACTAAATTAAAATAAATGTAGCTCATATTGAAAGCATTTCCGTATAGCGGCTCAATAAGTCGTACTGATCGATTAATTAGTTTATGAATTAATCCTGTACAGATACAAATAATACATATATCTATTACATAGAGAGAGAGAGAGAGAGAACAGAGCTTTGTTCACAGACATGGCAGTAGAATCAAAGCCATTGCATGATATATGCGCGTATATATATATATATATATATATAGTCATCTACTGTTTTGCTATATTATAGCTCATCACTGTGGCTAGACTAGCACCCATCCCTAGCCAAGGATTGAACTTACAACCATTTAGTTGATAGTCAACAATTCTAACCTCCGGCCCATCGGATCGGTGCTCAGACACGACCTCATCAATGCCCATTTATATAAATACCCACCCACCTCTTTTGCAGTGCTCGACCTGCTTGTTTATTTACAAACAAAACAGTGAGCTTCACATTAATGCTGATAAAACAGCGTGTGAAATCATTTTACTAAAGGGCTCTACCTAAGGCGGCCGCCCAGCGTTGCTCAGTCATAAAATATGCTTAAATATATTTTAATTTATCAGCTTTCGTATTTATTATTATAGAGTCAATTCTCTACCGATTAATATATTGTATCCAATATATAGTAGTGATTTTAAAAAAAAATGACTTGGGTGCCATCAGCTAAAATCGAAATAAAACATCTAGTGTTCCAGCCTTAGTCATTACCGTTTGATCTATCATCAATTGCATAAGAAATAGCTAATAACGAACCGACTTTAATGTATAAATATATATTTGGACATGCATACAAGAGCATCAAGTGGACTTATCTCTACCAATCTCTCTCTCTCTCTATATATATATATATATATATATATATATTACACACGCTAGCATGCCAACTCTACTCAGAATTCGGGTATATTAGTTTTTTTTTCTTTCGAGTTATACAGAGAAAAAAAAAAAGATAAAATTTTAGTTTTTATTGTTTTTTCAAGAATCAGATCAATAATTCTAAGTTCGAAAAAAAATAATGATAATGTATAACTAACACGTAAGCAACAAACAGAATCATACTTGACTTTCCATTGCAGCAAGATTAGACGTGTCGTTTAATTTTGAAAAAAAATCTTATTTTAATCACCTAACCCTTGTCCCCTCACCACAATTTCTATTTTTACAACTGCTTTAATGGACTGTGCTCTTTCATCCCATCATGCTCCAGAATAATACTAATAGAAAGCTTATTCTCCTGGTATGAATGAATCTAAAAGAATTAGTTTTTATTAAATTTGTTTGCGATGATTATGAGTGAAGTGAGAGTACTTCTCAGTGTGAGAGTGAAACTTTTTCCCCCTCTTCTAAATATGACCCATGAAAAGTCAAATATTGAATAGGACTAAATATCAAAATGAAGTCAACTGGGAAATACATTCTTAAAACAATCTGAACAGAATGAAATATTGAAGTCTAAACAGAATTTTTTTATATTATATGAAAAAACCTATTACCATATATTCTGATACAAAATCTAAGAACACTGCCAGTCACATAAAGTACATTGGTGTGAAATTTTAATCACTCCAGCCGTTTTGGGAACGAACTCGCACACAAAGTGTTTTTATATGTAAGTAAAGATATGTCTCTCTTTTTCTCTTTCATATATGTTATTTTGAGACAGGAGGAGCATGTGTATAAAATATATATGCATATATGTTGTGTATTTAGGCAAAAAACTGTTTCTTCAGAGATGTTTCTTAAATGACAGATATCTTATGTCAAATTACTTTTTGATAAATTGCTCTTATTTTAAGATTAAGTTTATATAAAAATTCTTTGAAATTCATATTGATGGATTGGGTTTTTTCAATCTGCTTAGGTAATCAAGAATGGTAAAACAATAGCATTCCAAAGAGAATGCCATTAATGACACAGTGCCGATTTTATTTTTTATTTTATGGATATTATCAAGGAAATGACGTAATAAAGCAAACAGATCAGAAGCATTTTATTGCTTTATTCTTTTTTGAATATGACCCAGGCAGATTACAAACTTAAATCCATCAATATGAATGCCAGAGAAATTTTATACATATACCCGCCTCTCTCAAACTAATTTAATATATATCTATATATATATATATATATATATATATATATATATTATATTATATATATTATATTATATATATATATACATACTCATGAGCCAAAAGAAATGGGCCAAGAATGAAAGGAAGAAATCGATTTTTCAATATTTTTCCATGAATTTTTGTTAATTTTAAATGAAAATTTCTACTTCACAGATCATTATCATTATAGCATATAATAAGTGGAAAAATTAATCCTAAATATGGTAGGACCGCATCTTGACGAGGATATAAAAGACCGAATTGCAGGATTAAGGCAGTCCAAAAGGGCTTACAAGCAGATTTTTGATATTTTAAGAAAAGAAAAAGTGTAAACATCTTTCTGTAGTGAAGCAAATTGGTCAAAGGTTCGAAATGGAATGCTTGGTAAAAGGGAAATCTGGATGTGGTCGCCCTAGAGCATTCACTTTGAAGGACGACCACAGGCTTAAATTAAGTGTTTTGAAGGATTGAAAGAAAATTTATGTTGACCATAGCAAAGAATTCAAAACAGGCTGGAAATTCTCTTTCTAGATATACAATATCTAGACGAATGAAAGAAATGGGATTTTCTTCTAAAAAGTGTGCAAAGAAGCCATTTTTATCTAAGAAGAACATCAATGATAGAAAAAGATGTTTCTCGTATTATGGCAAGAAAGATACAGTCTGGTTCAAGAATGTTTTCTGGTCAGATGAATCAAGAATCAAGTCTTGTTATTGATGCTCCCGAATGGTGCAATCGAAGAACTGGAGAATGATTTTCACCAAGTTGCATAAAAACGACAGTTAAATACGGGAATGGAGAGATAATGGTATGGGTAACTTTTACTGCAGCAGGAGTTGGGGAACTTATTAGATGTGAGAAGTCAATCAATGCAAAGGAATACATTCGAATATTAGAAACAAGACTCTGGAAATATCTCAGAACATTATTTTTCAACACGATAATGCCCCTGCACACACTGCTAAAGTTACAAAAAAATGGTTTTCTGATAATTCAATTTTGGCCAGGTCAAAGCCCCGATTTAAACCCAATCAAGAATATTTGGTCCATAATATCTCATGCATTGGATGGAAGAACCTTTTCAAACAATGATAAGCTGTGAGAAGCTGTGCAAAGCAAATGGAATAGCATCTCCTCTTCACTGTTCTACTTTGGTTGTGAGCATGTCTAAAAGGATTGATCTTTTAAAGAAATCAAAAGGGAATGCAATTCCATCCTAAGCATTTATTAAAGTAAATGTCTTGTTCTGTGTTATTAGTCTCGTTTAACTTTCCTTGTTCAATTATTTTTTGTTCAATATAGCTTTTAGTGCAATAAAATGTATAAAATTTGTTTGGCCCATTTTTTTTTTTTGCTCACGAGTGTGTATATATATATATATATATATATATATATATATATATATATATATATATATATATATATATAAATAAATATATATAAATATATAAAAGGCACTTTGTGTGATAGTTCATTCCCTATAGATTCCAAAACGGTTGGACCGATGTTTTTTAAATTTCACACAAATGTACTTTATGTGACTGGGAGTGTTCTTAGATAAGATTGGTATCAGAATACCTGCAATAAATATCGGAAATCGATAATCAAAGAAATCTAATTAAAGAAGGAACACTCCGATTTTGACCAAAGTTAACACTTTTATACAGCCTAAGATCAAATATATTTGAGAAATTTTATTACCACACAAGCAAAACGGCCTGGTACATAAAATCAACAGTAGGTTCTTTAATAAGGCAGGAGCACATTCAAAATGAATGTTTCGGTTTTGAGTACAATTGAACCATTGTACTTGACTTTTGCATTTTAAACTTTAATTTAAGCCATTATATAAAAATAATTGTATAAAATCAATAGTAGGTTCTCTAAAGTGCTATGTAGACTAGAATATATTGTAGTCTAAGACACTGTGGGCAGGCACTTGAGCTTCTTCCCGGTATACTATTGTAGATTCTAGATTAGAGCATGCAATAGATTGATTTGTTTGACGAATAGGCGATTTCACAAATTCCAATGAAATTAAAAAGATTTGAAAATGTGGAACATTCATTGATCCTCATTCAATCCAGAGCAGCATCGAGTCTCCCAGCTAATTATATATGCATCAAATTGTTGAAATCAATGGAGTGCTTGATAGTAAACTTTACAAGAAGTCGAATACAAATTATTTAAAAAGCAATACATTACTGATTCTGTAAATGAACCATGGTTTTATTGACACAGACGGCTTTTATTATTTAAAAAAGACCTTTAGAGTCAGTATTAATTCCCTAGCATCTCACAAAAACGAGGATAATCTAATGTCATGGTGGACGCTATCATTGCATTATGTATGGATTATCATAATAATGTACACTGTCCTTTATATATATTATATACACGATGTTCTTGCAAAAAGAAATTGAGCACTATTGTTATTTCTCCTATAATACTGAGTTACAATATCTCCTTATATAATATTTTGATTGCAGAAATTCCCTTTTGGACTGAAGTACTGTAGATTTGCAACAACGGATGCCACATACAAATTCAATACATCTACCCTGATAGTCACTATCTTATGTAGCTCACGACCACCATGTATGTCACATTCACTCATGAGAATAAAATGCTAGATTACGTCCGATGAGCAACACCATCAGAATCGCCACATCTACAGAGGAAGAAATTATTTTTCTCTCTCAATATTTAGTGCTCCCACCACTACCAGTTGAGACTGGGTCAAATTATTTTCTTATGATATTGTGCTTGCACCACCAATAACTTGTTATTACATGCACATGACATAATCTTTCTTCCATTTCCCGATTTAAAAATAATAAACTCTCCCTTCTCAAATTCTTCCCATTTTGATTGGCTGATACCTGACTATTCACACAGTCCAGAATCCTTCTACAATAAATAAATGAATGTCCCAGAAATAATACAAAATGGTGTCGTCTCTACAGAAGAAAATCGTGCTAAAAACCAAACTAAGTTAAACATATTAACCGATTGTCGTTGCTAAAAAAAAAAAAAAAAAAAAATATAAACTGATTGTCGTCACTCTCTACAGATTATAATTGTGCTGGAAAAAAAAATTAGACATTAACCGATTGTTGTCACACTATACAGATTAAAATCGTGCTGAAAAAATAAAACAAAATTAAACATTAACCGATTAGCGTCGGTCTACACAGAAGACAATAACTTTGTTTTCTTTGGGGTTTTTTTACATTAGCTCTACCTCCACAATTTTCCTTAACATGACTTTTCTAGGTTTTTGACTATGCTGATTACGAAAATCTCATTTACATTTGGCAGAGATAAATGCTTTTCGATGGTTGGGGGTGTCTATTCCGAAAGCCATTCTTAACATGAGGAAGTTGGTGGTTGGGTACCAACAACAACTGCGCTTTCATTTTTTATGAAGGGGGGGGGGCGTGCCTGCGTCAACCGAGCAACGCCGGTTAATGGGACCTGCTAGTATAAACTAAAGTCACCAACAGGCAGCTATATATTTTTGTTTTTATCTCACTTCAGTAATTTCTCTGAAATCAAAGGGTCGCTTTCTGGAGCTAATACTTGATTTCTATATCAAATACACAAATATCTACATATTCAATCAAGATCTACTTCTCTAACGTTCTAAAGTAGTTAAAAACACTAATTTCCCTCTCCCAAATTGGCCACTTAATTCTGTTATTGTTTATCTTTATTTTGGTCATTTCTGAATTTTGCTGGATTTCAAGACGAATTCATTTGGTCTGGTGGAATATCCAGCTAAGTGCTGTTGCTTGATATAAAGTGCAACATTTAACATATGAGCCGTGTAGAGTGAATCTTATTTGGACTTCGAATATTAGGTTATTTTGAACTAGCAGAGAGATCTGACGTTGCCTGGGATTGAATGATGATCAACAAATCTTTCACACTCCCAGATTTTTATTTGCATCGAAATCAGTGAAATCGCCCATTTTTCAATTAAATTGATTGATTGCTTGCTCTAATTGGGGACCCATCGTGGTGCACTGAGAGAAAGCTTCACATGCCTCCCCACAGTGACTTAGTCCATAATACATTGTAATCTATATTGCACTGTAGAGAAACTATTGTTGATTTTAAAAATTATTTTTATATGTAATGGCTTGAATTAAAGTTTAAAATGCAAAAATCAAGTATCATGCTTCAATTGTTCTCTAAACAGAAACATTCATTTCGAACGTGCCCTTGTTATATTAAAGAAACTACTGTTGAGTTAATATGTCGAGCATTTTGGCTGGTGTAATATAACTTCTCAAACGCACTTGTGATGTTAGGCTGTGTAAGGTGTTAACTTTGGTTAAAATCACTTGCTCCTTTTTTCATCAAATTATTTCGAATACTGATACTTAATGAAAACTTTTCAATACAGAACCTAAGAACACTGCCAGGCATATAAAGTAAATTTCGTGTGAAATTGCATAAAAATCGGCCAAGTCGTTTTCGAGTCCATAAAGAACGAACTCACACACACAAAGTTCCTTTTATATAATAATAGAGATAGAGATATTTGACAATGGTTTACTTTTAAAAAGAAATATCCTCGTACCAGTTTGTCCTGACAAACTTTTGTACAAAGAGACCAAAGATACTCGAGGATGATGTGCATGTGTGTGTTAAGAGAAATGGTCCCAATCAATAAAATAAACTCATATGGTGAGATTTTCAATTCCGTCTTTATCATTAAAAATGAGTGAAAAAAAAAAAGTTAGACATGGCAGGGAAGAAAGAGGGAAGATAGAAAAAAAAAAAAGATGAGAAATAAGGGATCTCCTGTTATTTTCTCAAATTCAAAAGTGACATATTTTAATAGAGCGTTCAGGCTAGAATCAAAATATAGTGTCTGTTCTGTCCTCAGTCAGAGGAAGAGAAATCCTATACTAAGAAGTTTTTTTTATGTTTATTCTAATCCAAAGTACTCCTTTGCAAGCGCTGGATTTCTCCACATTGCAAACCAACACTGTCTACCTTTGCCCTCCTGGGGAGAGGAAAGTAAAAGGGAGATTTGGGAAGATAGAGGAGAATGAAAGGATAGAAGAATGAAAAAGAGAACACAAATAGTAGGTGTGAATCTTATATATGCATAAGTATACACAATCTTATGTGGATAAATATAGTTGTATTAAATGTTATACTTATAAGGGCGGAGAGAGCTCAATATCTGTGACTGCGGTAGAACTTACATAAATATGTTTGGATACAGAGTCTCCGTGTTCTGAAGAATGGCAACAACTGTCAGACCATGCACTATTGGCGATTTCTAATATATATATGTGTGTGTGTGTGTACCTATGACCCATCAGGTCATAACCACTACTACTATTTATTCTACTTTAATTTAATTTGAAAATGTATAAACTGTAACACACTTTTCTTTTTACATAATTAAAAATAATAAATCTTAATTTTGTATTATAATTATTGTCATCATTATCATAGAAGTAAAGAGATATTATTTTACCATTTAATTTACATAACTACTTGTTGTGTGTGCAGATTTATGTATGTAAAAAGAAAAGAGTCACTCTTTCTCTAAATGCCTAGAGACTTTACAAAATATTAGAAACTGGTTAAATTAACATAGAAGGCGAGAGAAATACACAGATGTCTAAGAGACAGATTGGTGCAGTTAATTATTAATTATGGTTAATTAAAAACGATTTTTTTTTCAAACATAACTCGATTAAAAAACTAAGGTCTTTTGTGTTATTAAGATATATATTTTTTAAAAAAACTTGTGCAAACAAACGTTTATTAGTATAATAATAGATATATTACACACACACACATATCTAAACACATAAACGCACTGTTGATAACAATGGAATATCGTAGATCTTTAGTATAAAAACATTACTATTTTAATCTAGAAAATATTTTTAAAAATGAACGAAAAGCAAACACATATACTCACAGACAAATTGTAACACACGTACATTTAAACATATGTACACACACGCTAACCACACGACTAATAACAATGGACTGTCGGTCATTTTTTATGTAAATTTCACCAAACCAGTTTCGTCAATAACAAAGTCTATACAAAGTGATGTAAGGAGGGTGGGAGGAGGAAAAAAGAAATCCGAGTGGAATTAAAATTTTTCCACAAAATGATGGCATGAAATTGTGAGAAATATAGAAATTCTTACATATGTCATTAAAAAAAAAAAATAAACACTTCCATAAATATATCCACAGGGATGGATAAAAAATCAATCCCCGACAATCAGACATATGAGGACATAATGCAGAGAGGACAAAGAGACAAAGTGACCAAGAGAACTGACCAAAAAAAAAAAAAAAAAAAAAAAAAATGGCAGAATAAAACAACAAAATGTCTGCAATTATCGTCTGGATAATATGTATATGTATGTTTAATAGAACAAATATTTCACAACTAAAAATAAATTGGTTTTTAAAAGTGAAAAAAAAAATTAATTTGAAAAAATATAAATAGAAGTATACTACTATGGCTCTTCGCCAATATCACCTATACACATACATATTTATATATACAAAAATAACTCATTTTTTATTGAAAAGTAACTTAACTTACCTTTGATAGCTATAAGTACTTAAATGTATATGTTATTTTACAATTTAAAACTTAACAGCTACAATTTTTCTAATGTCTAAAATAGAGCAAAATTACAAAATTTTATTTTTAACAGCATATATATATATAATTTACAATAATAATTATTGCTTTCTAGAAAAAAAGTGATCTATTGAGTCATCTATTAAGTTCAGGTTAGAGTGTTTGAATCAGAGAAAAGCGAGTTTGCAAAGCAAGTTAAATTTTAAAAGATGAAAGGACAAAATTCAAAATCAGTCTTTGTGTTTACTATATTTCTTTCTTTCTTTCTTCTCTCCAGCTATAGGCTAAATAGTATTAATACTGGTGATCATATTCTCAAGTTTTTATGAGATATTCCAATCTTCTGTCTTATAGTTAGTTTCATTACCTTTGATTGTTGAGAGAGAGATAAAACAAATGTGAGAATAGTATTAAATCAAAATGATGGGGGAGGACGAACGAAGTTGAAGAGGGTGAAAGTGATAGACTGACATTTAGTAAGAGATGTAATTGCAAATTACAGCTAAGTGGAATAATTAAAATCTTTTTCAAACATAAGCCAATTCAACACACCAAGATATATATTTACACTAACATAGATACGGTGTGAAAAAATGATTATTGATACCCCTATGAAGGGTGGAAAAGAAAGCTCCTTTATTAAAAAAAAAAGGCTCCAGATTTAAATACATGATTGGAGTTTAACTCTTTTCCCTTTTTTCGCCCAAATGTCATCAGGTTGCAATTCAAAACGACCAACTACGATTAATATCTTATTCTCTCTCTAAATTTCATTTTCTTTTTTTTGATATGAGATTCACTTCATACTTGTATTCGTGTTCGTTAATCTTGGAGAATTTAAAAAATCATTTTATATTTTAATGTTGACACTTGCTAAGATGAACAAAACTGCTAATTTGATTGGTCAAATTAAAAAAAAAAAAAAAATTAAATAATGGCCGAAATTTACAAGAACCACTCAATCTTTAAAATTGTTTTTGTTTTAACTTTTCCAAACATCTAAGTCTACTATCTTTTGTGCCAAAAAAGATGTCTGAAATTTTAGATTTATTTCAGCAATTTTTGTTTTGTTTTTAATTAGGTTCTTGTAAAAATTAACACAACTATTAACGAAAAAAAAAAACAAATCTTAAAATTCAAAAGTGACAAAATTTCGTACCAACTAAAATTATTCAATTTATTATTTCATTTTGCTATCAATCAATCACTGAAGTTGACGACTTTAAAAAAAAAAAAAAAAAAAAAAAAAAAAAAAGCGAACCGTGCTATTTTTAAATAGGATTTTTAAGTTAAAATCTACGTATACGGTACTCTTTCTTTATTAAATTAGATGAAAATACAAAATAGTTAAACGCCCCCCCCCATATTAAGAAATTACTTTTTAAATAACTTTATTTCACCACGGTCCGTAGACTGCACAAGTACAAAAATATTTTAATGTATTTTACAACATTATCTAAAAATAAATTATAAAATGAGTTTTTTTTTACTTAGACATCATTAAGATTTTCAATCTTCATTTCTTGTACAACAAATAATCCCATTTTACTTTTAAATAGGGAGTACTTATGCCAGGGTTTATACAAAAAAAAACCATTAAATCTGTACATTTGTCTTCGTTGCCTGTAAATAAGAAACTGCTTTACAATGAATTAATGCTGATTAAACATAGTTATCAAAAATTGTTTTCTTTTCCTTTGTTTATCGTGAACAATTATCGAATTATTACTTGTAAAAAATAAATAAAATAAATGGTTAGCAAAAATCTTTTCTCATGAAGGGTGAAGATAAAGCCTAGGGGTTGGACTTTCTAAAATTGCACAAGACGAGAGATATTCATGCTGATGGAAACGCCATGACTGATTAGGTGAACAACTGGTTCAAAGTTCCAAGAATATTATTATTCCAAACTAATGTGCTGCCATATCTGGTGAAGAGCTCCACAGAGCACTCTTTCCTGCCTTTAAAAAGTAAAATGTCGATTTCAAAATCTGCCAGGGAGTTATCTTGTTTTCTGTGAAAAAAAGACGTTGCTAGTACCTTTTTGCTCTATTGTTATTACCATGGACGTTGCTTGACTGAGCTCCAATCTTCCATTTGTCCATACAAAACATTTGCAACAACTCGTTTTTAAACCACATCAAAACTTTCCTTTTTCCTTCCGAGTGCCTAGCATCAGGCGAAATATTTATGGATAGAGCTCCTTTGCACTTTCGTCTGTAGAACACACACTATCGTGGGACAGATTTCTTTCTGAGTACAATTTAGTTGTCTTCATATCCAATGTAAATAAATTTTTATCGAAAAACGCCTGTTGAGTAATATGTTGATTTCATCAATCAGTGTTAGTTTTCTGCATATTTCAGCTGACAATCATTTCAGTCTTATTAAGCATCCTCAAGTGACACTTGGCATTGATGAGTGTTAATCCAATAGTAGAAAAAAAAAGAGTATGTCTATGTATGAATATAAATTTGACAGGATTAAAGTAAATTTTATATATATATATATATATATATATATATATATATATATGAGAGAGATATGAGAGAGAGAGAGATATGAGAGAGAGAGAGAGACGGGGTAGGCTTTTTTATACTCTTTATTTGAAATTATATGTTCTTCCAAGTTATTCGAATATTTGTGGACGAGTAGTTTGACAAACTTGCGTATTAAACGTAACTATTCCTGTCGAAATTACATAAGTAATTAAAAAGAAACTGATAAAGTGGATTTTATACAGATTTGTATAATTATTATCAATTTTTTTTTTTTTTTTAGTAAAGTGGATTTGCGAGTTGTTATTCTTAAGAATGATCAAATTATCTCCTAATTAACCCAAAAGAGATTAACACTGTCTGCATATTCTTCGACCTAAGACTAGTGTAAAGAATCGTTGAACAAATAATATCACAAAAATGTTTACGACATTTCACTGAAATACATCATTAGGATTTTTTTGGTGTATATATATATATATATATATATATATGCGCGCACACACACACACACACATATATATATATATATTACCTAGTTCTAATCCCGTATTGAATACTGTCAAATACTGAAAATTGATATATCAAATATATATATAAGTCGTAGTTGATAGATATAGACATACTCTCATAACCATGCACATTCTGAACCTACCGAGAGTACTTTGAGGAGTATATTTTATGTTGATCAAATGTGGGTACAATATTTTGAGGAGGGAGGTGTCTTCATCTTACAGTCATAGAAATACTATGACGTTTGTCTTTATTTGTTACTTAAAAATTATAGAAATTCAATAAACGAAAGAAATATTGAAGTTCAGGGCTTGGAGCAGGAATACACATGGGTATTTATTTATTTCCAGAAAACATTGGCATATCTCAAAAACTATAAACTTACCTAAAATTATCAACAAATGTCATATTTATACCTTATCACATCCAAACAATACTAAATATATGCCTGGGCCCCACCCAAAAAATTGAATGCTGCAAATGAAAAATTATATATATATATATATATATATATATATATATATATATATATATACACCTAACACAATGTTTTGGGCAGAAAGACATGCTTTCTTATTTAATCCTAGAGAACGTAGGGTGGGACTTCGTTTAAGAATAATTATCTATATATGTATATGTGTAAGTATATATGTATATAAGCTATTTATTCATATTTATTCAAACATAAAAAGGCTATTAAAAAAAAATATTATTACTATTATCAAACAGAAGAAAAAAAATAATTAGTTATAAATCATGTTAAAATAGTTTCAGGAATGATAAACACATTTAAGAAATAATACGATTTGATTGGGATGGTTTTTTTTTTTTTGTTTGTTTTTTTTTAGAAGGCGGGCGGGGGGGGGGGGTCTTTGTTTTCAATTTTTAATCCAAATATGCCTAATCATTAGGAAGCAGTTTCCCAGCGTTTTCCAATTCCTTTGTTTCAGACCTGTGGCGGGAAAACGCATCAACAAAGACAAAGAAGAAAACATATGTCTATCTGCCAGGCCAATATGAGATAGAAAAATAGAGGGGTGATAGATAAGTAGAGAGAGAAAGAGGATCAGATAAAGAGAAAGGAAAGAAGAGAGTGGGAACAAGGGGAAGAGAGGGAGTGCAACAGATAGGGAGGGGGAGGAAGAAAGAGAGGTGAAAAGAGAAAAGGGGAGAAAAAGAGAGATGGGGAGAAAGAGGGTGGCGAACGAGAAATAATAGAGAAAGGGAAAAAGAGAAAGAATAGAGAAAGGGAAAAAGAGAAAGAATAGAGAAAGGGAAAAAGAGAAAGAATAGAGAAAGGGAAAAAGAGAAAGAATAGAGAAAGGGAAAAAGAGAAAGAATAGTGAAAGGGAAAAAGAGAAAGAATAGAGAAAGGGAAAAAAGAGAAAGAATAGAGAAAGGGAAAAAAGAGAAAGAATAGAGAAAGGGAAAAAAGAGAAAGAATAGAGAAAGGGAAAAAAGAGAAAGAATAGAGAAAGGGAAAAAAGAGAAAGAATAGAGAAAGGGAAAAAGAGAAAGAATAGCGAGAGGAGGGAAAGGAAGCGAGAGGAGGGAAAGGAAGCGAGAGGAGGGAAAGGAAGCGAGAGGAGGGAAAGGAACCGAGAGGAGGGAAAGGAAGCGAGAGGAGGGAAAGGAAGCGAGAGGAGGGAAAGGAAGCGAGAGGAGGGAAAGGAACCGAGAGGAGGGAAAGGAACCGAGAGGAGGGAAAGGAACCGAGAGGAGGGAAAGGAACCGAGAGGAGGGAAAGGAACCGAGAGGAGGGAAAGGAACCGAGAGGAGGGAAAGGAAGCGAGAGGAGGGAAAGGAACCGAGAGGAGGGAAAGGAAGCGAGAGGAGGGAAAGGAACCGAGAGGAGGGAAAGGAACCGAGAGGAGGGAAAGAAAGAGGGAGGGAAAGAAAGAGGGAGGGAAAGAAAGAGGGAGGGAAAGAAAGAGGGAGGGGGAAAGGGTTGGGGTAAGGGGAAGAAAGTGGAGAGGTGGAGGAGAAGGAGGAAGGTGGGAGACAGGGGAAAAGGTGGGGAAAAGGGGGAAGGTGAGGGAAAGGGGAGGAACGGGGAAAAGAGAGAGAGAGTGGGGGGGAGACAGTAAATAAAAGTGCACAAATAGACACGAATAGAAGGAGGGAGAGAAAAAAACAACATATTTTTTTTTTTTTTACAAAGGAGTCACCACTAATCAAGGCTTGGAGGCCACTCGAGGATAAGGGTTAATGAGTGCACAGTAATCACTGAGACAATATCGTAGTAATCGTTAGTAGTGAAAATTTGGTAAATTGGATTACTTAAGGGGACGGCTCATCAAAAACTTGTTTACATTGGACTTGAACACGACTATATTGTGATCAGTTGGAAAGCATGAAAACGAAAAAGAATTCCATAGGCATGCAGTTCTAAGAAAGCGTTGTTCATGGAATCTACATTTAGGTTTAGGTGGGGGAAATTATTGATAGTGGTTTCAACTAAAGGAGTGTTTTTCAAGTTACTGTGGAATGTGCATGTAAAGCTTCCTCCCAGTGCACCATGCGTGTTCCCCATATAGAGCAATCAATCAATATGATTGAAAAATAGGCGATTTCACCGATTTCAATAATAATAAAAACATGGGAGTGTGAAAGATTCATTGATCATCATTCAATCCCGGGCAACGTCGAGTTACCCTAGTAATATATATATATATATATATATATATATATATATATATATATATATATATATATATATATATATATATACTAGCAAAAGTACTCGTCGTTCACTGGGTTCAAAAACAGCCTACAGAAAATGGACTCTGATTTATGAAAGTATGATAGGTTATGAAAAGAAGGGTTGTAAAGAGATAGCTTCGAATTTGGGGGTATCAAAACCAAAGCAAAATATAATGAAAGTAAAAATAAAATAGATAAACCCCATAATTTATTATACCATAACTGTTCACACTGAAACACTTATCACAATATTCTGTGGATCTATATTTAAAAAAAAACTTGTTAAACTTTGTGACATATTTCCATTCTATGGAGGGCAGGCACAAACGAACACCCCATAATTTTATTATACCATATTTCTTCAAACTGAAACATAATTATCAAAGTATACTTACGCAGATAGATATGAAAAGTCTTTATTAAAGTTTGTGCTCATTTCCATTCTATGGAGGCCAGGCGCGAACGCAGACCCCACAATTTTATTATACCGTCCCTATTAAAGTTAAAACATACTTATCAAAGTATTATGTACATCTATATCAAACACACTTGTAAACGTTTTTTTTTTTTTTCCATACTTTGTGGACCAGGCACGTATGCAAACCCTACAATTTGAATGAATCATCACTATGCCAGATCAAACATACCCATTCCTGTGTCTCGATACATCTTCTATCATTATATGTAATCAGTTTTCTATAATAGTCAACCATATAGGAGCCTATTCGTGACCAGACACACACGCACAGACGTTCAGCTTTATATATATATATATATATATATATATATATATATATATATATATATATATATATATATATAAATATGGAGAGAGATTAGGAGATACAGGCACAGAGATGGAGAGTTGTACACATAGATCAAGAGAGCCAAATTGAAAGACAGCTAGATGGCGATGTATAAATATTTAGAGAAATATCGATATATTAGATAAATAGGGAATGAAAGAGAGAAGAAAAGAACATGATATTTCAAACAAAAGCCGGACACACCGATTTTTTTCTTTAACAAGGTAAAATTATTGTCCCTTATTTTATTGATCTTAGTACATTTCTCAACAAAAATGACATAAAACTGTTTAGTCAACAATTTATGCTAAATATTGGTCAGTATTCTTAAAAACAAACAAACATTTTTTAATCGATTTTCATATTTAATTCTGATTAATATTTTATTAGTTATAAATAGAGGAAGCGGATGACTTTCAGCCTTACACCCATAAGTCCTTCCATTATCACCCATAACACTGGGAACAAATATAAAAAGGGGGCATTTTTAGGATATTTTTATTAGGTGATCCTATTATTTGTATCAATTATGTTCATTGTTTATTTCAAGGGAATTTATAAATAGTTTTATTATCATAAATTCTCAATACCTTTAATAAACCAAGAGACGATTATAACAAAATTCAAGTTAGCCACATTCTAAAACTTATGTAACTGAAGATTTATGAAATAGCGTCGGCAATTTTCAAACATTTTTTCCAAGTTACATTTCTTCTGAAATGCTTTTATATTGCTACAGTTTATGTATGATGTTATTTGATATTACATGAATAGTTAATAATTGTTTTATTTTTTTTTAATGTAAAACAATTCTTGAACTTGTAGAGTCAGGTCCTTTTATTAATTAAGTTAACTTGTGTTAATCATCGTTTTTATTGGCTTGTTTTGGATCACGATTTTTATTTATTTACCGTTTCAACCAATTTTTCTTTACTCGAATAGCGATATATCAAAGTAAAAAACACTTCTTAATGAAATATTTATTTCATATAAACAGATTATATGATTTAAAAAATACTGTAGTCTGTTGCCCTGTCTAAAAACGTTTTTGTTTTTGCTAGAATTATGATGCTATCCAAAAAATGTACTATGTATATTTTGGTTTAAAGCACCATAAGACATGGGTATGGTTTATAAACTTGCTGATAGAAAATTTCTAACTAGAATAAAAGTTTTAGGCTAAAGAATCACGCATTATGTTTTTTTGTTTTGTTCTTAAACCAAATACAAACAATATTTTCCGATCGTGCTATTAATGAATTCCATTATTTGAAAAAAAAATTAATGACGCTGAAAACGTATTAAACCCATTTTATTTTAGTTGAAACTTTAATATTTATAAAAAAAATCAATTAGAGTTATGAAAAATTCTAAATAACCCCTGAAACAACATTACTGTAACTAAACAGTTTGGTTCAATAATTTAACTACCAGACGATATCATAATAATTAAATTGAAATTTTAAAATGTTATTAAAAATGAAAAAAAATACAATGGGGCAACTCTGGACAATACAAACAGTATGTATGTATACACTAGCTGTTTCCCCAACAATATTAAAACTCACTGTTACATTGGATGCAATACATTTTCTCGAAAGTTCACATTGCATCTTTCAACTCTAGCGGACTTTCCCAGCATTTAAAGGAACATGGCTGCACCTATTCACAATTTAAGCAACTTTTGGTGAACAACACAAAAATTATACATTATACCTTGCACGCAAAAAGACTGAAAATCATAGAGGAATTTTATATAAAGACCAGATGCCCCAAAATAAACAATATTAATTACAAATCTAGTTACACTATTTTAAGATGCCTAGATTAGTAATTGACTTCAAAAATATCTTTAGCCAACTAAAAAAAAGTTTAATCTATATATAAATTTTAATTAGCTATGCGCATAACATATGAGCACGTCCCAAATATGGTATTTCATCACTTATATGTACTTTTCAAAAGCTATAAAAATTGTTGAACAGTTCGAACACAGAAGACATGAATATACCAAACCACTACATCGACTGAACCTGGAGATAATTGAGACCGTTAGTCCAAAGTACTGACAAAAAAACAAAAAAACAAAACGGAAGCTGCAGAACCTACATACAATTCTACACAAAGACTCAGTAGACCACCTGAAAGATCAAGAAGTAAAAGAAAAAACTAATAAAGCTAAGACATCTCGTGTTTATGTACAATAACGTTTAGATGTTATATAAAATAGCAGCTCATGCTCAATTAATTATATACAATTAATCGCTTTCAATAGGTATCATGTTTCTCAAGGACTAATGATTACATTGTCGTAAAATAAACAAACGAAATCTTTTTTTTGGGGGGGGGATTATACAATGGTGAGGGTGTTCGATTATGGGCAAGGAAGCTAGAATTTACTCCTCGATAGAGTAATACCAAAGACTAAAAATAATGGTTGTTATGTCCCCTTGCTAAGCAATCAGCAGGTGGAGTAATCTAGGTAAGGAAGTAGCATCTTTTCTAACATCTCTGTGTAATATCCAATGAAATATGAGTTGCTTTCAACTATTGTAGGTCTATTTATTTTATTTAGCACATATCTGTAAAAATGATTGCTAATTTTTGTTAGGTCTTAGGGTTTAAAAATTACGCGACCCCCAAAAAACTTGAGTTAATGTTGATAGATATACATTTGTGTATATATTGATTGATTTTAACCGATTGTGGTGATGGGTAACAAATATTTTATTCCTATTTCATTGCCAAATATACTCTACTACTGCTACTACTCCTCCTCATTACATTTTAAAAAATTGTTACTACTAATAGTTCCACCAGTTATAGTCACATCTGCTATTCGGCTATATAAAGCATTCAGTATGCAAACAATCAAGCAAGATTATAAGAGTTTTAATGTGATGTTGGCATCCACTTCTATAGGGTGGAACGATAAATAGAAAACACTATAGCTTTATTTTAAAATTTTATTGAAAAAAAAATCAATTTAGGTAACTTGATTATGTAGTAGAGTTGACATCTATTCAATGAAGCTGCCTTCAGTCTCGAACACCGCCTCAATACAAGTCCCAAACTGGGAGTATGCCTTTTCCACAAGCGCCGGCAAGAGCCAAATGAATACTCGGTGGATGGCGGCGATCAGGCTGGTTTTGGTGTTGTGGGAGGTCATGTTGGTAATGTTCTTGACATATGATTAAACAAAGTAATCCAACAGGTTCAGATTGCAAGAGGTGAGAGGTCAGTGAGAGAAGGGTAGAATGTCATAGCACTTAAGCCAAGCCTGGGTCTCTTAGGACTTGTGGGCTGGTGCCGAGTCCTGCTGCCACACCCAGGGTTTGCTAGTGGTCACCTGATTGCAGCAAGAGATCACCACACTTCAGCACATCCAGGTACACTGGTGTTGACTTTCAAGCCGACTTCAATAACCATGGTCGGAAACTTCATTGAGCTCTGCCCTCAAGCATTGAAGCATTCAGTTGCATTTTGAGGGTGCTAGAATTGGTCCTGTTGTCAGGAGTTGCACAGTGACATATCTCTGATCTTGCTCGTTGAACATTGTGTCACATTCAGACATGATAAAAGGCTGCTATCGCTCTTGGAATTTGTACCCAACTGGCCAACTAGTAGATGATCTGCAACAAAAAAAAAAGAAAAGAAAACCAGTTTTCATGGAACGGAAATGGAATCATGTTGTCTTTTTTAGGGCGACAATTTTATCATTCTACCCTGTGCTGAATAGAAATTGAAAGAATTAACAGTTTTTACCTTTTTAATAATCTTACAGTGGAGCTTGGGTTTACTTTAGGCAGGCTCATAACTTTCGTTTCCCTTATTTTGTTCTTGGCCCTTACATGCTATGAACGATGCTTATGATAAAGGAGAAATAATTGCTATTTTCTGAGTGGGAATATATCCAGTTAGCATTTATCATTGGCTAGTTTGTGACCTTGCAGTAATAATGTTTTTACCTCCTTACATCATGCGGCTTCATGCCTTGTCTGGGGCGATTTCCATAAAAAATATTTTGCATTTGTAACTAATTCATTCTGTAAAGTTAGAACCTTAAATATTTGTCCATCATACATGGAAATAAATGTTGTCCAAAGCAGGTTTTTAATTTCTAATTAATAAACAATTTTTTTCTGAATTGAGATGGAACCACAGAAAATAGTTTGGAGCCTTCTTTTTCTTCATCACTTTTCATCTCAAATCATGTTTCAAAGACGAGAAAATTTTTATATTCTTGGAAAACTGCTAGACAAATGTTTCAAGGTAACAAATGCAGATTTGCTTAAGAAACAATTATTTATTCTGCACATTTAACTACAAAAATTACATTTCAAACTTAAGCTTCATAGTCCAACTGACAGAGCCTTATATAGAAATGCTTGGACACATCATATTTTGCTTTTTAAGAATATACTCTGATGAAAACTGATGCAATGCTCTATCTATATAAGAGCCAGGTACGTCTAAGGATGGAGTATGGTTGCCACATCTGGGCAAGAGCAGCTAGGAAGATCTTATCCTGCCTTGACCGAGTTCAGAATAGATTTCATAGCCTAGTGGGGGATTCCCTTTTCTCTTCCCTGCAACCTTTTTCTCACAGAAGAGACGTTGCGAGCCTGTCTCTGTTTTATCGTTATTTTCATGGCAAGTGCTCGTCTGAGTTCCAATCTATGGTGCCCCCTCGCCAAACATTCCCAAGAAACACTCGTTTGGCTATAAACACTATTAATAATTTCCCCCACTCTTTATCTGTGCCTAAACCTAAACGTAGGTTCCCTGAAAAAAGCTTCTTTCTTAGAACTGCACGCCTGTGGAACTCTGTTCCGTTTATCTGCTTTCCAGCTGACTACAATATGGCCGTCCTTAGGTCCAAGTTCTTGAGCCGTTCCCCTTAAGAAATCCAATTTACCAAATTTATACTTATAATAATTACTATGATATTGTCCTTTTGACCACTGTACACATTTTAACCCTTATCCTCGAGTGGCCTCTGGGCTTTGGTAAGTGGTGATTCCTTTGTAAAAAAAAAAATGTTTATATCGAAATAGTTTTCTGAATCGATAAATCTAAGTCGAAGAAACGTCGAAAACTTTATCACCGAAACAAGTTTAATTTAGCAAAATAGGCAACTTAACATTATTGGAGCCTTTCATTTAAGGTTTCTTAAGGTCTTAATATTGAGGTCAAAATTAGCAACCTTAGACCAATTACAATGTGTTTTACGATTGGTATAATAAGATGAAAAATTTTGAATGGTTACACAAATACAATCGTGTTTCCATTTCTATACTAGAAAATATACTCATGTTGTAATATGTTATATACGTATACACGTCACTCGAAAAGATTAGATAAAAATGTGTCTTGCTGCCAATAATCACATACTGAGTTTACATTATGTTTGCCCCCCCCCCTCCAATTCCACATTCATATTCTGCCGCTGTGTCTGTCTTTCCGATTAACTTGAGTGTTATTCAAACAGTTTAATTAGTCTAATAAGCATATATGCAATTGGAATTTTAAAAAATAAAGCAAAATTCAAGACGGTAGCAATCCAATTAAAGGATGATCAATAAATAACGTTGTATTTCACATACACGCATATATATATATATATATATATATATATATATATATATATATATATATATATAATCATTTTATGTATCCAATGTTATAAAGAGATATAATATTTTGAATACCGATTTATTTACTTCAGCAGTGCTCAATGCGTGAATAGCGTTGGATAGTAAATTATTTAAAATATATTTTTGGCAATTAAGCTACATAGAAACTTCTGCATTTCATCCCTGTTGCCTGACGATTCCCCACTTGGATGAAATACGTTAGAGCCCCTGTGTAGCTTAATTGCTATAAATATATTTTCATAACTTAATATCAATACACCCTCATATATATATATATATATATATATATATATATATCGGAATAAATATAAAAATAAATCTATATAAGAAGGCCTTTTCTTCATCCTCCTGAGACAAAAGATACCCACTTTGATAGTGCATGCTCAAGCAGTCCACAGTAAAGCAAGGATTACAAAATCTCTAACCCTAGCAAAAAAGTTCAGGACGATAGGAAATAATGCTGGTATAAGGAGAGAAAAACTAGTGCTATTCATAGTTTTCCTTCTTCTAAACTGATGACACAAATAAGGTTCGAGAGACTAATCAAACCTACTATCTAATCCAAAGGAAAAGTGATGCAGTAATCTTGAATGAACTCAAACCCGGCATGTCGAGCCACAATCCATTCCTGAAGACAACTCCACTTCCTACATAAATAAATACAAACGTATGTACAGGATGAACTTCTAAACTGAATCGATCATTATGAATTTTGGAACACAGCTGTTAGACGTGAGTGGTCGTAATGTGAGCCATATTCTCTTCCCTTATTTTGTCCTTTAGTCCTCACAGTCCAGGAGCGATGTTTCTAACAAAGAGGGAAGAATTACTATTTGCTGGGTCAGAATCTATTCCATTTCACACTCACCGTTGGCAAGTTTTTGACTTTGAAATAGTATTTTTTGAGCTCCTTACACCAAGTAGCTTCATGACTTGTCTGGAGCGATTTTTATTTTTAAAAACATTTAGTTATATGCAAAGAGCAATAACAAGTTAGTGAAAACTATTTTTAAAAATTTAGATATATTAAATATTTTATGAAATCATAAGAGTAGATGTTAGATATCAATAAATATTTTCCAAATTTCAGTTTCTTTGAGATATTTTCAAGGGTTTTAGAGGGCATAATATGAACCCAAATTCCCATTTAAAAATTACATTTCAGATTTGCACTAAATTTGATCTCCATAGTTATAAGACGCTAGTTAACAAACTTCCCTTAATTTAAATTTCTTCTTAAGACCCCTTTAGCTTTAGATATTTTATAGAATTAAAATCATGTAATGAACTTTTATTAAATTTAAAATAAGGATTCTAGACGTAAGGTTTAGTATTATTATATCTTTATTTTAATCTTTGTAAAGACATATGAAAGTAACGGAAAACTGTTTTGTTTGGGGAAATTAATTTTACTCATCTTAAGTATAGCATATTCCAAATAAATCTATATATTAAAATCTCTTTAATTTATACGTGTATCTATAATATAAAGCTGAATGTCTGTGTGTGTGTCTGGTCACGAATAGGCTCCTATATGGTTGACTATTATAGAAAACTGATCACATATAATGATAGAAGATGTATCGAGACACAGGAATGGGTATGTTTGATCTGGTATAATGATGATTCATTAAAATTGTGGGGTTTGCGTACGCACCTAGTCCACAAAGTATGGAAATAAAAAATTAAAAAAAAAAAAAAACGTTTACAAGTGTTTTTGATATCGATGTACATAATACTTTGATAAGTATGTTTAACTTAAATAGGGATGATATAATAAAATTGTGGGGTCTGCGTTCGCGCCTAGCCTCCATAGAATGGAAATAAGCACAAGCTTTAATAAAGACTTTTCATATCTATCTGTATACTTTGATAATTATGTTTCAATTTGAAGAAATATGGTATGATAAAATTATGGGGCGTTCGTTCGCGCCTGACCTCCATAGAATGGAAATATGTCACAAAGTTCAACAAGTTTTTTTAATATAGATCCACAGAATATTGTGATAAGTGTTTCAGTGTGAACAGGTATGGTATAATAAATTATGGGGTTTATCTATTTTATTTTTACTTTCATCATATTTTGCTTTGGTTTTGAAACCCCCAAATTCGAAGTTATCTCTTTACAACCCTTCTTTTCATAACCTATCATACTTTCATAAACCAGAGTCCATTTTCTGTAGGCTGTTTTTTAACCCAGTACTTTTGCTAGTATATATATATATATATATATATATATAATCTTGGAAGTTTTTTTTTTTTAACCTTTAAAACTATATAAAAAAAACATTTAATTTTTATATTTTTTTATCATTCGTCGGAAAACTATTTAGTCAGCAAGTCATTTAATCACCTGCAATCGTTGAATCAACTGGCTTTCTTGAATTCACAATAATACTAATGTTATTTCAGGAATCATCAGTTGTTTACCGTGAAACACTATTTCAGGGATTTAAAAACAAAACAGTATATTAAATCATGGCTCCCCAGCAATGTTGATCAAACATCATCACCCTTACTCACAAGAACAAAAAAATGTTCCGAATATTCGATCGAGTTTCCTGCTCCAAATTAATTTGGCTAACCAATTCAGGCTACCAAAAATGTCTTCCTAACCTGTGACACTCGTTCTCGTCCCCAAATTCAAAATGGATATATTAGGTTGGTGCAAAAAATAATATCGTTTTTTTTTTTTATCAGAAATATAGGTCAAAAACGACATTATCCCCCCCAACCTTCACAATTTTTTTTTTTTAATTTACCGATCAGCTGTATTTATACAATTCGGATTAAGCCGTTATACTACTTATCTTCTCCTATTATTAGTACTTTATATATTTACATTCTTTTTTAATTATTAAATATATAAAAGTTTCATATATATATTTCAATAGAAAAGTGCGAGCATGAAAAGTAATATGGTTAAGCTTAAACATGGAAAAGTAAAGGACTAGTTGTAAAAACTGGAAAAGAAAAGGACAAGATATTCTAGTAAAAATATAATAAATTTATAACTTAAAATATTGCAGCATTAAAATTTGATTATATAATGTTATAGATTGAACTTTAAAAATAATTCTTAATGCTGCAATATTTTAAGTTATAAATTTATTATATTTTTTACTAGAATATTTTTTTCTTTTCTTTTCCAGTTTTAACAACTAGTCCTTTACTTTTCCATGTTTCTGCTTAACCATATTACTTTTTATGCTCGCATTTTTCTATTCTAATCTATGATTTTCCCAGGCTTCCAGTAAATTAACTTGTTTTTTGGTGTATTTCAGTCTTATTTTTTTGCCCCCATAAACATAACATACACATATATAATAACAATGTACGACACTCGTCTGCTTTCAATAAAATCCCCCTCAATTATTTCCCTTTCATTCTCTCTGTTTCACTTGTTACTTCTCTTTTTGCGAGAACGGTGAATTAGTAGCAACAATAGTCGCTGAAGCGATGTGGCTGCTATGGAAACCAGTCATAAAAAACGTCGCTTACCTCCTTCCGTTTTTTTACGATTTTAAACACCAGTAAATTCATCATAACTTTTGTTGAATTTTTTTTTTTTCACAATATAGCTGAGAAGGTGATCTATAAACTGTAATAATTGTTTGAAATTTGGTCAAAAAATGAGTGAGCGGTGAAGCTTTAAAGCCACTTACCCATATACTGCTGTGTTCGAATCATTATATATATATATATATATATATATATATATATATATATATATATATATATATATATATTACAAATGCATACTCACAATTTTTTTTATTCATTACTGATGTAGTTTTGGATTTCCTTTATTAATATATTTTGATTAGTTTTATACGACGTAAAAGCATCAAGATAACGAACAAATGCTTTATTTAACTGTTTAAATGTTTTAGTTTTATCACAACCTTGTTTGATCATCCTTATTACTAAGCTAGAAACTGGGGGTATAAAATCAATTAATTTTAAGGTAACGCGACCTATTCTCAAAAACTCTGACATAATGGTTCCATAAAACATAAAAACAGGGCAGGTACTATCTTTATGCGGCATACGAACTATTTGAAAGGGGAAAGAGTTTCTTTTATCAAATATCTTAAGAAAAATCCCATCCTCAATTTTTATATCCAAATCCACAAATATAGCTTGTGTTCCTGTGTGCTCACAATTTAATTCTAACTCCTTTGGAAATATCAGATGTTTATTTTTTTCAAATTCCTCGTTATCGTTTATGCATACAAGGTCGTCAATAAAACTCTTACAACCATGATAATTATATGTTCTGGATATATCATATTTTATTAATAATGACACACACACATAACAAATTTTACAATTAATCAACACTGCTGCTCACAGATTTCCAATCCCGAGTTCAAATATTTTCTACTGATAAGTCCAAAGGAAGGTGAAACTTGAATGTAGGATTTCCAATTTGCAGCGTTATTTGATTATATATCTCATAAAAAAAATAGAAAAAGAGAAATATAAAACTTATATATTGAAATAATGCGTCAATATCAATGAACAAATGAATAAAAGAAATGAAATAATTTGCTTAGTCGACTGAATTTCAATTTTTTTAAATGTAATTTTTAGTAATGAAAACAATTTGAATCAGATAAGATGACAAAAAAGTAATTCTAAGATTTAATAAACTGATTTAGAAAGGAAAAAAAATGGGTTGACAGAAACGAAGAAATTAAATCAAATAATGATAGACGAAAAATTCCATAATTGTGTAAGTAGCATTTTGTAAAAAAAAAAAAATGTACAAAAAAGCTGAAAGCTTTTATTATCTAGAAATGATTTAAAGGGAAAATTAGAAAATAAAACGTTTTCTTAATAAACCTTTTATTTAAACAAAGGAAAACGAAATTAAAAACTTAAAATGTTAAAGATAATTTTATTTAATGTTTTGTAAAGTGAGGGAGAGAGGGAATGCAAAAGTACGAGACAGAAAGTGCACACAAGAAAGAGAGCGAGAGAGTGCACAAAAGGCGAAGAGAGTATGCGTGAGAGATGCAGTGAGTGTGCAAAAAAGACAGATCACAAAAGACGAAGAGAGTATGTATGAGAGACAATGCACGCACAAGGCAAGCATGAAAATGAAGAGAGTGCACGACAGAGATGGAGAGCGTAAAACGTGGAGATGAATGAGAGAGGAAGAGTGCATGCAAGAGAAAAAGAGAGTGCTAAAAAAAAAAAGAGAGGAAGAGAATGCTAAAAAAAAGAGGAAGAGAATGCTAAAAAAAAGAGGAAGAGAATGCTAAAAAAAGAGGAAGAGAATGCTAAAAAAAAAAGAGGAAGAGAATGCTAAAAAAAAAGAGGAAGAGAATGCTAAAAAAAGAGGAAGAGAATGCTAAAAAAAGAAGAGGAAGAGAATGCTAAAAAAAAGAGGAAGAGAATGCTAAAAAAAAAAGAGGAAGAGAATGCTAAAAAAAAGTGGAAGAGAATGCTGAAAAAAAAGAGGAAGAGAATGCTAAAAAAAAGAGGAAGAGAATGCTAAAAAAAGAAGAGGAAGAGAATGCTAAAAAAAGAAGAGGAAGAGAATGCTAAAAAAAGAGGAAGAGAATGCTAAAAAAAGAAGAGGAAGAGAATGATAAAAAGAGGAAGAGAGTGCACAAGACAGACGGATCACACTGGAAGAGAAGACGCACCAAAGAGAAGGACAGAAACAGAATGGAGAGGAGAAGAGATATAATACAAAAGTGATGAAAATGGACGGAGGAAGAGGGAAAGTCGACAGTTAGAGGAAAGAGAGTAAAAATTGACGAGAGAAAGAAAAAAAATGAGAAAAACGAGAAAAAAAGGAGAAGAGCAAAGAAAGACAAAGAAAAAAGGAGGAAAATATGTTTTTAAAAAATGTTAATATATATTTTAAAGTGTTTTATTTTAAAATATCCAGGCTTTGTCTCCTCTTTATATCACAACGAAACCAGCAGACTAAAAGCGTCTTTAAATAATGAAATAAAGAATATAAATTATAATCATAAAAGGGAAAATAAAAAAAAAATGGAGCGAGTTAGGGGAGGGGAGTGTCGAAAAAGACAAAGCAGGAATCCTTATAGATGGTAAAGGAAAGAAGAAATCTTGGAAATCCTACGCGAACTGCAGACATTTCACGCACTTCCTTTGTCCTCTCACACAAAGCAGAAAAGTCACACTAGTTACGTTTGCATACTGATTTATCATCAATTATGTCTGCCTAATAACCCAACTAGCAACAACACTAGCAAAAGAATAGATAAACAGCGACAATAAAAGAAATCATCTTTCAAGCCTTTACTTTTTTTTAGTCTGAAGAACAAAGACTTTGCATTAAATAATAGCAAATAAAAATTGATTCTACACCCCATCCTACCTTACTAGTCTTGTTCTTTTTTTCCGGTTTTTATTGTCTGCTAATATAAAAAAATAAATAAAATAAAATTTTAAAAAATCTAAATCCTTTGTCTCTTGGTTTCCCTCTGGCTGGTGACAATTATAGATACCAGAACGTGTTTTTCTTAGTTGCGGGGAAAGAGTGACAAAAAGTTAATTTTCTTATAAATTATGAAATTAAAATTAAAGTATTGAAAATACAAAGATTAAAAATATGTATTATATTAATAGATGCTAAGAAAAGATTCTAAGGTAATAACGGCACAATACAAAACACTATATAGATTATATAATATATACTAATATATATATTCATCTAAGTATGGAAACATTTTCATACTTTATTACGAAGCTCTAGTCACGTATCGAGCACTATTGAAGTAAATACTGAAAATCTATATATATGCAATCTATCACCTTATAATGCATACAATAAATAATTAAAATAATCATCTCATTGTTTAAATTA
Organism: Euprymna scolopes; assembly: GCF_053919585.1. Classification (NCBI taxonomy): domain Eukaryota; kingdom Metazoa; phylum Mollusca; class Cephalopoda; order Sepiida; family Sepiolidae; genus Euprymna; species Euprymna scolopes. The sequence continues at coordinate 54,821,816 of NC_136483.1, forward strand.
TTTATTATTCTAATAAAGCTTTATCTGAAGAGATATATAATCGTTTCTATGATGTGCAAGATCTGCTGTCTTGACACGGTCGGTTAGTTGTTTTTGTTTTATGGCATATCAACGATTTTTGGGTTATTTAATGCCAAATCCAGTGATTTTGAAAATTAAATTTTATATTCTGGATTTTTTATATCTTCAAGTACCTATTCATGGTGTTCGTTTTTGTTGTTTTTGTTGTGTAATCTTTTGGGGTTCGGTTATGTTGAATTTAACCATTCAAAAAAAAATTGGGGCTTTAAGGTATTTATATCTTCAAATATTAGAGTTTAGTTGAGTTGTTCTGTAGAGAATTGTTATTTTTGTTTTGTTCGTTTGTTTGTTTGATGAGATGTTTAACCAGAATATCAAACCTGACTAATTTATTTAATGACAGGAAAAAAAAACTTTTCCCTTATTTATATTTTTGAGAATAGTCTTAAAAAGGAGAGAATTTCGTCCAAGTAGTTGTTTTCACAGATATTCTTCATATTGTTAAATATTGTTTACTAACAGTATCAAGGGCTCTACATTTTATGAAGAGATGTTTGACTGTGCAAATTTTCTGACAGAATGGATATTGTGGTTGCTAGTCTTGTTCAAGTATGAAGGAGTGCGGGAGTTTTGTAGGCCGAAATATATTCTAGATATAATTACTTTTCCCTTTCTTGATTTTCTAGGAGTAAGCATCCATTCTTCCAGTATGGGTTTGATTTGGCATAGTTTGTTATTTGTGTTGTTATTCCATTGTTGCTGGCATTTTGCATAAAATAGTTGGTTGATTTTATGTTTAAAGTCAGTTCAGAGGATGTTAATTGTATCAGAGTTCAAGTTTAGAGCTGGTTTGGCTGCTAAGTCAGCTCTTTCGTTTCCTTTTATTCCAGTGTGGTTTGGAATTCAGTATATGATTATTTCTTTGTGTTTAGATAATAGGTTGATTCTGTGGTCTTTGGAGCCATCAGTAAAAATTTATAGATCATGAGGGTATTTCAGAAGAATATCACCAGTTTTTCATAGTAGGTATTAAGGTGGGTTTTCGCTTTTGGGAGTTCGTTAAACTTTAGAATTACTTTGGGTTTTTGGAGAATCTAAGGTTAAATGTTCCTGGATATTTTCCACAGGCATTTCTAATTCTTGTAGTATTGATTCCATCCGAAGACTACAGGGTTTTATATCTTTTCATTTTGCTTCAAATGACTCCTTATACCTTGGATTGAATGTAATTGGGTGTGCTTTTAATTTAGTGTAATATTGGGCACCCAGTTTGTGACTCCTTATACTTAAAGGAATCTCATTAGCCTCTGCATGAGGACTCAACTGAAGACGTTCTAAAAGCACTGAGCACTAATCTCAGGCCTCCATCGCAGATTGGACCTAAAATCGTTAGGTGAGAGTTTTTGGCTGATTGGTATATAAATCTACTGTAATCCAGTTTAGAACTAATCGCTGTCCACAGAATTTCATTAAATTTTCTTGGTCTGCTTCCCACTTTGTGTGAGCTATCACACATAATAGCTGTAGTCTTTTATTGCAACTACTTAAGTTCTTCAGGTGGAGATTAATGTCAGTTTTTTTTATCAAATATTAATTCCAGAAATTTGTGTTCATCGTTGGTGGGGATTACCGTTATTCCAAGTTTCAGTGTAGGGTCGTTGTGAAGTTTTCTCTTATGACGGAAATGTATGCATTTAGTTTTTGATTAGGAAAATCTATATCCATGTTTCATTGCTCATTCGTCTAGTTTGTTTGGTTTACATTGTTGGAGTTCACGTTCAATAGTGTGTACATATTTTGATCTGCAATATATCAGGAGATCATCTTCATATAAGGATCCCTTAACGCCAGAGTTCAATATTTCACTGTGCTGTTCATTTTAACATTGAATAGCGTCACGGATAATATACTTCCTTGAGGTACTCCTTCTTCCTGGCTCATAGTGTCAGAGAAAGTGGATCCAAACCCTAAATTTGCAGTGAGATAAGAATCCCTTTATAAATTGTAGGCGTCTGCCTTTTAGTATAAGATTATGCAAGTCTCATTATTCCACAATTCCATGTAGAGTCATAAGCCTTCTTTAGGTCAAAAAAGATTGCTGATAGGTTCTCTTTCCTGATAAATGTTTCCCTTATAGCTGTTTTCAGTCAGACTAATTGATCAATTGTACTTTTTTAATTACGGAATCCACATTGTAGGTTGGAGATAAGGTTGTTTAATTCAAGATACCAAACCAATCTGTCATTTATTATTCTCTCCATTATTTTACACAAACAGCTGGTTAATGAGATCTATCCATAGTTTTGTGGGTTCGAATTGTCTTTTCCTGGTTTGATGATTGCTATTATTGTGGTTTGGCTCCATAATTGCAGGAATTCACCTTCTGTCCATAATTTTTTTATAAGTTCTTAGTAGTAATTTTAGTGATTCTGTAGGGAGTTGCCACAAAAATTCATAATGAATTTCATTTGGTCCTACAGCTGTTGTGCTATCTTTTAATAGGATTTTTTAATTCAGTTAATGTAAGAAGTTCATTGTAATCTTTTAGGTTTTCGATTTAAAATTTAGTTTGTGCTATTCAGCATTTTGTTTAATTGTTATAAACTTTGTTATGGTTTTGATTAGATGAGTTTTGGGAAAAGGTTTCAGTTAGTAAGTCTATGTCCTTTCTATCAGTTACTCTGGAGTTATTTTTAAGGAGGTGTTTAATTGGGGTTGTTTGATGTTTGCCTGCAATTTTTCAATGACTCTTCGTTCCGCGGAGGAATTCAATTTGCTGACATAGTTTTTTTCAGCATTTTTTATTAGCTTCCCTCATTACTATACGTGCTTTAGCTCTCTTTAGCTTGTATGCAATCAGATTTGAAGTTGTGGGTGGTTTTTGGAATTTCTTTATAGCCGCTTTTCACAATTTAACAGTTTCCCAACATTTGTCATCAAACCAGAGTCTGCTGAGCCTGTTAAGCACTGAGGTTTTAGGGATGCATTAGTTTGCTATTTTTATTAGTGTTTCTGTGAAATATTCTACTGAGTCATTGTTTGTCTCAGTGTGATTCAACCTATTTCTACATTTTTCTTTGAATATTTGCCAATTTGCCTTATTTAGTTTCCATTTGGGAAAATTTTTCACTGTTGGATTCTGGGCTTACTATCAGTATTAGAAAATGATCGCTGCCACAAGTGTCGTCATATACTTTCCAGTTAAAGTCCATATGCATTGATAGGTAACATAAGTTTAGGTCAATGGCTGAGTGGTTTCCGCTAGTTGGGTTAAAGTGTGTAGGTGCACCATCATTAAGGAAGCATATATCATTTTCGTTAATAAATCCTCCAACGTTTTGCCCTTACATCTCCACAGGATGTTATGACTATTGACGTTTCCTGAGAAGATGAAACGTTTAGGTAATTGATCAATTTGTTTTTATCCACGTCTTCATTTGGTGGGATATACAGAGAACATACCGTCATCGTTTTATGTAGAGTGGTGTTAATGGCAAAGGCTTGGATGTTGGTTGTTATGTTTATTTTGCTGTGGGGTATATCGTTTCTGTCTAGAATTGTTACACCCCGCGAGGTCCTGCCCCTAGAGTTCTTAATATTGATGTTATCTTGTTTCAGGAAGGTTGCTTGAAGGCAAACTATTGTGGGGTGTTTTTATGTTAGTAGCAGAAGTAGTTTGTCCATATTTGTTTTCAAACCACGACAATTCCATTGGATTATTTTTTTGTCCTTTGGTTGTTTGCATGATTATTTTTTTTTTTAATTTATCTGCATCTCTTTGGAGGTATAGGTTTTTTTTTTGTTGGCGTTTGTGTGTTAGGTTGAGGGTTTTGTTGAGATTTGTTTCTTTGTTTGAGTCTGGAAGTAGATCTTGGTTTAGCTTGGGAAATTTATTTGGGTTCCTATTCATTATTTTCTTGTCTTTTCGGATTTTTTAAAAAAAATTATTTTCTGTATTGCTATCAGTTTCTATCATTTCTAATATTTGGAAACTATTATGCGTGTCTATTGTTTGAGTTTCTTGTTTCCTGGAGTGTTCTTTATTTATTGTTTTATGAATGATTTTATTGGTCGCTGCTAATTGTTTTGCATGTTTCTGTGATATATTTTTAAGTGCTTCAGTTGTAGGCAGATTCTTATCTTTTTTGATTTTGGTTTATTGTTTCAATTGTTTTATCTGAACCAAGGTATTTTCTTTGAGGTTATTTTGGAATTTTGGCCATTCTCCGTGGTTAATTAGATTAGTTTATTTATTAACTCTTTAAATTCGTTGTATATTTCATTGTGTTGATGTGGTATGTTTGTGTTTTTGTTATTTCGACATATGTTTCATCTTTTAAATATGTTTTAACTATTTTCCTAGCTTCTAGGAAATTTGTCTTTTTTTTTTATGTTTTACCTCCGTTATTTCCTTTGCGTATAGTTTACATATTTTGGAGTATGCAGGATGGTTTTCTCTGCAGTTTGTAAATTTTAATTCATTGGTGCACTCTTCCTCTGGGTAGTCTGGCTCTCTATCCCCCTATTTTCCACATGTTTTTTTTTCCTCCGTAGGTTTCCTTGTGGTGTCCATACTTGTGGTAATTAAAATATCTTAGAGGAGCTGGTACATATTGCCCTACTTTTACGTTTAAATAACCAATTTTAACTTCTTTTCGTATTGTTAGGGAATCGAAAGTTAGTATATATGTATTTGTTGTAATCAGTCTATCGTACCTTTATATATTTATACGTATGTGGTTGATCACTCCTTGTTTTTTTAGTTCCTTTTTTGTTTCTTCTTCCATTGCTAGAGTTAACTCGTAGCTCCGGATCACTTCTTTAGATATATACAGTCTTTCATTTGGGAAGATTCTGCATTTGTATTCGCAGAATTTATCCATTTTAAATTTTGGGCATCTTTCTGGTTGGTGAGTTCCATTAAGATGTTTCCATCTTTTATGTTATTTTTTTAATTGTTTTAGGAGTGCTTCTGTTTAGCATTTTCTCTATTAGGAATGGCGATAACGCACCATTTTTTTTTTCTTTTCTAGTAATCTAATAACCAGGAATCTTGGAAAATTTCTTTTGGATGGTTAGGCTTTTCCGTTATTTATTTCTCATTCTATGAGCTGGAGAGATCAGAGACATCTGAATCGTTTCTTTTCCAGTATTTAGCGCCTAAAAGGCAGTTTTTATTTTGATTTTCCATAAATAATTTATTCATTTTCATCTATCATGCTCCTTGGCCACCTTGGAATCCATGATTGGGACATGGCAAGGAGGAAACCCATTCACCTTGCTTGTGTTGGGGCTACATGAAAGATATACTCTTTTGATCAGTAAAATCAAAAGCACTTTCTGTTGACTAAATTATTTTAAATCAATTTGTTTAGCAAAGCAGATGTGAAGAGTTTTGCTCTTACCAATTGATTGACCCTTAGTCATTGCTTGCTATTATATATTTGGGAATAGTGAGGGATAAGTATTTAATCAAGTTTGGGGTGGATTATATATAATGGGGCTTGACATGACCAGCTGATAGAGATTGATTAGATCGGGCCTCACTGACCTTCCGTCTGGCCAAAGTAGTGTGTTAAGGAAGTTGAGGTGCTTAAATTTGATCAACTCCATCAACCACCAGGATTCCGTCCTTAGACATCACGGGTCGCCACCCACAGCCAACAGGTGATTCCAATAAGAGACTTTTACTCTTTGCAGGGGGGGGGCAGTCATCGTATTCTATAGTCCTGCTGACAGGGCAAGTCTTAATACACGGCTCTTTTTTGATTTTGGGAGGTTGAGTTTTCATCATATTACAATAGACAATTATTTACTAATATGTATATTATATATGTAATGCTTATGTTTTTATGTTTCTGAATTCGTATTAGTTGGCTTATTCGGACTACTGTTTTCATCTTGAGTGTTATTTTCACAACGTTTCAGGCGTATCTTGTCGCACTCTGGAAGTTCTGTGCCGATTCCTGGAGTTCGACAAGATACACCTGAATAAGGTTGGAAGTTACATCAGACGAAATGTTGTGATAATACCCGTCAAGATGAAAGCAGTAGTCAGAATAACCAAAATAATATGCATTATATTTTTATCTTAAGAACACTAGACACTAGTTCGATCGTCCATCAATATCTGTGGTTTCCCGGAATTATTGGAAATCCAAACTGTAAAGTGCGTGTGCGATATAAACACAAAAACATACACATTTAACAATTCAATTCCAACAAAAAATGTTTATTATATTATATAGAATGCTAAAAGATTTATTCCAAATAAAATTTACATATTTTCTGTGTCCATGTAGATACACATACGGAAAGAAAAAATACCAAAAGAACATAAAACAAAAATATAAAATGAAACATAGGTATAAAAGGAACAAAAACCGTACAAAAACATTTCTAAATCCTGCAAATTAATATGAATAATCTTCCCAAAAAAAATAAAACCTGAAAAGAACAATATTTTATAAAACAAAAACTTAAAATAAGATAATTTTTTTTAAATGTACGAATTAAAAATGATAAAATGAAGTGAAAAATTATTTTAATGAATCGTAGTTTAAGAAAGATTAAAAAAAACATACCATGATAAAATTACAACAAATGGCAATACACGTCATAAAACAAAATAGCTAATAAGAAAGACTAATATTAATGTTATATATAAATTATTTAAAGTAAATATGTTAGAGATTTCTTATATATATTATTGAAAAATATATAATAAAACGGTAAATTTAGAAAGAAAAAAAACGAGCCCAAATCCCGGCACAATACCAGTCACGAAAACCCTTCATATAAAGAGAATTTCGTAATTTTAAAATGAAAGAATGATAAAGAGCCGCAAGCAGTTCAAGAAATGTCAAGACTATCAAATCTAAGATAATAGCAGTAGACATTTTTTTTCGTTTTTTTATTAAAATTCTAACTCCATACTTAATTAAAATGTCTGTATAAACAAATTTATTTTCAGATGTTTGAAACATTTAAGACGATTTACCTTTATCAAAGTGAAAAGACTTTTTTTTAAATTAAATATGTTGAGATTATATATATTAGTAATGCAGGTATGGCTTTATTTTACAAAAGCGGAAGAATCTGTGGTTGATTTAATTATATACATGCATACACGCACACATATATATGTTTGTGTGTGTATGTATTATACAGTAGCGTCCAAAACTAAGGGACAAAATTTTAAAACCTGATATTTGTTAGAAATAACTGTAAAAAGCTGAAATTTTGACAACTGGTAGTCGTTATCATCCATAATGGCATACTAAAATTTGAATCATTTGCAAAGGATAAAAAAAGAATTATAACAATTATTTACTTATTTTCAAAATAGGAACGTCCAAAAGTAAGGGACAAAATTGAGGAAAATAATGTAAACATCAAAAAAAAAAAAAAATACATGTGCAATCGATATTTAGTAAATGAACCCTTGCTTTCAATGACAGCTGCACATCTTCGACTACAAGAACAAACCAGTTCTTGACAACCCTCGATACTAATTTTAGACCATTTTTCTTGAAGCTTTACCCACAAATCCTCCGTGTTAGTGGGATTTCTTTCTATAACTTTCACTTCTAAGGTCTTCCAAAGATTTTCTATTGGATTTAAGTCAGGACTTTGCGATGGCCAATCCATAATTTCGAAATCTTGCTCGCTAAGGTAACTCATTACCACCTTTGCCTTGTGGGGCATTATCTTGCATAAAGGTAGCCCTATCAAAACCTGAATTCTGTATATTTGGCACAACATGGTTTTTAACAATGTTTTTACAGATCTGCGTGTTTACACGAGTTTGTAACCGGACAAGAGGAGTTGTACCTTGTCTAGAAAACATTCCAAATACCACGACGCTTTCACCCCAAAACTTGACAGTGTTCTTAGTACACTTTGCACATAATCTTTCACCAATACGTCTCTTTACATTATTTTTTCTATCATTTCCAAATAAATTAAACTTGCTTTCATCACTGAAAAATACTTTTGCCCATTTTCATATGTCCAAATTACATACCTGTTTGCAAACTCTAATCTCTTCTTATTCTCTGTGGCGCAGTTGATAGAGACGTTGAATCTCTACGGTTCCAGATGAGCATTGTCTGAAGATAGCGGTTTCAATCCTACTCAAAACCGGCCAGAGGCTTATTTGGTCAAAACGTGATGAGACAACAACTACGGATGGCAGTGATTGCTGAGAATGCAGTTAGGAGATTTGAAGTTCCTATCTGACGAAAGCCAGAGGAATAGTTGGCCGAAACGTCGTGAAACAACAACTAACAAAGATGAGAATAATAGTCCGCAATAAATAAATTAATATAAGTAAATTTTTATTTTATATATATATATATATACACACACACATACACGGGTATATATAAATTAATACTTGTTTCTGTATACACTTAAATTATACAAGATAGAAGTTAATTTTTTTTTAGTCTTGGGATTGAGTTATGTTATAAAAACCTATTATCATCTTAGGTTTCACTGTAGATATTTTTTTTATTAAGACACAAACGAGCTGACTACGTTCATAATAAAATGCTCTATTTGCTCACATAGTTGATTTTTAACAGATTTTAACTTTTCAATAGCTTCAGTAATAAAAAATATCCACAAGAAACACCCATATGTCTCCCAGAAAAAGAATCATCGCCTATTCCATTATAATGAAAGGATGCATTGGAATTTTTCAAATTTTACCAATTTTATCAAAAAAGATTATTCGGGAAAGCACCATTGTCCTGAAGACATCCTAATATTGTAATATGCAAACACACATATGTCCCGCATGCAGCATAAACTACACCATTTTCTTTCAGACAGATAATCAAGTGAAAAGTAACTCTTGCTTAATATTAGTTGACAGCAATATACAAATGTAGATATAGTTTCCCCAGGTGCAACGGGGTATTAGGTATGATTTTTTTTGTAAGCTGTGGTCCTATAGCTGAATGATTGTGTTAATATTATATAGGAAACATTGAAGCTCTATTTCATGAGCAGAAAAATTGGGGTGAGGTGTAATTAGCCGTTATGTAAGGTCTTGAGAAATAGGGAATTTAGACGCTCCATGCTTTTTTAAATGTCGTCCAGAAGAAACTTGCAGTTAACGAAATCGGTAAGAATTATTCTAAGCTAATTATATACATTAGAATTTAAATTTCGTCCTCATCTTCGAACAACGAAAGGAAGACAATATTAATAGTTTTCATCGGAATATTATACTTTCTTTGACAGAAGTCAATCTAGCAAAATAGGAGTTTAGGTTCATGTCCCACCACACAAGTTTCTCTTAAGGTCTTAAAAATTGTCTGTAATCCTAAGTATTGCTCATTGGGCCCTATTGACATTTAATCTCAAATTCTTACCTGAGCGTATGTCATGACATAGGCACTAGAGTTATGAAGTTGACACATTAAAAACAAGTTAGCATCAAGGTCAACGGGTCAAGGTTTTTTAATCGAATAATAATTTAAAATAAAGAAAAACTGTATCCTCCTATAATGTATTACACTAAAATTAAACTAAGTTTTTTTAAAAATGGTTAGTGCAATTTGGAAAATTAAAAGAAAATGGATTTTAATTTTAACAGAATTTGATTATTTGAGAGGACAGCTTAAGAGTTTAACATTTTACTTAAACACGATAATGTTATAGTTAACTGGGAAGCAGCCCCATGGAATTGCTTTCCCCTTAATGGATAACTCTTGAACTAAGGCTCTGTTCATATAAATTCCTTTTTGCTCCAGGTACACAGAGGAAGAAAGAAAAATTACTTAGTGTGATTAAAAATATAAAATCATTTATAAAGCGATACAATTTCTCTTACTGCCACTAGGAGGTTTTTGGCTCATTTGGTAGAACACAGGTTATTCATGAATCTCACTAGGTTTATTTAACCCCATCTACTTTTGTTAGACCATCTGATAAGCACAAACGTGAATACGAATAATCCTTTTAAGTACCATAGATCTGTCCGAGTAGGCAACCAACACAGTATACAAATGCAAATTAACTCTAAATCGCAAATAAAACTAATATACAGTTAATATATGTCTTATTTGATTAATATCCTGATTATAATTAATATGATATTCAATTAATTATTAAAATTATCATTATTCTAATTATGTTACGTATACGCTTATTATATATGTTACTTATACTAGGGGGGAGGGACACAGTCGTAAAATACGCTTAAATATGATATTTTAATTTGTCCAGATTTTGTATATATTATTATAGAGTCATGATTTCAAAAGTAAAAAAAAAAAAGTATTTGGGTGAGCTAAAATCGAAACCGAAAGAAAACTAACAGTCAAAGCTGGTGACGTTACCACTGACACGCATATGAATTGATTAAAAATAAACTAAAATGAATATACAAAATGCATAACGATTTTTTTTTTCAATTTTGACCCCTTAAAAACTATTTTAACCGGCTAAAGACCCATAAAAAAACGGTCTATAAAAAATTCAATCATTTGAGACCCCTAGCGCCGCTCTGACTTTCAGTTTCGGAAGAGATAGTTTGAAAATATAGAGACAGACAGACATACATAGTGAGTTTTATAACTTAGATTAATACTATTCTCACTTTATTACTTGATTCAATTTCTTAGGATCCATTGTGCATGTCCATTAATATAGATTTTATTTATCTTGAAAGTATTCCATTAATTTAACCTGTACTTTATTTTTATTCCACTTTTTATTTTATTATTTTTTGTATTATATTATTTATTCTATTTTCTATTTAAAACAATACACTATATATTATTATTATTATTATTATTATTATTATCATTATTATTATTATTATCGATAATATATAGAGTGGCATAGAATTATATATAAGTTTCTGTTTTTCTTATTATAATTGGATATATATATTCTTAAATAATACTGAATCGTGATATTTTTCTTGCTCGACTTGTATTTGTAATATTATGTGGGATTCTGAAGAAAAGACTTTTGGAATCATCTAAAGTATTAAAAAATACAAATCGTTGTAGAAACGATCGTACAACATATTTTGTTCTGTTTAAATTCTTGGAACTTATATAAATAACGTGCTAACTTTAGTTATCTCAACCTACTTTATATATATATATATATATATATATATATATATAAAAATGTGTGTGTGTGCACACTTTTCCTCAATGAAAATTTTCCAAGTAGAATAGAAAGTAAAAAAGATCTTTTTCAAAATCACTGCCATTTTTCCAAAAAATTTGGACAAAATCTGTTTGAAATGGAAAATGAGATTTTACTCCAAAGTAAAAGTAAAAATCACTAATTTATTATTTTTCATCTATAATCTACTCGAATAAATTGCATTTTTTTTTCATCTTACCATCAAAACGATCATTATTTAAATTAATAATGCAACTCAATTATTTGAAATTTATATATATGTTATATAAATAGTAGAGAGAAAAATGCAGAACAATTATTTGTATTCTTTTTGTTTATGGAAATCGCTTGAGACGAGGCATGATGCCACTTGATGTAAGGAGCTAACAAGAACAAAAGATGATTATACCAAAGGCAGGAGATGCTTATTGACCTTAATCTTGAAAAGATCAAGGTTATAGGTAGGAGGAAAATAGTTAGCAGGAAGTGAGTCTTACAAGTTTTTTGATCTTGGAAAGAGGCTACTGGAATAAGAAGCTGTATTACAATGAGGCATCAAAACAGCGAATTGATGAAGACGAGTAGACCAACAAGTCAAACGAGCTGGAACAAAAGAAGCAGGGAATAGATCAGACAATTCTACATGACACATGTTATAATATTATTTATAGAAAAGACTGACACTAGAAACATTATGTCTGCGAGAAAGAGGCCGCAGAAAAAATTGCAGATACATTTCTGCACCTTATCAAGAACCTTCAAATAAGACACAGATTCATTAGCGTAATTTATATAAGTTATAAACAATTCATAAATGAATGTTTGGTGTTATCCTATTTTCCTATATACATATCCTTGTACATGTGTATGTGTGTTGACTCACCAGTTCACATCAGATCACTAAGTTAAGTAATGTTGAGCCTGGCTAGTATCAGATGAGTGACCATTTGGAAATTCTAGATGCTGTACGGGCTCTCCGTTTATCTTGCCATTGTTTCCAGTCGTCCTGAACCTCCATTTGCCTCTGGCATTTAACAATGTTAACTCAGGAGAGATATGGTTAGAAATTGCATAACTCTGGCTATAAAAATTTTACACACAGGCACCCTTACTCACAGTGGGTATCCATAGTCTGAAGACTGAAGAAATCTACCATGCGTGTGCAATAGTTTTGTCGATATTAACAGCAATTAATTAAAGTGATTTAATAAAAATTAAATTTTGTTCATTAATTTTAAGAGAGGCAATTCAAATGAAAATTATTAGTTTTTAAAATGGCAATTATTTTTTTTTATTTTAAAAGAGATTTAAAAAGAATACTTAGAGATAGATGAATAGCCACCGGGTGGCGGGTAGTTTGTTTGCTAGTAAAAGATATCACAGTTTATTAAAAAAAAATTAACGAAATCAAAAAATAAATTTTAGTAGTGGCTGTAACCAAACGGAACATGGGTACGTCTAACACGTCCACATCTAAATACAGGTAATTTAAATTAATCAAAAGTATTTCGGATGATATACTAATGCATACAAAACATTAAATGAATTAATTTTATTGAATTAGTAAATAATTTTCAGCTATTTTATTAATTAGCCCACGTGATCTAATGATTATAATTCTAACTTTTTGCCAAAATGATTGAAGAGGGGGGGGGAGAACTAATTTCATAATTTTTAATTATGAAATAATGGGAGACAAGGAGGGGACAATAAAGAAAGACCACATAAGACCGGAAGAAAAAGGTGAGAAGAGCTAGGAAGAGGGTGAAAGGTAGAGATATTTTGGCAAAGACAGAGGTCCAAAATTTTAAGCAAGAGAAAAAGGGAGATACAAACAGGAGTAACGAGACTAAGCAAATCCTCCCCACACCACCACCACCACCATCATCCTCAGGTAGATAAAGAGCAAGTTGACAAATGTCCAGCCAAAAACACTAACATAGTCTTAGAGAGACGAGGGAAACCAAAAAGCAATAATTATATATAAAAACAGAATTAGGAAAACAGAATTGAAACAAAAAATTAAAATATTTTAAAAAAAAAAGGAAAAAACAAAGAGCATAAAAAATTTTTTAATATGTCTTTTTTTTAAATAATGTTGAAATTACTTTATTTTTATGTGTTATTTTTAATATATTCCAAATAAAAAATGAACAGAAAAAATATCTGCACAGAAGAGGAGGCATACTATGAATAAGGTAGAGATTTTTCAATTAAAACTTTAGAAATTAATTCATTTTTTGTGGGTTCTGACAGAAATTTTCAATAATTTTCTATAAAAGACAAAAACAAACCAGGGGATGAAGTGTGTGTAAGGGGAGGAGTAAGTACCTTTTGCAGATGTGTCTGTGTGTTTGTCAACAGCTGAAAGAAATATGAGCTCACATTAGATGCACAATTTGGTATTACCTGCATTTCAAAAGACTGTACAGTTTTTGATGGGTTAATAAAACATTAGTCCAACATTTTTTTGTGAAAATCCCTCAAATCATCGAGACATTATTTTTAATTTTTGTTTCATTAATTTTACACAGATCATTTAGATAAAGAAATAATTTTAAATATTGATATATTTTATTTTTTTTTTTTTACAATCGAATTCCATTTTTTTTAGGTACTTCTGGAGCTCAGCAGATAACACGAAGTGCATCACCAGGTTTTAAGAAAGATTGACAAAAGTAAAATGATTTTTATACATGAGCTCAGCTTCATTGTATTGTCATCGACTGTACAAGAAAAATCTTTATTTCTGTCTATCTATGTATATATACATGCATACATGTCCATATGAATATATTTATATACATCCGTCTCTCCATAAATACACACACAGACGCTCGCCTATATATATATATATATATATATATATACACACACTACATAAATATGTGCATATGTCTAATGTATATATACACATGCCTACATATATATGTATACATGCACACGTCTATACATGAATCTCTTTCATATATATATATATATATATATATATATATATATATATATGAGAGAGACACTCACACACACACAGTTCAGACCTATACATTTATGTGTTCACATGTATACATATAAATACATAGTTCTTTGTTGAAAGCTTAATAGGTTTTCACATTACTCCTGTAATTTTTTTAACCAGTAAAAAAAAAAAAATTAATCTTAATCATATCAATATTTATCGAACAAGTCATTTTTTTCAATTCATCCATTCATTTCCTTGGGATTTTAAAGTGAATTCTACTTACTGACAGTGAATATTGCAGGCTCAGCAATTAACAAGACTCGGGCCCTGTGCTTTAACTACTAGGCTGTTCCGCTGTGTGGAAAATACAGACGATATCTGGAAACTCAAAAAGTGTATTGTTAGTATCATAGCTCACTTATATATTTGTACTGCTAACTTCCCATAGAGATATCAGAACAGTCTGACCTTCGTACAAAAGCGAGAGTAGTTTTAGAGAAAATAGTGAAACGTTACTTGTTAACAATAAGTTTATTTTCGGGGTTTCTCTTTCTTCCTTACAATCTTTCTATGTATTCAAATATGTTGAAAGATTTTTATATGACCAGCTGCACAATTAAAAAAGAAAAGAAAAGTAAAAAGAAATATATTCATAGGAGATTGAGAGAGAACTTGTTTTTTTTTTCTTTATATTTGATAGTATTTTTATACTAAGATATTCAACAATTCCTGAAAATGTTTCAGGTCAATAGGAATCCTCAGGGAGTAACTACTGTCTTACAGGCCATAGACAGATTCTAAACAGATATATAGATAGATATATAGATAGAGAAATTACCAGATAGATCACTAGACAAACACAGGGACTGATATTAGGACAAGCAAATCACTAGACAGGCTGCTAGGCAGCGCATGTGCAGACAGACTGCTGGGTTGAAATGAAAATTTTTAAATATTTTATAGCTCAATTAAGGAAATGTTGCATTCTCAGTGTTGTTTCCCTTAAATCAGATCTTGCTAAAGTTGCTCAGCTGTGGTTGATAAAGCCCCGGCCCATATCACAACAGCATTGCTCTATAATCAACAAGTTTTTCAGTTCAGATGTTTTCTTTGAAAAAAAAAAAAAAAAAAAAAAAAAAATCAAAACAAAGGCTTCAGAAACTTGTTGAATGATTATTAATACTTTTTATTACTCATCCTGATTTTTCTATTCAAAACATTTCAGATTATGTGTTAACATCGACATTCATATTCGACTAAGTTTCCAAGTTCCGAAAGATGCATCTAAAAATGATCAAAAGTTTCATCAGTCTAATATTCAAAGGAAAAAAATTACTTTGTTTTGCAACTTAATATTTTGTGCTAAAATTGACTTTCACTGGTCACACTTTTCTTTTTAGCAAACAATGTTCTTCATTAACCCAAACACTAATCTTAAATCCGGGTTAGCAATTTAACTTCCTCCTAAGACCCGGCAGCTCCACACCATTGTTTAAATTAACATTTGGGGGGCTGCATTTGTGCCGGACGACCATAAACAGCAAATAATTCAAGGTTAGGCCTGGAATCTATTGAATTAATCTTCTTTCACAGGATATGGCAGGATACAGGCTGGCTAGTTGAGAAATATAATAATAATATTGACATTGCATTTACTGTCTATACTTTGAGATAATGATAGATTTTAATCCAAACTCTTTCACGTATTTTTATATATCTAATGAATTAATGCAAATATTTTTTTACCTTTTATAACTATATTAAAATCAAAACGAATTCTGCTTATTTATGACACAACATAGCGTTTTACAGTACCGTATAGATAGTAATCTGCAAACACAAAAACTTTCTTAATTTGCATATTGTTTTTTTGGGTTTTTTTTTTTAAACAGTTTCTAACAAAATAATATTCTGGGATATACATTTGTAATGTCATTTTCTATGTATACACAATAGTTTCATCGATAGTAAAACGCTTGAGATTTCTGGGATGTAGAGAACACATACTGCACTTTGATTTCAGTCAAAAAGAACTATAAAAATAATGCTTTTATAAGATTCCTGAATTTTCTAGATGAGAATTGGTTATTCATATTATTTAGATTCTTCAGACTACTGTTCTTGTTATAAGTGTCATTTTTAAAACGTTTCGGTCCACAAGGACCTGTAGCACAGTCGTTAGAGTACTTGGAAAAATTAAGTTGTAAAAGTGACCTTCTCCTGAAGGTTGAAGGTCTAATCCTCAGTGTGGAAGACAGAAAATAAACTGCGAATCCCTTATCCTCGAGTGGCCTCTTGGCCTTGATAAGTGGTGATGCCTATGTAAAAAAAACAACATGCTACTTCTGTTCAAAATTTCCGAGTTCAACAGAAAGATTCTCCAAGTTCGACAAGATACAGCTGAAGAAGGTCGGAGGTTACATCGACCGAAACGTTGTGAAAAATGACAAGATTAGAACAAGGGGGAGGTAACTTCGTGTAAGCCTGTCCTACTCGAAGTTACCTCCCCTTTTTAAGGGAGTATGGGTAATTCTCCTATATCTTATATCCTTCTTTAGATAAAAATATCATGTCATGAAATCATCTTCGACAGTTTAAAGGCTTCAAAATTTCTCTCAGGCTTCAGAGTGGCATAAAGTATACACATTCTTTGTCTTGTTTTTATTAATAATAGATGTAAATGTTATGCTTATTTCTACTTATCATGTCTCTTCTAAATTCAAAAGTAATTTTGAAGCCTTTAAACTTATGATTAGGAAGTAACTTGTAGCTCAAATTAAAGTTTAAAAGATTAGCAGTCGGTTATTGTAGTTCGTATGTGCTTCTGAAACTGAAAGAAAGCAGATTTGAAATGAACTCCTATCATACCAAAAAACTGAAATTATTTCATAAAGCTTTTTTAAATAGTTTCAAATCAAAAAATATTCTAGAATTGTCGTATTCGCATTACTATTGTTCTCATCTTGGATGTTATTCTCACAACGTTTCGGTTGATGTAACTTCCAGCCTTCTTTAAGGATTTGTTGTGCAAGTAATAATCTCTCTTATTTTGTTCTTAGTCTTCATATTCTATAAGCAATGTTTCTGATAAAAGGGGGAAAATGCTGTTTTCTGGGTCAGAATTTATCTATCTAGCACTTATCCTTGATTAGTTTTAACCTTGAGATAGCACTTTTTATTAACTCCTTACATCCAATGGTTTCTTGCCTTGTTTGAAGCGATTTCTATATAAAAGATTATCATTTTTAAACGACACCCTTCTGGAGGTTGCGAGCGATACTAAGGATGCAATTACAAATTACTTAGGACTTTTATCTGATCATGGCTGATGTAACGAGAGCAAGCTACCCCGTGTATTAATAAGAGATTTAGTTCGAAATTCTGTACGTATTCTAGAATTATTATCATTAGATTAAAAAAAAAAATTTAAACGTCTACATCTAACGACAAACCATTTTATAATCACAGCGAGTTGTCAACGGATCAAATTCTCAAAACAAAGAACTTTACGCAATCAAATTCTATCAAAAGTATTAATAGATTTGCCACAATCAATCTTAAATAATTCATTCTTTCTTTGTCTCACACAAAAAATATTTGATTTTTTTTTTTTTTTTTTGATCAGGCAATAAACAATTTAATTATTTTTTTTTTTTTTTTTTATAGAAGATTGGTTTTAATTATAAATAACAAAGAACTATCAGTAATTTATTTGCATACTCAAAAAACTATAAAAAGAAGGAAAGACTTACAAGCCAAAGAATTAAAAAAGAAAATTGAACATTTTTATTGTAATGGTCAAGGTAACCCGGACGAAGTGGACATCAACATTTTAGTTGTAACCATGTTGAGGAAGACGGCTACTTTCTTCCCTTCCAAAGAAGTTGGCATGAAATCAGAAAATATATTAAGGATTTACATTTCGCTTTGATGCAAGTTCTTTTTTTTTTTCAACTTAATAATCTGGCCAATTTGCTTCCAGCTTTCCCCGAGAGAAATAATTTCTCTCTGTCTCTCTCTCTCTCCCTCTATATATATATATATATATATATATATATATATATGACACACACACTTCTATCATAATAAAATTATTTTAGCACTTGTGTATGCGTTTCTTGTCTCTACATCATTTATAGATCATTATTTTATTTATTTATTTTTACTCTGTACTCCATGTTACTATTTTTATTCGATCTTTAAAATCAAACTGCTAAGATTTTTTTTTGGTGGAGCAAAACTTTGTTGTGAAAAGGAATTAGCATTTTATCATTTTTATCTCAAATATATTTTAAAGAAATAATGGATTCCAAACTTTATTTTGCAACTCAGCTGAACTTCAAAAACAGTTCCATTTATAATCGAAAACCAACATATTTTTGTTCATGATATATTAAGCACATTGACGCAAAACAAGTAAGGAGGCCTCCAGAGGACTGCCTATATCATCCTTTGCGTGAAAATATGTTACTGCTGATAAAATCCACTGGATATAGATTTTTTGTAAGTATAGTAACAAAATAAGACTAAGGATGGCTCCAGAGCGCTGTTAAAACTATTCGTTCCAGAGAACCCCGTAAAAAAATGTTGATATTGAGTTACTGTATATAATTTTTTTCTTACAATATTTGAAGAAAATTGACACAAAGGACGTTGTTGGTATTAAATGTGACTTAATATAGTTTTATGTTTCGATATATTAACTATGGTGACCAAAAATAAAATTAGTGAAAGGAAGTCGGGGGTACAAACCTCTGCTGAAGAACCGATTCCTGAAAAAGTAAGCTTTTGGAAAATATGGTGCTGTTGTTTAAATTTATTGTACATTTTTTTTTTTTTTTTTAGTACAGTGACACAAAATAAAATTTCCAGGGTACTACTGAAATTATACTTACCGAGAAACCCAGTGAAAATAATGTTGTTGCTTGTAAAAAAGCTCATGTATATATTTTTTTCTTACAATAGTTTAAGTAAGTAACACAAAATAATTGTTAAAACCATTCCTTAAAAGTTTTAATCTCAGAAAAAGTAAAAGATTACATTAGTGCGCTGTTGTATAGTTTACAACCGATGTGGCATATGTGTTAGTGTTCAGGTGTTTTTTTTTTTTTTAATTATTAATGACAGAAGGATTTGAAATAATCTTTTCTCATAGAAAATCTCCAATGGTTTTTTATTAAGAACGTATGCATTTAAAAATTCTATCACAATATGAAATTGCAGTTTTTGCTTTTTATTAAATACACAAAACATGGTCTAACAAAATAAAATGGTTAGTCAGAATTAAATATTAATTTACTAGATTAAATCTTAATAACAAAACTCCAAAAACGTAATTATTTTTGTCTGAAATGATTAATGACGCAACAGATGAAAGTTCTATCTATTATAAGCAATTGCCTTATTAATTATATTTTGTCTTTCCTTTCTTTCTAAGACAGGTTTTTATATAACCAAAAGATAACGTAATAATTAAATTTAACTTTAAAAATCATATTTCAAAAAAATAACTTGTCAGCAAAAAAAAAAAAGAAAAGAAAATGAACAGCACAGTTAGAAAAAATTAAATGAGAAGTATTTATAGGATCTATAGGTCGTATTGCATAACACTTCCTCATTGGAATATCTGTACAAAATTGTAACTATTTTCTTGCAAAAAATGAAAGTAAAGACTGCAGGAAAACGTTTGGTAGGTGTTGCTAGTGTGGGTGCATATATATAATATTTTCTGATGAAAGCAAATGAATAAAAAAAAATTAACTTCTTTTTGATAGAAAAACACTAGCAAATACAAAGAAATCAAATATTTTCTTATTATTATTTAATTCAAATTACATAATAGAATATTCTTATATATGTATATAGATTAACAAGTTCAACAATTTAACTAATTCTAATTTAAAACGTAAATTATTTAATAAAATTTGAATAACTACATTCAATCAAATTTATATATAATTTTAAGGCATAATCAATTGTGTATTCCAATATATATATATATATATATATATATATATATATATATATATATATATAAGAGAGAGAGAGAGAGAGAGAGAGAGAGAGAGACAGACGGAAAGATAAGAGAAAAGTATTGTTTAGCTTCTGTAAAACAAGAATTTAATTACACCATTCAAATTTTTCTTCGATTCCATCTGGTGTCACTAGGGTCCAATTTATGGTTACAACTATCGCTTACCAGTGATGTAATTGAAAACAAAGCCCTATATCAAGATAAAACTTTTACTAGGAATCTAACAGTGGTATTAATTTTGTAAGAATTTGTTATCGTTTTTTTTTTGTTTTTTTTTACAAATAACATCATGGAATCTGTACTCATGCTGGATATCCATAAACAACAAAACAATATGAGGTTCAGAGTTAGGAATACAAATATATAGAGCTCATTATTTACCAGATAACACCGGCAGTTGCTAGTGTGTGTGTGTGTGTATATATATATATATATATATATATATATATATATATATATATATATATAAGTTGGACTGTTTAGCACAGTGACATTAAAACACTAAATTGATATGGAAACTAGAAAATCAGCTTATAATGCACTGAACATGCCCATGTACTAAAACTAATTTGCATATTGCTTTGTAAAAGAACATCCTATTAATTTACTATCCATTCATAGAGTTTTCTAATCCAGTAATTGCTTTCAATTTAATATAATACATTTATATTGCTTATATCATGGATGGAAATTTAGCATTTTAGATGGAAAGTGTCTTGCCACTCTTTGATTTAAATCTTGCAGTTGTCAGCTTATTCTACATTGTAAATTATTATAAAATCACACACACACACACACACACATCACGGCTAAGCAAACTAGTCAGTGAATATCACTCCTTCCACATAAATTTTATTTCAAAATTAAATTCTACCATAATGCATTTCGAGTCATTCGTACACAACTCAGCTATTTTGTCCTTTTGTTAAATTGTAAATTACAACGTCACCACCTCAAATTCATTGTGATTAAGCCAAATGTCATTGAATATACCGCCCATGGTATATGGTATATTTCTGTTCTTTTCTACACAAGTCAATCATTTCATTCGTTTATTAAATTGAAAATTAAATACAAAGTCCTCGCACACAACGGCTAAACAAAATAGTCCTTCCCGTTAACTTTTCACAATCGATGATAAAGGTTTATTTAGCATTTTGAGTGAAAAGGGTGTTTAGTCCTTTCAGGTCTATTTACCTTAGGTTTTGCGATTCTTGATTACAACAATTTTCCTGGGTAACATCAGAACAGGATGCCTGCTAGTAAATCATATATATATATATATATATATATATATATATATATATATATATATAAAATGAAAATATGTTGCATTTTTGTTTTTTTACAAAGGGGGTCACCACTTATCAAGGCCCGGAGGCCACTCGAGGATAAGGGTTATTGAGTGTACAGTAATCAATGGGATAATTTCTTAGTAATCGTTAGTAGTAGAAATTTGGTAAATTGGATTATTTAATGGGACTGTTCATCAAGAATTTGTTTATGTTGGACTTGAAGACAATCAAATTGTAGTCAGCTGGAAAACAGACTAACGGAAGAGAGTTCCACAGGCGTGCAGTTCTGAGAAAGAAGCTTTGTTTATGGAATCTACGTTTTGGTTTAGGCACAGATAAAGAGTGGGGGAAATTATTGACAGCGGTTTCAGCTAGGCGGGTGTTTTTCATGAAAGATTGGCGAGGGGGGGGACCATAGATTGGAGCTCAGACGATTACTTGCCATGGAAATAACGATAAAGCAGAGACAGACTCGCAACATCTCTTCTGTGGGAAAGAGGTTCTAGGGAAGAGAAGAGGACATCCCGTACTAAGTTACAAAGTCTATTTTGAACTCTGCCAAGGCAGGATAAGCTGCTATTAGCAGCTCCTGCTCAGATATGGCAACAGTATTCCATCATTGGACGTACTTGGCTCTTATATAGATAAAGAATTGCATCATGGCAATTTAGCTACATCCGCAGGTTACATGGATGAAATACGAAAGCCTCTGTGTAGTTTAATTGCTATGAATATATTTTCATAATTTACCTAGCTCTACTCTTGTATTGATAACTGTTGAAGTAAATACTGAAAATCGATAGAAAACAATATTCTTATGACATTCTATGTGAATACATTAATATATATACGTATAAATGAAAGTAGAAAGATAAATATATTTTTATCTTAGTACCTGTCAAGAGAAGAGAAGCTCAATATTGAGTAATAAAAACAATAATGAACGATGGAAATTATAATTGAGTCAATTATAATACTTATTCATCAAATATTCAAGACAAGAAATAAAAATCCTTTTCTTTAACCTATAGATTTCCAATATATATGAGGAGGATTAATTCCTTTGTGCACCTGATGTAAGTTTGTTTCTTTTTTCTTTTCTCCTTTTGATATTTTGAAAAAGTTATTCCTTTCATCAAAATTGGAAACTACTGAGCAAAATAGTAATTCACTGAGAACAAGTGAAGTTTTTCAATGATAAACATTCAGTGGTTACTATTCCCAAAGAGTCACTTATACGTTACTGCCCAGGCCCAACATTGTTCGATCTCAATGATCTAATGAGACCCGGTGTGTCAATATGATAACACATTATTATTGTTATTATTATCTCACAAGGAGCTGTCACACAGGTCTTCGGAGATCTTTCCCTGAAAACAGCCTGCGGTGTTCCCTGGAAGCTGAGTGACAAGCCTCCCCAGGTTTCCAGTATTCTCCACCTCTTTCAATAACATTTGCAAATAAATTTGCTTTATTGCAATTGCTGCTTGCAATTGATTTCTCGTTGGAAGCAGTTCTTGGTCTTTGTTGGAATTTGAGTCGCAGTGAGCCTCCCCAATGTCCCAGTTCTCTTCACACTTATTTGGCTGAGATCTGGTCAGTTCATCAGTCTTTCCTTCCTCCTTGTCTCTACTTGGTTATTTGGTTATTATTATTATTTTGAATACATTTGTGTAACCAATCAGATTTCCTCAGGCCACAATTGCACCTGTGTAGTCATTCAACATAATCCAGTATTATTCTTACTTTCTAGGAATTTTCACACAATCTATCACTGGTAAAACCTTGTGAAATTAAGGAGGGTCCGAGTGACAACAAATCTCTCCAGATTTCCAGTACTCTGTTTCTTTCCGTCAGCTCACTTGAGTTTTCCACATCAACAGTTTATCATTGTGTTCCCATTGATAATTCTTTAGAATTTTAGTAATGGTAAGCCTCCTCAGGATCCCAACACCTACCATACACTTTCAGATGAGGTTTGGCTGGTGCTAATCTTTCTCGGTCCTTCCATCCTCTCAGACAGACCTTTCCAGAAAAATTGTGATTATCATTATGATGTATGTGTATATAAATATCTAACATTTATATTTCCCCAATATAGCTGATAGAATTTGAACCGAGTATAGCAGATTCCAAAATCAGCAACAATATCCACGAGATCAATCATGCACTTTCTCACTCTTGCTTTTAGGGATTTTCGATAAGAACTGACAAAAGAAACCGATGGGTTTTGGTGGAGGTATGCACTTTACCGAGTGCAATTCTAATTTTTATTGTGTTTTTGTTCATCATAATCAATTTTGAGTTTTATTTTATCAATACTTCCTCTATTGATTGATCGATTCTCTGTGAGGTCTTTTGCACAATGTTTGCAAAATATAGGAAAGAATTTATATTTTAACTGAACCAGATCACTTGTTTATATAAAACAAATCCTACTTTATTTTTATTCATTAATCGACAATTATTTTTTTCTTTGACAAAACAATGAAGCCAAAGACAATTTGAATAACTGAAATAACAAATAAAAGATATGCTGAGGAAATTGTAGAAATTGAAAATATATGCATCCAAAGTACAAAAATATTTAAATCAATATCATTAAATATACTGTAATGAAGATTTTTACGTACGTCTGTAACAGAAACTACATCTTTGTATATATTTTGCTAATGGTCACTATTTAAAATGGGCACTATTTAAAATGGTCAATATTTAAAATGGTCACTATTTAAAATGTCCTGTGCTTTTAAAAACGTTTAACACGATGGTCAGTGAAGCTGTCTATTCTTGTTTGATTGCTTCACTTTTTCCTGACTAGTCGATGTCCGTTTCTGGAGTTTCATTAACATTAGAATGATAGTTTTAAAAAAAAATGTTCTTTTAAATTTTCTCTGTGTAATCCATTCCTGAACTATTTTTTCCATATGTATTGAAGATATTGAAGGCATTCAGAGTGGTTTTTAGTGTGAATTGTTTTTTTATTTAGTACTATGCTTCTAATATTAGAACATGCTTGAAATATTATGCTGAAATAATTGTCATTACTCCTCTAACTTCCGTTTGTATCACGACTGAATTTTTTTTTTTTTTTTTTTGTAACAATGACTCCATATGTACACATGTCAAGTGGAGTCTTAAGATTACAATCGTAATACTAAAATTTTAACTCGAAATTATACCTCGCTTTCCTAATTTTAACAAAAACAACCAGAAAAATCAATATGGATCACCTGTATACAATTTTTCATCGCATTATGTCCATACCACTAAACTGTGGTTTAAACAAAAAACTAACAAACGGGTTTTACTAAAAAGTTGGGGGGGGTTCAAAGTGTCAAGGCTTGGTCCAGTGAATAAGAAAATAGATGATGGTGACTCGGATTTGTTATGGCAACAGAGGAAGATGGTGATCTCCTAAGTAAGAAGTTATTTTACTATGTACTTGTTGCAAACGAACATTTCTGAAAGTTAAAGCTATTAAATAAAACAAAAATGTTTTCTAATAAATATCAATTTCAACTGCTAATTATTAGTAAAGAAATTTTTCAAGTGCTTTGGCGATTTCTTTCTATAATATTGGCACGATATTTCGTTTTCATTCTTCACAATATACAAACGACAGGTTTGAAACTAATACAAAAAATACACTTCATGGCAAGTAGACGGATATAGGTTGTCTACAAAATGACTTAATACCGCATACATATCCATTATTATTGGCACAAATCGAGACGTTTCTGTATTCTCATCTAAATTGCCGGAAGCAACAATTTTTACAAGACACCTCATATTTATATGACCACCCAAAATATCTGTTCAACTAATCTCGTTTGTTTAGTCATGAGCAATCTGACTTTCTCACACACAAACGCCATAGTTTTTCTTTTGAATTCAAACAAAAAATCTAAATATAATCGAAATTTATATATATACTAGCAAAAGTACCCGTCGTTGACTGAGTTCAAAAACAGCCTACAGAAAATGGACTGATTTATGAAAGTATGATAGGTTATGAAAAGGAAGGGTTGTAAATTTGGGTTGAATTTGGGGGTATCAAAACCAAAGCAAAATATGATGAAAGTAAAAATAATATAGATAAACCCCATAATTTATTATACCATACCTTCACACTGAAACCCTTATCACAATATTCTGTGGACCTATATTAAAAACCCTTGTTAAACTTTGTGACATAGTTCCATTCTACCCCATAATTTTATTATACCATATTTCTTCAAACTGAAATTTAATTATCAAAGTATACTTACACAGATAGATATCGAAAGTCTTTATTAAAGTTTGTGCCTATTTCCATTCTATGGAGGCCAGGCGCGAACGCAGACCCCACAATTTTATTATACCATCCTTATTTAAGTTAAAACATACTTATCAAAGTATTCTTATGTACATCTATATCAAAAACACTTGTAAACGTTTTTTTTTTTTTTTTTTATTTCCATATTTTGTGGACCAGGCGCGAACGCAGGCCCCACAATTTTAATGACCCACTGTTCTGCCAGATCAAACATCCCCATTCCTGTGTCTCGATACATCTTCTATTATTATATGTAACCAGTTTTTTAAAATAGTCAACCATATAGGAGCCTATTCGTGACCAGACACACACATAGACATTCAGCTTATATATATATATATATATATATATAAAGTGAGAATGTGAGTGTGTGAGGTGAATTCACAACTCAGCTCATCATTTTTCCTTAAGGATCTTCCTTTCTTTATATATATTGGAGAAATAGATGACACATAATTGTTTTGGTTTATAATGATCCCATCTTCCATTTGTCTAACGCACAATTTGAAGGTTCCATTTTCATGCATTCCAATCTTGAATATTTTCTTTAATTTTGAAATCACATTTATTTGTAAATAATCATTTCTACAAAATATAAAGTTATCTACATGCATTGCCAGAATTCCCATCAAGATGATGAGCTGAAAAATACTTTTCTCTCTAGCAACAAAAAAAAACAAAAAACTTTAAAAACTGCTGAGGTGAAATCAAGGATCGCCACCTTCCAATTCTTAATGGAGGCTGTTAACATTATAAAACGCATAGCTTCACGCCTACATGTAGGAGAGTCTGTTTTCCCGTTATGTGAATGTCCTTCATAGCCACATGCTATAAGACAAGCCTTCGTTATCTTTTTGTTATCCTTAACCTTCTCTGTGATCACCCATCTTGTTGATATGCATGAATGTGTCATATGTTAAGGACACATTCATGCATATCATGAGTTTTCATGTTTTTTGTTTCTTTCTCCTTTGCATCAACCACATCTTTTGCTTGTTCTTGATCAGTTGTGAGAAAAACATGTTTCTTCATGATCTCCTGTTACTTGGGGAAGATCTCGCCACTGATAAACCTTATCCCAATTGATGCACACTGGACATTCATTTTCTGCAGATGGTTCTATATTCTACCAATGTCCATAATTTCCAGTTGATTTTGATTGCATACTCATAATCTTTCCTTTTTTCCACTCATTACTTCCAATAATTTTAGATTCCACTATTTTCCATTTACTCAGCCTTGTAGTATTGTCTTTCAGTTCCTCCTTGTTACTATTAGAATCTTCATGTTGATCTTCAACTTCCTCTTCGAAGACTTCATTCATTTTCATTTAAGGGAATTGTATTTTCTTAATTCCTTGATCTTCCAAGATCCTTGTTTACCTTCATCAAGTGACATGGATGCACCCTGTAGAATGCTCCTCCATGTCGGATCAATACACATTTGGTAGGGCCATGCTCCTCCATGTCGGATCAATACACTTTGGCAGGGCCATGCTAGCTATCTTTTATAGTTTTGTCTTCTATAGTAAACTCTGCCCCATGTCACAAATCGTTCATCCATGTAATGTCATATTAAATCGCAATGCTCTCCAATTTTTTTCACTTGATTCAGCCTCCATGAACCATTTTCTTTCAGAATGTAAGGCATTTAAGTTTATTATAACCATGTCACTGGTTGTTGAAGTGTCTAATGCGAGTAACGTCTATCAAAACTGACAGTGTATTTATGTTGAATCAAAAAAACAAACTCATTTGGACTACGTTCAGAATGATTCTGAAGAGCATTTTTGACGATAACAGCCCAAGCCAAAGCTATTTCTGGTTCACATTTCTCATCTTCCAATGTTTTCTCCATTGCTTCAGCCAATATTAGATTGTGACGTTCGATAGTGCCGTTACTGAATGGACTTTTAGCGATTGTAGTGCAGGTTTCAATATTCAGTTTTTCATTCAGTTTTCTTTAATTATCGTTAAATTCTCCCCCATTATCACCCAAGAAGCGCTTGGGAAATCCAATATATGCTATCCACATTAAAAATGTTAATTCTTTCACTCTTCTTGATTTTAATCAGCCTGACAGAGTACCTAGTGGATGCGTTATGTGTAAAATCTAGCATTGGTTATGTCTGAAATGAAATCCATACATACAGTGGCATTTAACCGGTTTCCAAGAGCCAATCTCACCGCCGGACGAAGGGGGTGCCTTCTAAGCCTTAAACAAATAGAACAGGAATCACAGACATCCTTAATAAGAGCTAGAAACTTTTTATAATGGAAAGCTCTACTGCTTCTCATTAATGATACCAATTTCTCTTTTGATGCATGAGCAAACTGTTTATGTAATTTTTCAACCTTCGTTCTTTACTCCATTCTAGGGCATTTTTTTTTTTAGTTTCACAATATAACAAAGTTTAGTGACTTTTCAGTCTGCAAAAGCATACTTGTCAATGGAAGATTATAATGCCCAGAAGTATTTTGCAATTTTACATATCTGCCTAAAATCTTACAGCTGTCACTTTTAAAATCTAGTATCATGTTAGCAGTTTTCATTAATTTAGAATTTAGTAACAAGGGTAAATCATTTTTAACAATGTCAGCCTCTATGTATGCTCTGACACCTTTTACACTTCCTGTAGTTACCGGAAATTTAACGGTTTTGTCTTTAACTTCTCCCCATCACCAAAACAAAATGTCCTGTTGGATTTAAAAATCTTTACTAACCGCGTGTCTTGGTCATTTAATGTACCAAGAAATACATTCAACGTTCTCCAGTAACAGTTCGAGAACAAGCAGAATCCAACATTACCATACCCAGTGTCTCTTTTATGAAATTAGACATTTTTATATTAAAATTATTTATCAATGTTCGATAACAGGACTCGGAATTAATTAATGAGAGGTGTACATGGTTTGAATTCATAACACTTAATATTTCTAGGACTAAAACCAGTACAGTCTCTAGCAAAATATGCATAATAGAACCAAATTTGAAACAACGCATTGTCCTATCTTGTCTGTCTGTTGGATTTGTTTTGTTTCCTCGATAAAATTTTTGTTCTCTTTTACTTCCGTTCCGATTGAAATTTACAGTTTCAATTTCTTCCTTGATAGCGAGAACTGTTTTGCATTCCAATAAACAAATATCAGAAAACAATTTTTTTAAAAAAATATCCTTCATTGCTTCGTAAGTTAAACTTCCACACGTTATCCTTACTAATTTTTCGTTTCCTTCGATATATTCGCTGCACTTAAAACAAAAAATACTTGGACTCCTTCCGGCTGAGAAATTCTGTATTTACGTAATTTCTGGTACAAGAATTCATAACGCACCAAACGGTCGTTTATGTTTATTCTAGCAGCTCTTTTGTATAATTAAAATTCCTTGAAGGACATGGATGTCGTGTTTTCGTGTCCCTTAAATATATCTCATCCAACTTGCCCGTAATTATTTTTAATCCGTCAGTTCGGCCGATATCTGTAATGTCTAAGTGTCAAACACATTCTCGTATGTTTTGTGGCAATGACAAAAATACTGCTGAGCCCTGTTTTTTCTTAAGTAAATCTGTGAAGATAGATCATATACTTATGTCTTGTTTCTACTCGGTGTACATTTCTTCCCTTCGCAAAATAGATGGCCGTTTCGTAAATGACGCCATCTTTCTTTCAATTGTGTTTCGACGTATATAATATCTGTCACACGAAAGAATACGCTCTGCTACCAATGTTAGTTCACTTAGTACTTCCCACGACGTAGGATAAACACGTGTTACTGTTGGGCGGACGCCATATTGAATATCGACTCTAGACAAAGGATATACCTAAATATATAGAAGGCCACTAAGTTCGATAACTAACTTTAACAGCAGTTGTTTTGTTTTAGTTACGCCATCTTTGATTCTTTTAGACGTGTAACCGTGAATATTCTTTATTCTTTCAGGGATTCATTTTGATTGGTATCAGACAGAGACACGGTTGATCGTCGACAGTAGTGACACCGTGAAACTGCAGGACAGTGTTAAGATCAAATACATTTTATTCTCATTTACTTCCGATATATGTGGTACGTATTGGATAATAGAGTAAACGCTAGACAAATGCTATGCATGCACTGAGCTGAAAGCGAGATAGAACAAAATCAAATGTGATCTGGAATTTTTATAAAAATTGGATAAATAGATTCTGTCACTTTGAGAGAAATTACTATACTGAAAATGGCGCAATAAATGCTGAGTAAAAATAGAGAAATTCTTTTTAAATCCAGTCTGCAAAATATTTGCATTCAATATTATTTATTAAGAGTTAGTTGAAAAAATTAAACGTGTTTTTTTGTCTTATAAAAATATATATAAATAGAGAGTGGAATATATATATATATATATATATATATATATATATATATATATATATATATATGCACACACATTGCCGTTGTTTTTGATCATATTTTAAAATTATCTGAATAATCTGTTATACTAAAGAGGAGCTGACGTTCATTTCCCCTAAGGACTTTTTCCTAAAAATCCACTTTAACAAAATATATGAAAATATATTATGGTCAAATATGGTGTATCCAGAGGCATATTACTTGCTCGATACATTTTTATACTATCACTAAGCTCTATTTACATATTAAACACGGTTGAAGCAAATACTGAAAATATATACACAATATAGTATGTAACTTTATGCTATGTGTATATACATGAAATAAATTATAATCAAATAATAATTATTCCTTTTATACCAACAGATACTAGTACTTCATGCTTACGCAATCATCAGTGTGGGATGATAATTCCTGTCCGGAGATTCGAACTCAGCCACGAAACTACCTTTGAATCATTTGCTAAGCCTCTACTTCCAGGCCACCAAATTGCCACGCGAATGAAAGAAATTAATAACTAATAAACACTCAATTTGGGCACCAACACTAGACAATCCAGTGTTCAAACGACGAAAGGCGTGAACGTTACATAAATGCTAGTTGACTGCCTCTTAGTTTATACTTTCCAGACAGTGCCCATCCTTAAGTATTCTTAAAGGGGCTTGACAATTATAATAATTATTATTTATATATATTAGTTACATTTATTTTTCAGCATATCAATCCCCCATGCAGGTTAGTAGAGTCAGGAAAGCATGACAAAGGGTGGGAATTCCAAATTATAGCAGTCTGAAGGAAGGAAGAAACTATTAGTGTAAAAGGCTTTCTGACATCTAGGCAACTCAATAGTGAAGGGATGAGATTTTGTTGCTTGTCGGGTTAATCGGGGGGGGGGGAGGGTAACCCTAACACTAACTCTTCCTGCTACCTGCTTTCCCAACTGTACTGATATGCAAAAGTTTAAATGTAATGTAAACCAACATCTTGTTATTCTTTCCTAGGCATAGTTCTAAATAGTAGCCTCTTATGTCTAAGTGGCGATATGCATTGTTAAGGGTGAATGCGGATAAAAAAAATTAAAAAAAAAAAATTTCAATAATAATTAATAATATTTGTTCTCAAAAACAATTTCAGTTGTTCAAAAATATTTCAGCAAAATTTAACTGAGCAACAATGCTATATAGTTTGTGAAGGGGAGGCTCATCTTTCTATTTAACTTGCATCATCCTGGCTCCTCCTTCTCCTCTAGCAGAAAGTTCGGAACGGACTCCACACGACTTATACCCCCTCCCCTCAATAAATGCCTTCAAGTCACGCTTGGCTGAAGAATGGAAGGATCACCAAGACATATCATTACCATTTTCCTCACTGAGCCAGTCACCCTACCCTCACATTTTTTTCCTGTGCATTACAACTAGTTTTCATGCAGTTCTAAGTGAAAATTTGGTTTTTCTTCCAATTTTTCAAGAAAATAGTCGTGTTCACATGTTTAATTTTCTTTTTAAGTGGACTGTAACGTAGATCTTAAGATAGCTAACAGGTTGAGAAATAATGCCTTAACTATTTTCCGAATTGCGAAAGTTACTAAGTCAGAAAAGCATATTCATTGTTTTTTTTTAATATAAATTGAAAAATTTAGTAAAATATGATCTTAATAAATGAGATACAAGTCAAAAAAAGTATTTCTTGTAAAGTATGAAAATGGTTGAACAAAATGTTATTTTTATATAAACTTTAAAAATTAAACAAGATTTGATTTGAAATTTATCAATTTTGTAAGTGCACGTTTATAAACTTTACAAAGTAAAATATAGAAATTTTATTTAAATTGAATCTATAAATTAATTTGGATTTATTTTATGCTATGTATATTTTGTTGCACTTAAAAAAATTAAATGTATCTATTATTCAGCAATTAATGATATTGGATATATATTTTTCAATTAATTTTTTTAAATGCAGCAAAATGCCAGTCGTATTGTTCATGTGAGAATATAAATGTTGACTATGCACGACATAAGTTGGAATGATCACAAATATTCTAAAAGGCTTTATTGATGAAATAATTAGGTAAATTCAATTATACTTAAATGGATCAATTTAAAACAATATTTCATCTTTTTCCATTCGCCCATCAAATTTGTTGTATTTATCCTTCTGCAAAATTAAGTTTAATATTTCGCTTTTTGTGCATATTTATATATGAAAAAAAAATGGAATAAGAATTCATTATATACTGAGAAATGGACAAAATGTTCAAAATTGATAGACATACAAATAATTTCGCTACTGTGCGTGTAAAAATATACATATATATATAGTAGTAAATTTTGAAACTAATGATACATTGAAATTAATCTACATGTTACAAAAGTCTGACGAATCCTCATGAGGATGACACACTGAAAATTCTGTGTAGCTTAATTGCCATATACATTTTCCAGACTTATTAAGCTAGTTCTACTTACGTATTGAGTCCTGTTGAAGTAAATACTGAAAATAAGTAGGCAAAATTCTATGTAAATACATGAAATAATACATATATATATATATATATATATATATATATATGAACTTTTTGAGGTATCAGAAAAAATTGTGCAAAAAAACGATCCTTTCCTATGTTTTGTTTGTTTCATAGCTTTGTTTAAAATTTAATTTATTATTGTTGGTACCGATGATAAAATACATATTTATTGATTTTAAACTACCAGCAAAATTAACCTCTACACATCGATTTTTACAACAATCTCCATCTCTCCAAAGCAGAAAAAAACACTATAGCTCAATATTTTAAAAATTTAAAAAGAATCGGAATCGATCATTGTATTTAAAATCGAGAATTTAGAACAAAATCATTAATTGTATCGGAATATGAAAAAAAAAAAAATTAGAATCGTCCCATCACTAATATATAGTAACTCTTTACTGCAGTTTCACGGTTTGCATCGATCATCAAAAATGTGTCATTTTGTGACAAACACGACAAGATTGGAAGAAATAAGAGCTATCTACCCACAATTGTTTTTTTTGTCTTCTAATTTTTAATTATTTTCCAATGGACAACTGTTTTACTGGTGCTTTATATATAATATTGTTTGTTAATTATTTAGACAATTATTTCTTATTCTGCCATATTTTTTAGTTGTTTAATCTGAGCTTAAGTAACAAATCAAGTATTTGTGTCTCTGCATTTAGCTATAAATTCCTTTTTGTTTGTTTGTTGTTTAATAACTTCATTTGTTTTTTGTTTTTTGTGTTTTTATGATATTTTTCGTCTTGGGATAATTTACAATTTCTACAATTAATATTGCAAGAAGAAAGCAATTTTAAGATTTCCCAAGTGATATGGGAGATAACATTTAGAGAGTATAATGTTACATCCGTAGTTTTTCATTCCTGGATGTCACCATGTGGTTATTATACCTACACTTGAAATTATTTTCAGTGTCTCTTATGTATACATTTTATTAATTGTGGATATTATTTACTTTATATTTAATGTGATATGTCTCACGAAAGAAATACATTTGTTTGAAGTAGCCAAGTTGTCTTGGCTACGGTAATCGAGTAATACAATAGAGTCGGCTTAATGAATGGGTGTTTGTGGTCATAGCTGGTAATATCCTTAAACACTATGCTTTCCACATACATTTTGATGTCTCTCCCAGCCCGTTCTATCTGCCCTTATTTATGGCTTACAATAACCATGTTCTTCTTTTGAGGAACATAGATATATTTACATTCATTGCATCACTATGTGTATGGTATTACTTGTTTAGCATTTATTCATTAGTGGGCAATTATTTTTGTTCTACAATTACATAAGTTTGTATTATTAACAGTGATAGTTTGGTTCTATTAATGTTAGCATAACTAATTATTTTATTGTGTTCATTTATTGCTGACACTTAATTCAATGCTCATCCTATTACCTTAACACTTAATTCAATGCTCATCCTATTACGTTTTGTTTATTTTTCATAAATTAATTTGTTTTTGAAGTTTTTGATTTGATATTTTCAGTATAATTTACAGTTTTTATTATTTACATTGCAAAGAGAAGCTAATTTTTTTCATATATATTTAAACTATCTAGTGTTATTTCTAATTATCTCGCTTCTGAATGTTATGTGATTATCAAATAAACACTTGAAATGATTTATTATTGCTCCTATTCAAACTTTTTGTTCATTACTTGCTGCTTCATTACTGTTAAACATTTAGACATTCATGGGTAAAGTGTGTGGATGTCTTATAGGAGTCACAATTAACTTGAGACAGGATGATGGTCGAATTTATTATTTCAATTTATATCACAGAGTTTTATCTGGATATTTGATACCAATATGCATTTTGGACTAGTAATATACGAAAACGCATACACATAGGATGTCTAAAAAAAACAAAAAAACATTTATACACTCTTTGAATCATAATAACATGTCCAACTTAGTGATTTTTACTTGGAACCAAGAGTGCTAAAAAGGTAAAGGTTAGTTAGGGTAATTTCAGAATGTTCATAAAATGAAGCCTAATTCGTGCTGTTCAATATACTTTTCATATTGTGAAGAAATGCACTCACAAACTTTTTGCAATATTTACTCCAGTACTTGAGTACATTCTGCTTCAATTGCTATCCTCATTTAATGCCATTATTACAGGTTTTCTGCTTTAAACCTTGAAGCCTTTACCTTTAGTTTATTTTCTATTTTTTCTTAATGTTACTGCCAATATCTTTAACTGTGTATCGTTACTCTTCTATCAATTTCGTTTGTAAGTTAAACTCAATAAATTAAATGGGTTATGAAAAGGTGTATGCATTATTTTGTGACATCTTGTGTATGTTCACATATATAAGTGACCTTGTCTGTCTGAGGAACGGTCTCTACCAAACTCCTGTCAGTTTTTTGGTTTACAGACTTGAAGCTTGATATATAAGGGATTTGGACCTGTGGAACAAATTCGATTGTATTTTTTAGCAAATAAAAATAGCTGCTAACAAGTTAAAATTGAAAATAATTGGAACTTGGCAGGTGTAAGTCGACTAAATGTGTTACTTCTATGCATGTGCAAATATGCATTAATGCCTTTAATGACATTGTTTTTTTCTTTTCAGTTTTTATATGCATATGAACTTAGCAGATGGTAGCGAATAACACTGGAGAGCTATATATTTTGGTTTCGATTCTAGCTGATGCCACCGAAATCATGTATTTTTCTTTTAGCCATATATTGGTAATAAATAATCAAAAGAGAATTAGCTGTATAATATTAAAATGAAATCGGAATTAATTTAAGCATATTTTATGACTAGGTAACAGGGAACGGCCTGCTAGTATCTTATAAAAGTGACCTTGTTTATCTGTCTGCAATACGGTCTCTACCAAACTACTGTCAAGTTTTAGTCTACAGACTTGAAACTTGATACATGGGTTATTCAGATCTGTCGAACAAAACTGATTTGGGTTTTAGCCGGAAAAAAGGAGTTGCTAAGAGGTTAAAATTTAATTAAAATTATTGGGTATAATATAATAATCAATAGAGAATTGGCTCTATAATACAAAATCTGCATGAATAAAAATAAATTTAAATTTTATGACTGAGCAGTTCCAGGCGGCCTGCAAGTATATATATATATAATACGATATTTTTTTTCAATGAATATTAATTATTTTAAATCTATAGAAACGCGTTTCAAACTCACGTTTCCATCAGTGTAGAAAGCGATAATTACTGCCAGTTGTTGGATTCAAACCCAGTCACAAAGTTATCTTTAACTTCGTAGGCCAGCATTCAACCTCCAAACTACTAGGAATTAGGCCGAAAAATAAGAGAATTAAGTTCTATTAATACGGATTAGGCGAGCATAAACAGTAAACAGTCATACAGTATTCAACGATAAACGTCAGAATATTGCATTGTGGCAAAGTTGACCACTTATTCTTAATCCCATAAAGCGAGCTTTGACATATATAATATTTCATGAAATATAGACATGTTGTAGGATTACAGATTGTATAATACTGTATATATAAAGTCCAAATAAATATTAGTATCAATATGTATAAGACAATCCCAGGCAGATAAAGAAAGCTAATTATGCGAGATAGAGTAATAATATATAAATGAAAATTCTGAGTTAAATTATGTAAAATTACAACAAAATTTATTATTTGACAAAAAGTACAAATAATTAATAAAGTTTTTTTTCTTAATCCATGAAAATCTAAGGAAAAAAAACTAATAATTATCTGTACTTCCTTGTTCAAACAATAAATTAACTTGTAATTCTAAATAACTTAATTCAGAATTTCCAGTTATATATATATATATATATATATATATATATATATATATATATACACACACACACACACACACAATTAGCTGTATTTTCATATGTAATTGCCATTTATCAGGTCACATTTCTCCACTGTCATTTCTTCATATGTGACTTCATAACTGACATTTTTATTTTTAGACAAACTGCAGATCAGATTGGCGTGTAAAAGAACAGTCACTTATGTGAAGAATTCTGATTGTTTGTATCCAACAGGTTATATTTGAACATTTAACCACTTCTCCATCGCCACAAAAATATTTACTATGTTTAGGGAACAGACGAGATCAAACATTTGTACATTGTTGGCCTCGAGCGATAAATACTTAAACAACACGAGTACCATTATCTGAACTCTATGATTATAAGCAGATGATAAGCCAAGGCAAGATAACTGGAAATCACTTTAGCTGCAGGTTTTACATCAGATTTTTTCCTAGATAGGTTGTCATGGAACTAGTTGAGATTCCCTATCTTCCCAGATTTTTAAATCAAAGAGATCCTTATCATAGAAAGATAGTCATCCGAGTCGAATAAATTCAATCAGCCAAGACAAACTAGTTTTAAGTACTCAGTAATCTGCCTTTCAACACTTTTTTCAATTCCTAACAAATTGCTCGAAAGCAAGGAGCTGGACTTGGTTGTCAGGATATTTTTGATGTGGTTATCAATTGAAATATTTCAACAACACACTAAATCTCATCTCCAAAATTTATCTCAATAACGACCACATACACGATGGCTGTAAACTATTGTTCAAGTATTGCAATTGATTGACTAATAAACATGCTCGAGCAATGTCGGTGTGTAAAGTTTTTAACCGAGAGAAGGTTGTTTTTTATGGAACCAAACTCACCCTCTAAGCGATTGCCATCCTTATCCCAATAGTCAACATCATTAGAAGCAACAGTCGGCACATGCGTTATGTCAAAGTTTTTCTTAGATGTCGGTCGTAACCAAGATTTTACCGCACCCTCAGACACTCGCTCGAGAATTTCTATATCCAAACACATACACACACACACATATTAAAAATACAATGTGATCTTTGGAAAATGTTTATTTCAATGGAACTCAATACATTAGTAGAACATTAAAATAATGTCATATGATGAATAGCAACATAGATACAAGATATTACAATCATAGATCTCTTGTCATACCTATGACATCTATAGTCGAAACGCACACACATTATCATTCTCCTCTCAGGCACAATTATTTCGCTCCTAATGTATCTATCGCTAGAGGTCGCATCCCTAATATCCTCCCTAGCATCTTATTTCCTCTTCTGATGAGAAGAATTTAGCTTTGAAATACCATGATATAAAGGATTTTACTTATCCTACACCCCTAATTGATGTATCATCCTTATTGAATTAACGAATGGATCTATATTATTCTTTTATCTCCCCGTAAATACACACACACACACACACACACACACACATATATATATATACACGCACACACACTGATATGTAAGTGTCGGAATTATGTATATTAATGACAGGTATGATTAGAAAGATAAGACATTTTCTTTATTTCTTTAAAGAAAGAGATAGATACCTATACAAATTACATATTGCATTCTCTTTCTCTAATATATAATTGTATTTAGCTTAAAATGTCATTATAGTCTCACGGCATTACAAATAAATGTACCCGACTGATTTTATGTCTAGCATTACTTGGTCAAGTATTGCCAGATTCTAGAAATCAGTTGAGTACACGTTGAATGATTGGTAATGCTGTGAAACTGCAGTAAAGTGTTGAGATAAGTACAATTCATCATTTATTAATCTATATATGAAAGGATATCGATCTCTTTGTTCGTCCAAGATTTGTTCTTATTCGCTTCTGTTCCGATTTTGAAAAGTCCTTTGTTGTGCCATATATATATATATATATATATATATATATATGGGGTGGGAGAGGGAAGGAAGTACGTACATATGGCAAACGGAAGGAGGCAAATATCGGAATTATCTGTGATTGTTTAGTCACAGAAACTTGAGCTTTAGTCTTACTCGCTTACATTTACATTTTTTTTTTTGGAACCATGGTCAAGTTGACCAGACAGATTTGAAAATTGTTTTAGACATAAAATCAATGTATATCCATCACAGAGGTCGCTTTAAAAATACAATTAGCTCATCTTGTCAATTATAATCTTAAGGCAGAGTAAGATAATATAAAATTTAGAATGACTATATAATGAAATTATATGAAGAGACATGCACTGTGTACAATAATTATTTGGATTCACCATTAAATAATTCTAAATAATAATTATTTGGATTCACCATTAAATAATTCTAAATAATAATTATTGGGATTCACCATTAAATAATTCTAAATAATAATTATTGGGATTCACCATTAAATAATTCTAAATAATAATTATTGGGATTCACCATTAAATAATTCTAAATAATAATTATTGGGATTCACCGTTAAATAATTCTAAATAATAATTATTGGGATTCACCATTAAATAATTCTAAATAATAATTATTGGGATTCACCATTAAATAATTCTAAATAATTATTATTGGGATTCATCATTAAATAATTCTAAATAATTATTATTGGGATTCACCATTAAATAATAATTATTGGGATTCACCATTAAATAATAATTATTGGGATTCACCGTTAAATAATAATTATTGGGATTCACCATTAAATAATTCTAAATAATAATTATTGGGATTCACCATTAAATAATTCTAAATAATAATTATGCTGAAAAACATGCAAACAAATAAAGAACAAATACATATTAATGATGCGCTGTTAACTTGATTATTTGATTGGTAGCCAATAGTAATTCAATGATATGAACTACCACTGATGTTGACCTTTCATATCATAAACAAGACAACTTTTCATTTTGCTCAATAACTCGTAATATATGTACATATATATTAAATTTAACAAATCCTGTAGAATAGTTTAAGTATTTCACCAATAGTATCTAGTAGTTGGAATCAGATTGGAACATGTTTCTTTGTATTAGTATTTAATAAACTATTTAGAACGCGGCCCTCACATGTGTATGTATGTGTCTAATATATCATAAAAACAAAATATAGTTTAAATCTAAAACTAATTTTTTTTGAACGAGATTAAAAATCACTTCCATAAAAAGATCCAATACTAAGGTTAAGTTAAACAAATAATATATATATATATATATATATATATATATAATTCATTGCAATTCTATAGTTTTAATATTTTTTCTCACCTGCTTACAATAAAGAAAATATCAAATCAGCTTCCTGTCTCGAAAGGCAAAGGATAATCGCTGCAAGGATATTTGCACAGTTATATGAAAGTAAGTGTTGCACAATGAGGAGTTTAAAGATTATATGAAAGCAATTGTTGCACAATCTCTATCTGTAAGTTCAATGGCAGTGGTAAATAAAAAAAATGGACAAATGCATTCTAGTTTAGAAAAAAGAAAAACCTTTACTAAAATATTTTAAAAAGAAGTTGTAAATGTATAGCAGAAAAATTAACATATGATACTAATTATAAAAAGAAATGTTATTAATTGGTTCTGTTAAAAAACTCATTAACTATGCTGTGTTTTAATATAATTTTTGCCAGGAGTCTTTATTTTCATTTTGTTTTTAATAAAATTTTGAAAGTTAATTTTGATTATTATTGTATCGTTGGATATCCGTTGAACAAAACTGTTATAAAACTAGGTTTATTTACTTAAATAATTGAATACTTGAATGGAAATAGTTTGTCTAAACTTGGAACCTTTTTATATACGAGTACATATTTATAGAACAGTCTCATCCAGATTTCAAAGGCTCAATATCATTGCTAGAGCCTAATATAAGTAGAAACAGTCAAGACATTAAATTTACAATATTTTATTCAAAACATGAGAATTTGCTAATAAATTTTAAAGCCAGAAATTAATTTCTATTCAACAGTTTTCAAATTCCTTTCATATTACAAGGGTTACAAATTA
Organism: Euprymna scolopes; assembly: GCF_053919585.1. Taxonomy (NCBI): domain Eukaryota; kingdom Metazoa; phylum Mollusca; class Cephalopoda; order Sepiida; family Sepiolidae; genus Euprymna; species Euprymna scolopes. The sequence continues at coordinate 54,862,320 of NC_136483.1, forward strand.
TTTTAACTGATAACAGAAGATCCAAATGCATTGAGAGATTTAATTGAATAAAGTCATTTGAAATGGGATTTTTCCAGTTTCGTTTTATTTAAAACTATTTTTATTGCAATAAATATTTTTTTGAAATTCTAGAGTTGTGAAAAAAAAAAAAAAAAAAATACACATGAAAACAAAACTGTTTCATGATTTTATTAATATAATGTAAATTTCTATAATGTATAATTCTTTAAATCTTTATTTTCGGTTTCCAGATGTTTTTAAGGGGGGTAGCCGTACAGCAGAGGGGATAAAATTCAAGAAAATCCTAAAATATACTCGCACATGCAAACAATTGGAATAGTGAATGAATATGAAAACGGGCCCCATGTACACTTTATTAATTAGAGTTGGGGCCCGTTTTTTGGGTCACCCTGTATAAGTAGAAAAAAATCAAGATATTGTAGAATTAAATTTACAATATGTTATTAAGACCAAGGAATACGAAATAAAGGTGAAAGGTATTCCTTGCTTTGAATAAAATATTGTCAACTTATTCTACAATGTCGACTGTTTCTACTTATATTAGGCTCTATTAATGATATTGAGTTTTAAATCTGGATAAGGCTGTTCTATAAATATATAGTTCTCTATTTATATTTCTGCACTTTTTAATAATCTTTTCTCATCTTGCGAATTTTGTTCCTAACGATAGATACATAAAAATAAAAGCTTTTTATTTATATATTTATTATTGCAACACAGCTTTTCTGAAAGAGTATTAACCCCTTTGTATGTGCAAAATCTTTCTCTAAACCTACCCCGAAAACTTAATTTTTCATTTTCTTATACATATATATATATCATCATTAAATGTAAACTTAAATGTGTGTATATATATATATATATATATATATATATATATATACACACACACACACAAACATACACTATATTACATATACTATATACATACTAACTATTTTTACATACAACCTTACCACTGTAAATTTAAATATACCCAAACACCATTGCATATTTTACTCTTAAGTTTTTTCCCTCACAGAAACCACACAAAGGAGACCAAGCAAACATTGATGTATCGAGAAAGATTATCTACTATTAAAATCAATGTTTCCACAAAATTTAAAAAAATTAAAAATGATCATTTTGAAGCAATTTATCATTTAAAAATCTATTGAAGTTTATTAGATTCTAAAACCATTTTTTTTCTTTTGCGAGTTTTATATGAATTATAATAGAAAACTAATTTAACAACGTTTGTTGAAGTAATATTTCTTTTTAAGCCAGGTTAATCTTGATTATATGCAAAAATATTTTATAACAAAAGCGAATTTGTTTTTTTGTTTTTTTTGTTTATAAAATAATTTGGCAACATTTTTGTTTTGAACCTCATTAAAATTGGATATTCCGAGATATATATCTATATATCAACACGTTCATGAGAGAACGAGATATACGAAAGCATAAAACAATGTAAAATTTTAAAAAGAGAAATAATTTCTTTTCAACATAGAAACAAAGACATTTCTCTAGAAACAAAAATTAATCAATAGACAGATTATTGATAAAAAAAATGTTTAAAATTTTATCAGTACTCCAAATGAAATATCGACATTAATATAACGCATTAATAATTTCAAAATGTATTATAAACCCCCATTAACATTGTGACAGCCTTCCGTTTTCATTAATGTAAGTATTTTGAATGTTATTTAACTATTACGTGTCGAAAAGAAACTTGAAATTCGTTTCCATTGTTTGATCTAACTTGTTGAAATTAATAAACCAATAAGATATGCTTACAGTTTTAGTGTCTTCTTCATTGTGGGACAAATAACAATTGACGATTTTGAAAGATAAGAATTGTTATGTTCATTAAGCAATATATCTCCATTGAAGACCAGAATCTGTTACAGCTTTATTAACATTATTAATTAGGGAAAGGAAAATAATTAATTTCAAAAAGTCATTGATCTGTTCACCCACCCAGATATATGTGCATCCTCGTCTAAGTGTACATATGTATATAAGCATGGACACATAGATCCATAGAGAGATCGAGATTTCTCTCAGCCTTTAATATATACACATATATATGTATAACTAAATTTACAGAGACCCATATATACATATACCTAAATTTATGGAGATATCTATCTATATTTCCCTCTTATATAATATATATATATATTAAAAAGAACTACTGTTGTTGGCTTTATTATACCTTAGTCAAAAGCCAATTTTTATTTTAGAATCCTATAAATTCCTTTGTTCATGAGCATCCATAGTTATTTCAGCCAACAAAATATCAAACTGGACAACAGCAGGTCACCCTTTTTAAGTATTTGAAGACTTAAACGTCCCCTCTTTTTCTTTTAAATAAAACGGAACAAAACATTTAATGCACACACATTCTTGCATTAAAAGAAATACAAACCAAAATGTTTCTTGGAAACGAAATCAAGGGATTGTGGGAGAAATACAATGGACAATCGAAATTGAAAAAAATAAAATAAGATTAGGTATGATACAAAAGGTGCAATACTTTTGTTCTGATAGAAATATAATATAAAACCTTAAAGTCCACCATTACAACGAACATGAACAGGTATTTAATTTTTGTTCATGTATGATTATATATACATACTAGAAGAATACCCATCCCAGGAAATTTAAATTAATTATCCAAAAAGAACAGCTTTGCATCAAGTTTACATACACTTTCAAAGCTTAAAATTAACTTTATAATACCAATAAGTTTATGCCTAGAATATTAATCCAATTTTCAGCAAAATCCGTTACATGATTTTGGTTATAGAAAATGTCTAAAATTTAAGGCTAAAACTTAAAAAGTTGAAATTCAGGCAATCTTAATTAGTGACAAGTAACTATGGACCAAATTTAATGTAAATCTGAAATATTTGAATTTGAAACCCTTTTAAATACTCCAAAGATATCAAAATTTGTGGAATATTGATTAACATCCATACCCTATGGTTTTAATATTTCACAAAAATCGGAGATATTTGAATTTTCATAAAGTACTAGAACACTGTTTTGGCCTATTTGCAGGAAGCTAAATCCAAGTAAATATAGCTCACACTTACGCCAAACAGCTGTGTTCCAAAATTCATAATGACCAGTCAATTAGTTTAGGATTGAATCATGCACATAAAATAAGTATGCACATACTTCATATTTATATAAATAGAGATATGCAAAGTCATGATGTCAATTACTAGATGTTTATTAACGATTTTGGAAGATTATATATTTTTTTGTATACCAAATACGAGGTATATATCTTTTGTTGTAAGCTACATATATATACTAGCAGACCGCTCGGCGTGGCTCGGTTGTAAAATATGCTTAAATATGATAATTCATGCAGATTTCATATTTATTATTAAATAACCAATATTTATTGATTATGTTTTACCCAATATACAGTAGTGATTTCAAAAGTAAAATAATATTATTAAAAGGTGCCATCAGCTAGAATCGAAACCAAAACATATAGCTGTTTAGTCTTATCCGTTACCATCTTATGTATATAGAATAACGTTATAAAAAGGTAAAATGTATATTTGTGCATGTGTAGAAGAGCACCTTAAATCAACTTACGCCTGCCAAGTTCCAATTATTTTCAATTTTGACTTCTTAGCAGCTATTTTTACCGCCTGAAAACCAACTCAAATTTGTTCCACAGGTTCAAATCCCTATATCAAGTTTCAAGATCAAACGTTGACAGAAGAGTTAGGTAGGCAGAGACCATTGTTCAGATAGACAACGTTATATATATATATATATATATATATATATGATATACTATGTCAAATAACATTCAGGTTTTGAATCTCAGTATGAACACATTTGCCACATCTAATAACACTGACGAGTTATAGACCACGAAACCACTGTGTGAATAAAATACATGTATGTATTTCGAGGATCAAAATCACTTTTCAAATAAAATCCCAAATAAAGCACATACATAAAGATAAAGTTTTTTACAACTGTTTCAAAACAACGTTTTAGCCATACAATGGACCTCATTTTTTTAAACAACTGTCTTCAGAACCAAATTTTCTTAGATGATCTACAAAAAACAATGTCTCCAAAAGAAAAATGATAAAAAAAACAATGCAAAAATCACAAGAAACGTTTCATTGTCAAATACTTTGACAGAACAATTGTTATAATTTCACATCAAAGTGCATACTATTATGCTCCAAGAGAAACATTCAAAATGCATTAAAATTCACCATATTTGTTTTTCAAAAAGAAAAAAACTGTCTATAAAGGAGAAATAATTTTAGCTTCAAAGATATGTTAATCTTATTTTTTTAAATTACTAGAAAAGTAATTTTAATATATTAAATTCTATAAGTCAGTCACAAATAATTTTAAATACTCAACTTTTTTTTTTTTTTTTTTTGCTTAAATATTAGGTACGGTTTAAATTGCAGATTGACTAATATTTTATACTCTAACTGGAATAATACGTTTGATTTCATATAAATATACCGTCCCATATACATGCATTTAGCTCGTATCATTAAGATGCGTATATGCTTTCCATAGTGGCGCCAGTAATGCATAATTGTGTCTCCTTTTCAATTTTCAGATATACAAGCTTCAAATCTAATCAAATCATTTATCAGTAGATAAAAAGTCAATTGTATTGATATAGCCGAAATAAGTTATACTCGTATCTTTATCCACAATGAAATAATATAAACATTAAATTATATTATTATGACTGCCAGTTTCACACTCATCGTGGTCATATTTATACAAGTTATGACATTACACAGTAATACACTTCAGATCAACTTATATATAATTTGGTACAATACAATCTCGCAAACTGTTTCTATATTATTCTTATCATTACCACACTTTATTTAATCACAATATTTCTTCTAATTTGTGTACACACACACACACACACATATATATATATTAAAAAAGTCAATCGGATTCTTGAAGTTAGCCTTCTAGATTTGTATTTCACTAATTGATATTCTACTCTGCCTAGCCAGTGACTTACAGAACATTTCGGTATTTGTTCTTTACATAAAATATTTCCATTCGATTATAAATTCTATCTGATCCAACAATTCTTTCAATAATAAAAATTTAGAGAGATTCACCGCTTATATTCATTGGATTAATCTACAGGGGTGATTATTTAATCAAAATTCTGCGATTGTTATGAATGGAAAATTCAAAACGGCGTCTAAAAATCGCTGAGTACGTAATTATTCAATTCTACTTCACTTA